>NC_056744.1:919840782-920193282 GCF_019279795.1 Protopterus annectens
AAACCTCTGGTTAATGTACATCTTGGTTTAATAATATAATTCTGTATTTTGAGCATGTGGAGCTTGTATTTATTCGTGACCTATCACAAATAGATGCATCAGATATGTATTCATTCTATAGATGGATATATGAAGACTTTGGATGTTGTGCATCCATGCCATACTGTGGCATGTGTGAGGTTTAGGCCTTTAAATCTTTTTGTGGTCTAATGTCAAAGTGATGTGTGAGTACAAGCACCTTAGATGCTATGGTTGCTGAAGTTCTAATTTGTTGGGTTGTGCTTAAAGTATGTTTTGTTCACATTTATAAATATGTGCATGTCTCAGAGTTTATAGTACTAGTATGTCCGGGAGACAGCCTTATTTAGTTAAGGGGTTAAAGTCAGGAACCTTCCTTCAAGTCACGTCATCTTTTAGGGAAGCAGCTAATGTTATGGTTGGAAATGTAGGAATTGCTAGCAGGTAGCCCCCTCTCTGTTCTGAATGGGGATGTCTACTAAGTGACTCATCTTTTTATAATTTGGTATGTCCTGTCCATGTCACTTGTCTACCCACAAAATCCCTCACCACAGCTGTAGATTGGTTATATATTATGTAATTGAAGAGACACTTCTTCAAATATGTAATCGACACCAAAAGACCGAAATCCCAAAAACCGTGAACAGCCATGTCCGCAAATTTTTTCATAGGGAAAAAATTTGCGGGCCCGTAAACACAACACACCCACTTCAAATCTAATTTAAGTGGGGGGCTGTGCCCCCACACCCCCTCAACTAAATATACCAACTCTGAGATCGCACTACGTTGGGGAAAAGGGTAAACCCTGGGAACAGTCAACTGAAATTTTTTCCCTAGGAAAACATTTGCGGACGTGGCCGTTTGCAGTTTTGGGATTTTGGTCTTTGATGTTGATTTATTATGCATTCGAAGAAGTCTCTTATTACATAATATAGACCCCTGTAGATGTAGTAGTAGGCTTTGTGCTTTTAGAAACTAACCCCCCCTCTTGAAATATTATACTTTTGTGATTGTCAAGTGTATCCCATGTTGATTTAGAAACATTGATAAGTCTTGAGTGGTTTCTGTTACTTGCTGATTTAAGATGCAAGTCTTCTGGGATATTGTGCTATAATCTTACTTGTGGTCAGTCCAGTTGCATAGTTTAAAAATGTTTGTCTAGTGTGATGTAAGTGGTCCTTTATGTGTAAGTGCACAGCTTGTTTGCTTTTGTCTCCTGCAGCAGTCTGGCATCTTTTTCAGAGCTGGCTATTTTCACAGTCTTGAAGTGTTGCATCATTGCATCAGTTTGGATGATGTCTCCCAAGACCAGTTTGGATGATGTCTCCCAAGACTTTTGGATACAAAGTGTTTTGTTTTGAGGGATTGCATAATGAAGTTTTTTTAAGAATTGATTTCTGAAAGCATTTCAGGCTGTGGTTACTAAATGTTCTTTGGCAAGGTTACTGATAGAAAAAGTAAAGTGGTAGGAGAGGTTATCCCTTGAAATAAAAAGGGTTTATATTCATGTTTTTTTCTGTTGCTCAAGGTAAAAGATTGGGGGTCATGTTAGTCGTCGTACATGTCCTTTTGCAGCAAATGAGTGGTGTCTCTTGTCTAAAAGAACTGGTGTCTGTGTGTGTTTCTGTAGGTTTATATAGTATGACACACATTGTACTGTTTTTTGTACTGCCCGTAGCCACTGGAGATGTATTGTCTGAGGTAATATAAGTAGAATTCTTTTGTTTAGTTATTGAATGTATGAAGATAACATTTTGAAGGATTAACCTTTTGTACCCAGAATGCTTGGTAGATGACACTTGGCTAGAGAGTAGTCATGGTAACTCCTTTTCCATATTTACCTTCCTTTTTTACTGGGGTGTGAATAAATAGTCTTGATCCCATCAGGGAAGTTTTTGAGGTTTGCAATAGGGAGTCATCAATTTGTTTAAAGTTATTAGGCACTTTTTGGTCTAGGGCAGCAGCTCCTTGGGTAGTAGTTGTTGTTTAACTCCAGCAGTGGCAGTTTTGAGGTTGGGAGTCAACCACATTTTGTCTTACTGTTAGATGTTAAGAAGATGATCCAGAGACAATTTACACTAATGATTCATTTTCGGCACTTAAGGCTTGCAGTCAAGTTTGAAGTTGAACACGATTCATTCCTACTGGAATGTGTTCTTCCTGCCAGACTGACTAGTAGATTAACTCTCTCAGAAAAACAGAGGTTTCAGAAAATGTTCATGCTTCTGTTGAACATTTCCCCAGATTGCGTTTTCAGCCATGAGTTAAGGATTCCTAGGGACGTGCTGGTGAGCATTCTGATTCATGACTTGAGATGAAGAAAATGCACTTGTCTCCAGGAATGCCTGGCATATATCTGCACATTTCTCTCCCTCCTTATTTACATTGTGACTGTCTGTCCTTTTTTTTTTTTAATTGCAGCATTTTGAAATCTCCACCCTCTTCTTGAGTGGTGGCAGCAAATACATGTGACTTGGGGTCTTCCTGCAGAACTTGTGGCTCTCTTGTGACTCTTTTGCAGGATTAAGTGAAATTTCATGTCCTAAGAGGAGTTAGTGGTGTTTGGCAAATAACCTTATAGGAAGATGGTTTTGTTGGATAATTTCACAGCAGTATGGTCACTTGCCAGGTACAGGATTATTTACTCTCATAATTTTTTGCAGAATGACAACTGTTGGGATCGAGTACTGGTTCTTGGAACAGTTAGTGGAAGTTCACATGGGTAGGCTTGTTTTGGCGGATTCATGATGGTGGGTCATAAGTGCATCTCCTGTTTAGTGTCTTTGTTGTTTGTGGTCAATTGTTGATGTGGGGATATATATGAGACCTGATAGCCTAAATGGAAAATATCTATCAGCATAAATCCTGAGCACTTCAAGTACTTTCCCATTTACTTGTTCTTCCTCAATTTCTTATTCCTTAGGCCCAGAAAAATCCTGGAAATAAAATGTTCGTATGACTTCCCTAGGTAGCCAGGGCAGCCTTGATACTTGTTGGTGGTGGTTGTTCTTTTGGCTTTTCCCGGTTAGGGGTCGCCACAGCGGCTCCGGTCCGCTAATGATTGGCAGTAGATTTTTTACGGGTGCCAAGGTGCCAGCTCGACACCCAACCTTCAGGGAAGGCATGCCCATTCTACGCATGTCTTTCGAGCGCCACTCTACCGTGGGGAGGACATGCAGACTCCACACAGAATGCGCTCTATTCGAGAATCAAACGGGAGAACCTCTTGCTGTGAGGCAACAACGCTACCACCGCGGATACTTGCTGCTAGTCCATGTACAAAATATGGAAGGAGTCATCAGCTGTGCTGCTTAAGAGAGAAGCTGTTGACAAGGAGGAAAGGTTCCGTGTACTACTTTTTTGTAGTTTATATTGGCCACTATATGGTGACTAGTTCATTGTAGGTAAATCTTTTTGAAAGAAGTGATAGAAGTTTTTCTAGAAGCTAGAAAACTTGGAACATTCGAGAAACTCGTTTACTAATGTAAGGCATGGTTGGCTGTAGATATGCTGAACCTGTCCTTGATACTAAGAAATGGTAAAAATGCTGAACCTCAAATTTTTTTATTCTGGGGTCAAGTTTTACTTGAGCTTTATTGGGGTGTTTGTCTTGAGGAAACCTTGACTTCACTTCAGACTCTGACATTGCTCTTATAAGATGTTACACATTTTAAAAGATTGGTGGGGTGGTTTTGTGATTTCAGAGACTAATTTGAACTTGTTTTGGGAAGCACTGACCCCATCCTACTTTGAGTCAATTGTGGAAATTCCTAAAACGTTCCTGTCTTAAAACTGTAAGTTTTGATTGCTTTTACATTAGCTACAGTTGTGTTGGAGTTGGGCATTATGACCTGTTTTAAAGGGTTATGTAGCTGTTGCTGTCAGTGTATCCTTTGTGCTTAAAGTTGTCATGAAATTATGTTGAATCAGAAATGTCCAAGCTTCCTTTATTTGTTAGAAGTCTTAAGAATTCTTGAGAGTGAGTGCTGTACGTTTTTGGATGGCAGATGAGTGTAAACACTGGCAGAATTAGAACTGTCAGGAGGCTGCAAAAATGTTCATTTCATCTAACTGAAACAGTTTGTTTTACAAAGCAGACTGTTATAATTACAAGCAGTAGTTATTAACGTTCTGTGATCTGGGAAGCTCCTAGTAGGGCTCTGCAGGACCTCATTTTATTATCAGAGATGTGGCTCTTTCTGGATTGATTTATGAGATATTTAATTTTTTTAGCCACATTTTAGAAAAAAAAAAAGCAAAGTTGGATCCTGAACCTAAAACACTTGAGGGGTTGGTCCTTAAGGGAAAGGTGGACAGTACCACCACCCCAGTTTATAGCTCTAGTTTGCTGCTGTACCCAAATGTTATCTCTTGAATGGACAGAAATGCATGCTGCGATCTAGCAAAGATGTTGATTTGATCACTGTTGCAGTAGCATTAGCCGTGTGAGTTGCATCCTGCTTGGGGACATAGCAAGATTGCCAGCTGCCAAAGCATAAGAGTCCATTCCATGTGCCTAGACTGTTGACAACCCAGACAGAGTTGTAGAAGGTTCGCAGTCTGGGTGCCAAGCCTTTCGTACCTTTACTGTCCCTTGGGGGGCCTTCCACATTATGTTTTGTGACTTTATTTATTTTTTATGAAATATTGTATTTTATGCTATGAATGGTGCCATTGGACTGTTGTGCTATTTTTTCAGTTGGTTAAGTCTGTGATTCTCCTTTCTTTGCTAATGTAAAGACTTAAACTATGTAATTTATATTTATTTTATTTTATTTTTTGTGGTAAATGTGATTGGGAAATACTGCCAGCCCAGCTGTCTGGAATTTAGTAAATTCTGTCTCCTTTGTGAATATTGAAATGATTTATACAGCAGTATGTGTAGAGTACTGCGCTAAAATGTAACCACAGTATGCCCTATTGGAGTAGAACAGGAGTGTACCTGCACTAGTGTGACTGTTTAGATGTAAATGTTTAATGAAAACTGGGACGCAGGAGGTTAAATTAAAAAAAAATCAGAGAAAATAGTTGAACTGAAATTTTCATAACCATGTAATAAAAATGTTGGCTGTCAGTTTCAGTGTAGTAGCAGACACAAATGTCTAGAGCTAGAAGTTTTTTGTATTGTCTTGAAAGAGAAGTAATTACTAGGTTTAAGATGTAGAAGTGTATCGTTGTATGAATTCCAGGATCTGCAAACATCTGAAAGGATATGCATTTTTCACAGGGGAGATGCCAACATTCTGTTAGTTTCTGACAAGAGGGGGTTTAGCTTGGGAACTGAAGTCGGGTAACGAAAAGTGATGTTATCCACGCTAACTCTGTAGTAATATTTGTTATTAATTTAAGAACTCTCTCAGAGACTGGATTTTGTCTTTGACCTAACATTATCGGCTGGAAGCACCCACTCGCCTCTGCACTTGCCTTGCTGTAAGTTGTTGGGGCACAGTAACTTTTTTTTTTTTTTTTTTTTTTTTTTTTTAGTTTCGGATAAGAATGTAATGAAGTGTAGCTTAGATGTTT
The DNA here is from genome assembly GCF_019279795.1 of Protopterus annectens. NCBI lineage: Eukaryota > Metazoa > Chordata > Ceratodontiformes > Protopteridae > Protopterus > Protopterus annectens. The sequence continues at coordinate 919,846,324 of NC_056744.1, forward strand.
TCTTTCTTTGAGACAGTCCTGCAATGCTTTAAATATTTCCTGTGATTTTGAACTCTGTAACTTGTTACTTACTGAGTATTGTCTTGTTCTTTTTATTATTAAATATATTTAAACCCTTTAATTGTGGCTGGTCTGTTTAGAGATATTTAAGTTCTTGACATACTTGCATATCTGTTGGTGACACTGTACAAGCCACTCCTAAATGGCCTTCCTCTTGTTCAGACAACTGTTTAGATTGCTAGTAACATTACACAATAGGATTGGACACACTTTGCTAAGGGCCTTAAAGTAGCTGATGAGTTGACTGGTGGCAGTGAAAACTACCTTTTATAGTCTGGGCAGAACGGGGCATAGCTAGTAAACTTGTGCCAGCCTTTCCCGTGTGTGTGTTATGTAAATCAAATGTCAAGGAGTGTGTGTGTCAGCTACTTGGGCAGGGACACAAAGCACTGGTTGGACAGAGAGGGTACTAGAGATCTTGGTTTGGCCACTCAGCTGAGATTCAACCTTGTACCTGTGCCAGTGGGGAGTCCTATTGGGGATCTGGAGAAAGAGAGAGGGAGAAACCAGCCCCAGACTGACTGATCTATGTGATGTTTTAAAGGGAAATTGCACTTTACTGTGTGTGAAGTTGTCATCCTCCCAGTGTGTGCATTCCCCACTGTTGCCAGCGGTGAGAATTGAGGCTCCTTGATTACTGGGTCAGTGCAGGGATGTCACAGTAAAACTTGTATTACATTTACCTTGGCTCCTAAACACTGTTCATGTTGCGAGTTTCACTTTGCTTTATGTCAGACTACTTTTTTTGGTACTTGCCTGCTTTTATACATACTGCTGGTGGCAGTGATATCTGGACTTCAGGCCTCCTTTTCGGCTTTAACATGTAACATCTTACCAGTTCCTCAGCTGTTCAGTAGGTTATGAATTTGTCTCTGCCACAGATGTGTGCCTCTGATGTGGCCATTTCTGGCTCCTCGGACCACTTATCTATCTTGGTTTCTTCTGGTCTGTTCTTTCAAGTAACGTAGAGCAGGGGTTAGACATGTCCTCTGTATCTTTTTTAAAGTGTCCTTACAGAGAATGGAGAACCACCTCTCAGGTTTGCAGAAATGCGAGGGGAACGCCTCTCTGCGTAGCTGAACTGGGATTACTGGTCCCTCAAGATGATGACCCTGACTGGAGTTAATCTGCTTCTGTGGCAATCCCTGTTTAATAGGGAGCAGAGAGTTAAAAATTCCCTTTCTCGGTTATTTTAGTTGGGAATGATATTTTATTGGGCTTAGTTTAAGCTCTTGACTCCTTGTCATTTTGTTTTTACTGGTAAAAGAAAAATGAATTCTTTTTCTGAAGCTTCGCAGCATAATGAATATGGAATGGGTTGTAAAGGAATAACTTCAGCTGTTTTTATTTCGTTGGGTGACACTTGTGGAGTGTGCATTTTCTGATGATCCCTTGGAAGAATTTTCTTTTTTTGAAATTATATGTAGTATGAAGCAATTGTTTCAGTGGGGCCATAATAGCATTCATGGGTTTTTGAAAACATGCAGTTGTAATTTCCTCAAACTGTTCCTCCTCCCTGCCTTGGAGGATGTTTTTATTGCAGCTTGTAAAATGCCTGACAGCCAGCTTGCTTCCCTAAGAAGGCAGGCAGGTTATATACATTTCCTCAGTTTTACAAAAACTTATTGTTGCTGTCCTACTGTGGACACACTAGCACCTTTAGCCCATACAAAGACATCTTTATATAGTTTTACTGACTTTTAACTTAAGTAACTTGTATACATATTAACAACTGCAATAATGCATGCTCTGTGTGGCTGCTCTTACAAAATGGCTGTAGGAAGTGCAGGTGTCTGGAATTTGTATGTGCATGTACAGCCTTGACATGCTTCTTAAATATACAGCACACTTCACTTGCAATCTGATCTACATCCTCCCTCTTTGAGAATAGATCTTATGAGATTGTCTATTTAGTATGCAGAAGTCTCAGGTAATTTTGTCATGCATTACACAATATGTATATATTATATATAATGTGTGTGTGTGTATGTATGTATATATATATGTATGTGTATATATATATATATATATATATATATATATATACATATATACATATATATATATATATATATATATATATATATATATATATATATATATATATATATATATATATAAAAAATATGTTGTGTCTTTCGGCTTTTCCCAGTTAGGGGTCGCCACAGTGGAACTCCGGACCGCTAATGATTTACAGTAGATTTTTACGTGCCGAGTTGCCGGCCCTGATGCACAACCTTCAACGAAGGTACGCCCATTCACACATGTCTCCACACAGAAGACGCTCTAGCTGAGAATCGAACAGGACAACATATATATATATATATATATATATATATATATATATATATATATATATATATATATATAATTCTGAGATTAAGCAAATTCAAGAATACATCAGTATTGTCACGCTTTGACCTTTCAGGTAATTGCTTTGCACGCTATACTGCACATTCAGCTAGACCATTTGAATGAAGATATTCAGGACTACTAGTGACATGTACAAAGTCAGTGTCTTTTGCAAGTTTCCAAAACAACTGGCTAGTAAATTGAGTACCATTGTCAGAAGTTTGTGTGGACTACCATGAACTGAGAAATGACATTTCAGCTTGGTAATAACAGCAGTGGATGTTCGATTGGGTAGTAGATCGATTTCAAACCAATTCAAATAAGGGTCTATGTGTTCCACTCAAGTATATCAGCTGCAACTGTTGACCATGGTAGTTCAGGAATTGTACTTAGCTGAAGTGGTTCTCTTTTCACAAATGCGGTCTAGTACTATTACATACTGAACAAGATGAAAGCACTTTTTATTAGTGTCTTTTGGTAATGAATGCCATTATACTAATTATCTTGTTCTTCTCTTAGTGGATGTTGATTCTGGGTGGCCACGATGCAAAATCTAGATATATTCTTGTAAGGAAGCAGGAACAAGAATTTTAGAACCTTTGAAAATATCTTCTAACAATGATCTCTGTAAGGAAAGTATGTTTGCACTTCAGGTGGTACACTAGATTGCTTTGATGTCCAACTGATATTAATCTGAGTGAGCTTCTGCAAAATTGGATCTGTCCGACTGTTCTCTCAACTCATCAAGTCTAGTGGTTGATGTGATGTTGGTGTGTAATTTTTATATTTGGTTAAAATATGCATCAAACTGTTTTAGCTGTATGTTCCCATATAAGGAATAACTAAAGGGTTTCTAATTTGTTTCCATAAGTAAAATGTGTTCGTGATTCTATAGACTACAAGTAAACCAACAGCCAATCAATTCCCTTCCTACTCGTTGCTATGGCAGCATTAAACATGCTCGACAGTTACAGAGAGAGCTGAAAACTGATTACCTAGCTCATGTGACCTGCAGTCTTTGAAATCTTCATTTAAAAATTCACGAGCTCATAATTCCCGCTTAAACACTGTACTGTGAGAAAAAGGCCCATTATACCATTTTCCCCCTCACCCTTTCCTTCTGTTTCTCATCTTTTGCAAGGATCTCATTACCCAAGGCTGCAGCATGTTAGGATCTTCCACTTTTTACCCTGTTTTCAGTATACTTTCTGTCCGCACACAGCACTATGTAGTTCGGACAGTGGGACTCTTCGGTTCCGGCCCAGTGTTTCTGTACATAAGTTCTACAAAAGCTGTGCCCGCAACCCAGCATTAGTGGATTTAAAAATACGTTATGACATTGTGAGCAAAACGAAGCCGCACACTAAGCGCTATCATTTTAGGAGGTATAGAAAGGTATTGCTAGGAAGATTACTTGCCACCATCTCTGCTACGAACAACTTTACAAATTAATCCTGAAAGTAAAGATATCAAATGCAGTAACAAGCCCTGGCCAAAATGCCACTCAAGTTTATCTATCTTCCTGGGAGGAAAATAAGCATCCTGCTATTTTTATTGTCCTAAGAAATGTTTTCTGAGAAACCTGAGTTTAGTTTTGTGTGTCAGTTTTGTCTGTTAATTGTAACACAACACATGACCCTTGCAGCAGGAGCACACAACAATGACCTGACAAGATTTTAGATGACACAAAAACTGTGGGATGCAACAGTTATGTCCGTGATTCCGGAGTGATAAATATGATGTTCACCAGAATTTTAGATATCAATGTTCACAGCATTGCTCTTTAGAAGTACATATAGGGCTTAAGATTTTTATGAAACCGCATTGAAGTGTAAAATGATAGCAGAATGCATAATCTATGTGTAGTGAATAGTGGGCAGTGAGACAAAAGTTAAAATAGAAAGGTGAGGATTAAGTGATTTTGACCTCGTAGTTAACTTCAGAAACAACATATCTTGTGGTAAGTAATAGTTGTCATTAATGCCTGGGAAGAGACAGTTGGTGTTTATATGCTGTAGTGAATACAGGATTACATGCAGTCAGTGCATGTTTGTAGCTCGCAAGATTGCTGCTCCCATACATCACTGATGCATCATCCGAAGTAAGGACACTCAACCTCACCAACTCAATAGATTTTATACTATGTCCCCTCAAAGTATGTTACCTTCTAACTGGTTTAGCATTTTAGCACATGCAATGGTAATAAACTAGCAGATTTAAAAATGTTAGATGTTTTATATGCACACAGGCTAAAAGACAGCAGCCTGAAACAACCAGTACTTATCAGCCATAATAATATATTTTCTCTGCAATTACCTGACAGTAAGCAAGATAAACTCCATGACTAGATTGTAAGCAAATCTTCATCGTAATATGACTGGAACTCAAAACGAGTCCACTTCCAAACCACCTCAAGTCACATCAGCTATGAACAAATTCAGCACACGTTACTTTAATTTTAACTGTCAGTCCATATATATATATATGTGTGTGTATGTGTGTGTGTGTGTGTATATATATATATATATATATATATATATATATATATATATATATATATGTATGTATGTATGTATAAAAATATGAGATTAGAAGTTTTGTAACGTATTGAATACATTAAAAAGTTATTAATAGGTTAGATTGCAGTTGATACTTTGAGAGATTTCACATATGTTGATACTTTAGATTGTTTTCTTCATACAGAAGTCCAGCCATTTTTATCGGTGGTTCTCTTCAAGGATGGGGATCCTCATTCCATATCTTCCGAGATAGTTATGTTATTGTTTTTGATGAGTTGTAGGGCTTCTTCCAGAATGTTGAAGGTTCTCATCTCACTTAGGTGGAGTATTTTTATTTTTGCAGGGGAAGGGTAATTGAGCTTTAATATTCTGTTTAGAGTAGTGGCCATACCTTTTTTTTTTTTTTTTTTTTTTCTCTCTGTTCCAGCACTTTAGTGGAGTAATCATTATTGAATCTTACTAGATTCCGATTGTATTTAATAAGACTTTTCCTCCATGCTGTTTTTAACACCAGTTCTTTGTCCATGAAAGATAAAAATTTTATTATAATTGATCTTGGTGATACAGAGATGATGATGAGGTTGATACTGAAGTTTTATTTCCCAAAGCATGATGTGCCCTTTCTATACCAAATGAAAAGCCGCCTTTAAGCTCTAGAGTCTCTGGAATCCATGAATTTAAGAGATATAATGTCCCCTCCTTCTGTTTTCTCAGATAAGCCAAAAATCCTGATGTTTGACCTTCTTTTCCTATTTTCTAGGCCATCTACTTTATTGGAAAGCCAGATATTTTGCTTCAGGAGAAACTGTTTGTGTTTCCTCTTCTCTAAGCCTTCCATCAATGTCTGACAAAGAAGCTTCAGTGGTTGTTATCTTTGACTGATGTTGCTAAAGTATTTGTTTGAATACCTCTGTTTCTGTGTGTTCTCTTTTAGATTCTGTAGATTAACCTTGAAGTCATCCATTTTCATTGATAATTCTTGTAATGTAGTAGCCACCAGTTGTAGTTCCTTTTTTAGTGTCCGATCAGAATGAGAATTCTTCAGGTTACTCATCTCTCCAATTACTGTATACAGACCCTTGAATAATTTGACAGGAAATTTCTTGTAAAAATCTACCAAAACTTGTAATTAAGTTACTTTAGACTATATTAACTAATTTACTTGTAGTGTTAGAAAAAAATATAATTTCCTGATTTTAATACTAGTTTATGGAGCTGCAAAAAGTGCTGCCTTCAGGTAGTCATTCAGGCTCCACCCTTGCATCTCACTTTTAAGGTATAGATGTCATTAGTCTAATAGTCTGTGTATTAATATTGTTTTTGTGAACCGTCTTGAACAATGGCTGATTTTTTTTTTTTTTTTTTTTTTGATTTAGCATTTTCAGTATCTTGCCTGGTAGGTTATGTTGAAAGGAAAGAGCATACCTTGTGTTCATGTTTTGTTGTTGAGTATGATGTGTAATGATGTCCAGTGGCATGGAGAGCCTGACCAGTTACTGAATGACAGAAGCATCTCCTTCATGCCCACCAGGAGTAGTGCTCAAGATGGTAGAAAATATTGTGAATGGTGCATTGGCGAGTTGGACTTAAGGATGTTTCTCAAAGTTCTTTTCAGCATATGTAAATTTGAGACTGTTCAAACTTGCTGTGTTGAATTCAGGGAGTCTTCGTGAATTTTTATAAGCAAATACAAGTCTGGGCATATATAGGGATCACTGGTTGTTCATGGGTAATAGAGCAAGTTCTTTGGCTGTTTTGAAAAAAAATTTAATTTAGCTCTCTGGATTGAGAGGGGACTCTGCCTACTCATTGCTGAAGAGTAACGTAAAAAAATGCCAGTTGGTGGTACCAACCTGAGGTACATCCATTTGTTGTCTCTTGGTGAGTGGAATGGATTCAGATGTGAATTGTTATGCAGGTACCTCAGTTAGCTTTACTCACCAACCGTAACTTAAGTGCAGAATCTAAAAGGAGTGAAGTTCTGTGTTACAGAATTATAGCTTGTGTGTGTGTGTGTGTGTGTATGAATGATATCGTAATAAAAGGTCAGTGGCTCAACAAATAGCATACTTGCCTTTGGTGCTGGAAGATCAGAAGACTGTCAGTTCTATTCCCAAACCAAGTACTGGATACTGACACTGCAGTGCAGCATAAGGGTTTTGGGGGGGGGGGGGGGTGCTGCTGTCTTTTAGATGAGAGGTTTGTCTGCTTAAGTTAGTGATGGTGTAGGCAGATGTAAAAGAGTTCACAGCACTTAACAGAAAATTATATATTGGGCATCGTTTACACATTTTGCATAATTTTACAATTTCTTAATCCGTAATATAATACATTTGTAGTATAGGCTACTTTCATTCAAGTTTCCTTGATTTCCTTCAGTCCTCTCCAATACTATTTCCACAGCTATTTTCTTGTTTCTGCCAGTACGTCTTCCCCCTCTGTGTTTTGTTATGCAGTAGTCCTTCACACCTCTTTTTTTCCCAGTACCTAGGTTGTAACAAATTTTAATTTCTTCCATTAATCAAGTCTTCACTTTTTTCATGTTTGCTATACAGTATCATTCTGTATTCACTTTATTTAAACTTTCTGAACTATGTACATTTTTAAACTTTAAAATTTTGCATTCTGAAAAAAGTCAGTGTTTTGCAGTTTCACCTACCTTGCAGTTATGACACATTCTTTCATTTATTACTTTGTTTCATATTCCCCTTAGCAGGTAACTTGTTTATCAGAAATTTCCACAAAGTCCCCAGATTCATAGAAAAAAATTTCCACAAAGTCCCCAGATTCATAGAAATGTAACCTCCTCCTTTGTTTTATCATGTTTCTATCATCCTCTGAAAAATCGCTGCCTGGATGGGTACAAGAAAAAAAAAATCTGCATAATTTTGTCCTCAATTTTTAATTTCTATATTTTAACTTATTTCCACATTTCTTTTTTTCCTATCATCGTGTTCATCCCTTTTCCTTTGTTTCCTTATCTCGTCACACCTTTCATATTATAAAGTTTCCGCCATTTTATTTTCTGTTTTTCACATTGCGTCAATGCTCCTGTTTTGGGTTATTTATACACTGACTCGTTTTTGAATACAAATGAACAGCTTATACCAGTCAAATAAAGGCCAGCCACTAAAGCATCGTTGAGTGGATGGACTTTCTGTTGGAATATGCTGAGGGACAGAGCAAAATTAGAAGAAAAATCAGTTATGTTCACAAAAATAAACAGAAGTGTACCTGATTTTTGAGAACATAACCTGATTTTTCTATTTCTGTACTGTACCTAGTAAAAATCTGAACAGACTGAACAGAAAAAAAAAGTAATGGAGATTCTCTCTTCTCCATTGCTTCTACACTGATGTACTAGCAAGTGTGGGGATGCAAGTCCCATATGCACGTTCAATACATTAGTAAATAAAGAAAAACGTGGAGGAACACTTCAGCTTCCTTGTACAAAGACATCATTTAAGAAAAGTAAGCACTTTCTTAAATGTCATTGTATAATAGCAATAGTACCCACATCCATTTGTGGATATCTGGGATTTACCCACAGTTGGCATGGTTTGCTCACGAGGTGAAGCATGAGTGATTTATAAACAGTTGTGGATTTATTGCTTAAATACGTAATAAAAGTAGGATTTTTCAAACAGGGGGTTATTCCTCTTTTAATCTCCCAACATAATCAACTTTTACTCAAAGTGGATGTATTTAACTAACCTATACACTTTTTTTTTTTTTTTTTTTATTTGAGAAATTTAAAAAAAAATTCTCACCTGGCCAGTAGTTTTCTTTTTTCCAGAGATTCAGTATATTTTGATATTCCTCAAACTTAAGCCCCAATGTATTAATTTCCTTCCTCCTCTTTTTTTTTTTTTTTTTAATTTTTTTAATTCCTCTCTATTTCAACCAAAGCCGTTACTGTATCCTTGAGTCTTAAATGTGCCCTTTTAAATAACATTTCAGTATTTAACACTTTCATTCGTACATCCTCGTAATCTACAGTAAGTTATCTGTATAATATGGTCATACTGGTATTTCAATTTCTTTTCTCCTCTTCCAGCTTACTAAACGTTTGCAGAATTTGCATTCATTACAAGAACAAAAATGCACACTTTTTTTGTCTTAACAGCTTTTTATCTGTCTTTATTTCTTTATTCTTTGCCCACTAAGTTTTGTGAACAGAAAACTCTGCAATTTCTGCACCACCTCCTATTTCTTCCATTTCATAAGAACATATTGCATACATTTTGTTTAAATTTCTCTTAATTCTAATCTACTTTTTCTTAACTGTAGTTCGCCATTGCATAATTTCCTTCAGTGCTTTTACATCTTGTCAACATTCTCCTTCCTATTAGCCAAAACAATCCTTCCATCAATCATATTTGTATATGCATAAATTGCAAATAATCTTGCACATTTTCTTTTCTTGTATCGCAGATCGCCATTCTACTAACATCTTTTGTCTAGTAAGTGTAATTTATGATTTTACCTTCATACACCATTCGGTTACAATTATCACAAGGGGCTAATGGTATCTTTGTAAACCTTTTTCTTTTTCTTTCTTTACCTTTCCTCCTATTGACCATTGTCCTGTTCTTGTGCTTCTCCTATGTCAAACTCCTCATCCACTCTCACTTTCCCATATTTCATGCGTTCTCTTGTTTAACACCATCTTTTCTCCGAATATTTAACTTTTTTACTGAATTTGTTATATTTTTCTTTTTCTCCCATAATATTTTCTGTGTCATCTTCCTTGTTTTTCAGTATTTTAGTATTTTTCTCAGGTATTCCTTCATCTTGTAAAGTAGGATAATCAAAGCAAAAATGTCCTTGGGCATTGTATTTATTACACTTTTGGTTCCCAATTTTTAAGCCGTATTTTCCCTCTGTCTACATTGTTGGCAACAATTTTTTGTTGGTACCTGGTATTAAATGCCTTTCAGATCCACATTCTCACACACAATGTATTTTCGGTCTCACATTATCTCTCGGTCTCCTTCTTTCCATTGACATGATGCACCCTTCCTTCTGACGTACTTAATGTTACTAAAGGTTTACTACCTCCCAGTCTACACAGTTCTTTAATCGAGTAACTTTTGTAAAGTATGTGATAGGTTCTCCCCAGCATCGCTGTCAGTGGTTCAGAATTGTATGTATGTTTTTTCAAAGTGCTTTTTATTGTTTGTGAAACAAGTGCCATTAAACACTGTTTTTACTGGCATTTACAAAGCCCTTCTTCCATACACAAAAAGTTAAGCAAAGAGCCTTAGCCATTACAGCAGGCTAGCAGTTTGCCTCAGTAGCAGGTTGGTGACTCTGCTGTGCACATTTAGTTGCATCTCTGACCACTCCACTCCTCTTTCCACCTGGGTTCTTCTGGTGTAGCAGCAACCATTATAACTGGGGGTTAGCTAATGTGTCTGTCTGAGGAAGCTGCTGCTGCCTTAAATAACACAGGTTCCATTTTTCCTGTCGAAAAGAAACGTAAAACTAAGCATGTATCTACTCTTCAAATTTAGATGGAGTAGGTTACTGTGTCTGGCTCAGGGTTTAATTCAGGCTTTTAATAATTTTTTTACAGTGGTATCTGGTAAAACAGAGGGTGCAGCCTCTCTTGAAGAGATGCAAGATTTTTGAATCTGGACAGGATGATGTAAGTTTTTCTACTCAGATTTCTTATTCGTACTCTGGGGAAGAGCTCCGTTTCTAACTTTCCCTGTGGAGGATTTGCTTTCTTTTTTAGTGGAAGAACATTGAGGTTTTCTAAGAGTCTCAGAAAATATGAGCTATTAAAGAAGGAATTTCCAGAACCTGCACCCATTCCTCCTGTCAGCTTAGGAGGATGTTGCTGCCAACTGTTTTTTTGACAGCCAACCAGCTGCCCCTAAAATGCAGATAGGATGTAAAAAGTTCCTTGATTATTCAAGGTTTTGTGCATTCTTTGCAATAATCCTTCTGTTGCTAAGCAGTTAAGTATGTGGAAAAAGTGTATGCTTCTGCAACTTTTTGATTTTCAGAATTTAAAATTGGCAGGCTTGAAAGTTGTTTGCTCTGACTGTGAAATGTATGAGGAATTTTACATCTGCAATTTCTTAATGTGAGGTAAAATGTGCTTTAAAGAACAATGGGATTCTATTATTAAATGCTCAACTTCTGTCCTTTCTCCCTGTTTATTGTCCCTGCTATAAATAAACAAAAACACAGCCTTTAAAATATTTTAAATTGACTATTTCTCTCCACTAGAACGGTACAATACTGTATTGTGGTGATTTCCCTTTCAAAAAACTTTTATCCCGCCCTTGCTGCAGTCTCCAATTCATTGATGTCATCAGGGTCACTGAGTACAGGTAGTTTTCTGTTCAGTTGCCTCCCCAAACTGACATCACCATGACTATCCTAAAAACCCACCCATGTTGTAATGTCACAGCAGGTAACCGCTCAAATTACCCTTGGCATTTTGACAGCTAGGGAAGTTAGGTGTGAAGGGGGGTGGTAGATGTGTCAAAGCAGTGCAATTCAGGCTTCACAAAAAATGCAGGTTAGCCATTCTAAAAAGAAGCAGCAGTAAAAAGCACTTTGAAAGTCGGTGTGGCATTTGCACTGTTTGTATTTATAGTAGTCATTGAACAATGTGAAATGGTACTTAAGCTGCTGTCTTTCAGTCAGTTTTATGTATGTAAAATCAATGCAGTGACAGCTTTAGGAAGAAAGAGGCCTGCCTGATGTAACTTTTACAGACGAGCACTGTGTTTCTGGGATACCTAGAGGCAGACTAAACCATCAGAATTGCTTCAAGATGCCAGACCCCATGTGGTCAGACTCAGAAGTTACGTATACAGTTATTTAAAATCTTGTAAATAGTCCCAGAGTGGTGGTAAAATGTACTTTAGGGAGAGATTTAGTTTTTGGCACCTTTGCTGCAGAAGTGATCAGAAAGTGTGATGAAACTGTTAAACTGATTTCTGTTTTTTTCCCCTCATTTTCCAAGGGATTATTTAACACCTCCTCAAGTGTTTGTAAGAAACAAAAATAAATGGCGTAAGAAGATGGCAAGGGGATTCCAAGAAGAATAATTCTAAAAATTCTGAAACAAAGGACAGTCCAGTAAATCGGGATGACAATTTAAGAAACTTTCCCCCCACTTCCACACAGTCAATCTCCACTGTTCCCTTTGGCAGCAGATGGGTTGTGAAGATCATTCACCATGATTATAGTGGGAGGAAATTCCTCCTTTCCAGAGGGTAATTCCTCCTCCTCTTCTTCTTTCTCCTCCAGACCAGGCTCTCCATCAAATGCTGTCCCAGGGATTGAACCAGTTTCCCTTTCCAGGTGAGAGAGGGTTTTTATTCAAGGATGTTTTTAGTGCCCATGAAAGAACATTCTCGTTGAACAGTTCTGGATCTTTCTTAAACCTGTCTGTGATGGTGCCAAATTCAAAATGTCACTTTGCAACCTAGTGCATCTTCTTCCTAATTCAAAATTTCTTGTAGCACTACATTTAAAAGATGCTTATTGCATTTTTTTCATCCAGACTTTAGGGATTTGTTAAAGTTTGGTGTGTCTGGATCACAGCCCAGAGGGATATGGCAGAGAACTGATATCAGCTGCACTAAGTGTTCATGAAGTGTCAAGCTGCAGTAATAGATCATTGCAGGCTATAGAAGTACCTACATTTTTGTGTATTTAAACAAATTGCTTATCTTTACAAAGTCTTTTCAAAAGTGTCAGGAGTCTCTGGTGAGAGATATCTTGGAATCCCAGCCTGATTAGGAGAACATTCAAAAGACTTTCTTGATGCTGTCTCAAGGATTGTGTTTCTTGGATGGCAGCTAAATACCACAGTTCAAAGAGCTTTTCTTCCACAGGAGAAAATGGATCTAGATCTGTTTCTAGGGTTTTCCATTCAGACTTTCGTCACTGCAGGAGAAATCTCAGGATTTTGGGCCTCATGGCGAGGAGTGTCATGGTAACCCTGGCAAGACTCCACCAGGAAGATATAGTGGTGTCTGAAGTCTCTGTTCCCAGCACCAACACCCTTTGTCATGAGTCCCAATGCTCAGAAAGGAACATACTTGGAGACAACAGGTATCCCTAAGTCTGGGTCTCCCCTCCTCCTCCTCCTCTCTTCCAAAGCAGTTAGTTACCACAGATGCCTCGGACTTTGCTTGGGGAGCAGTTTTCAGATAGGATAAAAGTGCATGGTGTGTGGGACATTATATGTGCTCGTTTCTGTCCTTAAAGAGAAACGCTTGGCCTGATCAAGGCATTTAACCATCTTTGGTCCCCAGGACAAACAGACACCACCACAGTCATGTGGTACATCAAAAGCAAGGGGGAGCTAGGCTGTCCTACAGATGCATATTAGCCATGTTAAGTTGGAATATGGTTTTATGGTATAATCTCACTTTGCAGGCATCCTGCATTCTGTCAGAGTAAAATTGTGTGGCAGACAAGCTGAGCAGGACCATGGCTGACCCTCACAAATGGAAAGTAGATTCAGGGGATCTTCCAAGATTTGGTACATCTGTGATGGAGTGTCTTATGTAGATCTCTTTGAGCAATCAGTTGGCAAGATTCTACTCCAGGATTACTTAGAAAAAGGCCTAGAAGACAGATGCCTTTTGTTTTCCTTGGACAAGAGCGTTATGTATGCTTTTCCAACCTTTTTGCTGATATCCAGATCTCTGTTGGCAGGAAGACTCTGAAGGGCTTGACATCCAGAATTGTATTTTAGTCATCTCAGCTTGAGCTGCTAGATATTTTGGGGGTGTGGAAGGTGCCCTGAATCTTGGAAGCTGGCCAGCTGTTATATCCTTGGCAAGATATAACTAGTGTAGCTAAGGCTACAGCAACAATGGCCATTCTAATATGCGCTATTATGGTAAGTTTACTTACACAGCTGCACCTACCCCCTTTCTAATAAAAGTTTCATTTCAGTTCAAAGAAGTCCTTCGCCCCAAAATGTTTTTGGTCTTATGGCTTTCAAACAAAATCCTGAAGACAAAATTATATCGTGTAAAATGTTTTATTGATTTAAATGAGTCTCTAATTCTTAATACACTTCTCTTAGTTCACTTAGTCTATTGCTGCATTTGTTTTCCCATTCTTAAGAGCATCATCATAAGATTTTTGTATGCCCTGTTGCCTCTGTTTACCCTTTAAAATAGTTACTCCACCAACCAAACATGCCCCAGTGTTTCGTGCTCCTCTGTCACCAAAAGTCACTGCATTCTCTTCTTCTTTTTCATCCATAACATGCTGTACTACTTCACTTCAGCTTACTTCTGCCCCAGTTTCTGGTCTACTTTGCTCCATCAGATTCAGTAATTTCTGTGTTGGTATACTCAGTTTTAAAATTTCTTCACTTCTTGGTTGTGTTCCAGAATACACACTGATGTTATCTCTCATGGTGTCATCTATCTTGAATTTCTCACAGTGAAGTCTGCAGCAGCCCTTTGATATTGTCTAGTGGTTGTGATGCAAAACAAGGCAAAAGTGTAGGGGTCCTTTGTTTATATATAAAAAGAACTCTTATTTACAGAATATTTGCAAAACATTTACAAATATGTAGATATGCAAATCTGTTTACACACACACAATTTTCTCTGCAATCATTATACATTTTCATCTGTATTAGATTTCCCACTCCTTTTTTTCATAACCACATAAACTAATTTATTTTTACTTATTTATTACAGTTTGACCCTGGTCCACTGGGCCTGGAAGAGCCCGTTTTCAGTGGAGGCCTGGGGAGAAAAGCTCCATAGGATGTAGATAATTTTACAGTAGTTATACAAAGGTAAATAAAGTAGTAAAATAGTGAAAAATACAGAGATAATACACAACTTGTTAAAAAAATAACATAACATTTCTAATCCTAGGTAATGATTTACAGAAGTGAGATTCATGTAAAGTACAGGCACTTCAGATGAAAAAAAAAAAAAAAGCATGTAAAACATTTATGTACAGATAAAAAAACAAGCTTTGCTTTTTTTTGGAAGTTAGAAATATTTTACTCAAGCTTTCTTCTTGCTGATTTATGCTTTTTGTCTTGAGCAATACATTAAATTGTTTATCAAACGGTGGATTTGAGCTGTTTTTCTTGGAATCTTGATTGTTATTCATCCAAATCCTTTGAGTTGTTGAAAACAAAGTCCACGGTGGTGGTGCTGCGGTAGCGTTGTAGCCTCACAGTAAGACGCTGTCCGGTTTGGTTCTCAGCTAGAGCGTCTTCTGCGTGGAGACATGCATGAATGGGCATACCTTCGTTGAAGGTTGTGCGTCAGGGCTGTTAACTCGGCACGTAAAAACCAGCTACCAATCATTAGCGGACCGGAGTTCTGCTGTGGCGACCCCTAACCGGGAAAAGCCGAAAGAAACAACAACAGAGAGAAGGTGAGGTGGGAGAGGTAAAAGGTGGTATATAGTGGAGAAAGGGAGTGGGTTGGGGGAAGTTTGAGGTATAGGGTAGGAGAGGAAGTAGAGGTGTAAAGGGTAAGAGAGCACAGTGATAGAAGGTTGAAGTTAGAGTTTGTGGTAGGGGTACAGGAACATTCCCCACTTTGAAAGGAGGTGAGATTGGAGAAGAGTTTTTGAAGTTTGAGTGGCTCTGAGGATTTCTAAGGGTGGTAGGGAGAGAATTCCAGAGTTTAGCTAGGGAGCAGGATAATAGTAGGTGGCCAGGGGGTCGACGAGGTTTCTGTATGTTTAGAAGATTCTTGTTTTCTGATCTTAGAGGTTGGGAATGTAGGGGGTTAAAAAGGTGGACAGAGAAGGACAAATATAAGGTTTGAATAAGAGTTTGTGAGCAGTAGTAAGTCTAAGGAGTTTACAGTTAGGAAGTTCAAGCCATTTCAGGGAGTGGAGAGAGATGCAATGAGTTTCTTGTGCTGGTGGCAAATTTGGAGATTTATTAGTTTGGATATGGATGCAGTTTGGTATGTGATACTATTTCTATGGGGCTGTTCTGAGCAGGCACTGTAAAAGAGATTTTGTCTATATTGGTGTTTTTGGATGGGGAGAAGATCATTAACTTTGTTTTATTGGCATTTAAGATGGGGTGATTACTATGAATCCTTGATTCAGTGTTAGAGAAGACTTAGTTTTGAGAAGTAGGTCGGAGGGGGTGTCTGCTGTACAAATAATTTAAAATAAATAAAACAAGCTGCTGGTGAATAAAGCTCCTCTCAATAAAAATATAAAGTCCCAGTACAAAAAAGATAGCACACAAGGCAATGACAGTTCAGTAGTTTTATTCCAGTTCAGTAAGAGCTTTCACGTCTCAACGGACGCTTCATCAAACTAAATGAACAAATTGCACAAAAGTACTTCTTTTTATAGGTACATCAATTTAATCAAAATCCAATTAAGCACATTTCGCATATTTAAAGATACATATAAATTGATATACAAGTTTAGAAACCTACTAAGAGAAACCATTTAATTTAAAAAAATATAGAACTAGATTTTATTACAACTAACACATTTCATAAAAATATATATAATATTTATAGTATATACTAAACGAATCACTTAAAAGTATGTCAGTGCTTCAGTGATCTCTCAGATAAAAAAGACTTTAATATTTTGTCATTGAGGCCATAACTCTTGTCTGCCTGCATCCTAACAATCAATTTTAACTTCATGCTGTTCTGTACGGGCCCTAAATTTACCCAACCTACATGTCCTAGGGATTAACAAGTCCTAAAATAAAATGTCTGTGCGTAGTACTATTCTGTAAAATATGTCTTGCTAACGCAGTTCCCTCATCCTCTTTATTAATAGCATAAACATGTTTTCTGACCCTATCCCTCAAAGTACGAATTGTCATTCCTGTATAAAAACTTGGACATTTTATGCAGTAAGCTAAAAAGATAACCTCTCTAGTCTTACAGTCTGCATAATGCTTGAAAACATATCTGTAATGAGTGGAGGGGTGTACAAATTCATTTTGTATTTCACATATATTGACAATGATTACATCCCCTGCAAGCTACAACATTCCTCAGATTTACTGTGGAATGGTCACTTGAAAAGATTGTGTTTCTAGATGTTTCTGTGATAGTAGAGGGTAATCAAATACACACATGGATCAATCTCCTTCATAGACAAAGTATGCATCCTCAGCGCATACATATATATATATATATATATATATATATATATATATATATATATATATATATAAATATGTGAAATTAAGGAACCCAGATTTTATTGATGGGTCTAACAAAGGGAGACCTATTTTTTTGTAAGAATTCAGTGAGTAGAATTCCTATGTATTTTCCAATGCGAACAGTAATTCCCATTGATGTAGAGTGACCTTACTGTATACAAGTAATAATAGGACTATAACGAACTAAGATTATCAATGGTAATTGGCAAAATATTAACTTCTGATGAGAAACTGAAAAATGTAGTTGGAGAAAGGCCGAGCTTCTCATATCGGAACACCAAGTCTCTTAAGAGACTGTTTGTTATAATGACAATATGAGTTTGTCAAAGAGAGTTGAATCTAAACGACAAGGTACATTTGCTTTCAGGGGATGTAATGGTTTCTCTTAGTAGGTTTCTAACCTTGTATATTCATTTATATGCATCTTTAAATATGTGAAATGTGCTTAATTGGATTTTGATTAATTGCTGTACCTATAACAGGAAGTATTTTTGTGCAATTTGTTCATTTAAAGTCTGATGTAGCGCCCGTTGAGACGTGAAAGCGCTTACTGAACTGGAATAAGTTATTGAACTGTCGTTGTCTTGTGTGCTGTCTCTCTCTTCTGTACTGTACAAATAATTGTTGAATCGTCAGCATATTGAATTATTGTGACATCGAAGAGAGACTGGTGGGAGTTATTAATGAAGATGTTCGAGAGGAGGGGGCCTAGGATGGAACCCTGGGAAACTTTGGTAGGGGTGTGTAGAAAGGAGGAGAGTGAGTTTTTCCTATTTGACAGCTTGCTGCCTTTCAGAGAGGTAGCTGGTGAACCCAGGTGATGGTGGGGAGGTTGAGAGAGGAGAGTTGGGATAATAGTAAGTGGTGAGAATTTCACTTAATTGTTGCTAAAATCCATTTATCCACCCTCAACCTTTTTCTCCCATTTTTGCACGTGAGATTTGGGTGTCACTTCAGTGACCATCCTCTTGAGCCAAGGTTTAAACCGCTGGGTGGTTATCCCTGCTGCGGTTTCATTAAACATAATTTAATCTATTCTTTCATTCCATAAAACAAAAAAATAACTTTTTATCTATTAACAGTTTTATTTTTAATATTTAATCATTTCCAGGTTTATTTTATCCAGTTGCATCTTTGAAAAAAAAATCTTCTTTACATAGTTTTCCCCATAACTTTTTTACTCTCTCGCATTTCAGAAACACGTTCCATAATATCTTTGACAATACAAACGGGTATTCCATCACTGTTCTTTTTATATGGCATATTTCCTTTTACTGGCACTTTTATTACAAGTTTCCACAAAACCTCTTGACATTATACTTTCTGATTACACCACCTTTTTTAATTTTAGAGTTTTAATTTTTTCATCTGTTAGATTTTCCCCATGGTTTTATATAGTAGTAGTTTATCATTACATTATTGTATCTTACTTTTTCTGTATGAATTTTTCCACAAAGGTATTCTTTCTTGGTAAACATTTTTTTTCCACTTTAATACTTTGAAGCAGCATATACCACTGGGTTAATTAACCTTAAACCTCCTTCCTCATATACAAGTCCTCTCTTTTTACCGGGTTTAATTTAGAACCCAATATAAATTAAAAAATTGTCTGAAATAATTCCTTTTCAAGTACTGTTGGCAAGGTAAATACACTTGCTAAGTATGCTGTTTTTTCCCATCAGTACTGAATTCATCAGGCAGACCTTTTTTTCTGAATGATTTGTATTTTCTCCAGAAAATACAGGTTTGTTTTATTTCCTCTGTTGTATTTTTGCCCCATCGAGTTCTACTTTCTTCTTTATTCCCAAATTTTATACCAGACACACAAATTTCATCCATAAAATATATATATACCCTTTGTCTTTACTATGTCACCTGAACATTTACTTTTCTCTTTATTTTAAAGCTGTCCCTATCGCCTCTAGATGCTCATTTGTGCAAATAATTGCTACTGTTATCCAAATTTTATTTATTTTTTTTTGCAGGTAATATAATGTTGTCTGCATATGTTAACAGAACTGGAATTAACAACTCTTTAGGTGTTTTATACCAAACCTCCTTCATTTTTTAGTTTTTCACATACTGTGACATTCATACCTAATGTAGAGAGTATACAACTCATTAGACATCACTGTCTTTACTGCTCTTCATGTCTGTATCTTGGCTTACTGTACGTGGACCTACATCATTTCTCACTTGTATTCTTTCAGAATTACCCATAAGATTTAATGTCCAATTTTGTATTGAATGCCTTAAGGTCTCCTGTCATGATTTTCGCTTATTTTTTTTATTCAAAATCTCATCCATAATTTCTGTATCATTAATTATTAGTAATCTTTCCATTTTATACTGATATATATTGCACTGTTTTCTATAATATTTTCTGTTTTAGTTTCAAATCTGCTTTGTATTTTCATAAAGGTCTTATAATCCATTATTATTCAATACTTTAGGTCTCCAGTTTATTAATAGTCTTTTGTTTTCCTTTTTTCATATGAATTTAAGTATTCCACTACATAATTCTTTACACACGCAAAATTCATTTAACCTTTCATTAAGAATCTTGACCTTCATTTAACCATTCATTAAAAATCTTGAAAAAAAAATTTTTTTTTTTTTTGATAATTACTTAAATTTTTGTACATATCATTCCCTATTCCATCTGGTCCTGCAGCAGAATCTATATTTACTTGTCCAAATACTTTTGTCTAGATCATTTAAAGAAATCTACTTTGCCAACTTTTTTTTCCTGTTCTTTACTTTCCATGTTTTTTTCACTACCTTTTTTCTGTAAGCATTACTTGCATGTGTTTTACTACAGTATGCATAATCTTTTCATGAGTATTTCTCCTTTTGTATTTTGTTTCATTACACTACAATCTTCCTTCACTAATCTGTTTAAATAATTAGTACTTTTCCTTGTCTTTGATTGTATAACCATTCTATTTTTTCTGGATTTATTTTTTCCACATAATTTTCTTTTTCAAATGTCCTTTCTGTTACTGTAAATCATCCAATGTGTTCGTTATGTTTTTATATTTTTCTTTATCTGCTTTTCTCAATTTATAGAGCAACCACTCTGTTAACCAGCACCCATGGGGATTTGTAGATGCCGAATAACTAGATGTTCGTGTTTCACTGTTGCAGTCATTACATTTGGGTAATCTGCTGGCAGGTAGCCCCCAGTCGGCCTGATTAACAAAGTCTTGGGTCCTGCGTCGGTTGCTGTCCCTTCTTCCATGACGTCAGGGGTATAAAACATGCAGCCGATGCCATTTTCTTCAGTCTTTCTTGCCGCGCTGTGCCTGAAGCAGTTCGCAAGTGCCAGTCGGCCAACTCCTGAAATTTTCGTTTTTGAGTTTCAGAACCGAAGTCTTCAACCTAAAGCTAAGTACCCCATTGGGGAAACTTTTTCTTGCTCCTTACCGATGTCAGTAAAAGGTAATAATTGTATTACTTGTGGGAAGCAAATACCTCCATAAGGATTTTCATTTGTACTGTATTCCTTGTCTAGGCCCTGACCACAACGTGCCTTGCTGTCGGTTTTGTGGTAAATTTAACCAACGCATTATTGAGCGTCGGTATATTTTTGCATCTAAATATTTTGGCTGAAGATTTAACTATCCAGAAATGTTGGTTAGCAATCCGACTACCGGAATACATAAAAAACGCAAAGAAAAAGACCGTCGAGGTCCAAAACTGACGACTAAGCTTCTCCTAAGCCAGTCGCCGGTACTCAGTGAGGCGCTTTCGTAGCCCCTGATACCCGCTACTTTTGATTCACAGGCCTCTACTGAGACCCATTCGGAGTCCGGTATGCCGCAAGACACAAGTATTGAACCTGCAGATGTCTCTACTTTAGATGTGGCCGGAGCCGCTGAGCAGGCACTGGCTTTGGAGGGTGTTTTCAGGCCTAAAGATTTATATATTAAACCGACGCAGTCTTCAAAACCTAGGCCAAACTCTACTTCTATGTCTAAAAAACCAACTCTTCGGCCACGTGCACAGGCCCCTATGCCTAAAAAAACAAATGATCAAAATGGATGAGGATTTAATTACCTTGATCAGGGGTTCCCAACCCCCTCTTGCTAAGAGGCCTAGGCAATGCACTGATTATGAATCTTCAGATCAGGTTTCCATTTCTTCTGATCAGGAATTATCTATTCCACCTTATGAGAACTCTGATGCAGAAGAATCCATCCCTTCTGCTTGTCCTCCTGAGGATTTTTCTTTTGGAGAAACTTTGCATACCTTAAGGGAACATTTTCATTGGGAGAGTCAGGATTTTTCAGACTCTAAAAAGAGGCTTAGGGATTTCCTTCTTATTCCTCAGCATAGGCCTTTGGCTATACCTCTTGTTCTAGACATTGTTGATTTATGTTTTCTCAGAATCCAGCATGGCTCCCGATTCCCTGCCTCCGGCTCTTAGTAAGCCAGACAGATATTACAGGGTTCCTGACTCCCACAAATTCCTTTTTAAAAACTGTACTGCTGACCCTGAAACCATTTCTCAGGGTCCCAAGAGTGTTAAGGCTTCTACTGCAAAAAATCCTACCCCTTCTGATAGAGACTACAGGACACTGGATAGATGGGGTAAGAAGGTTTACACGTCTGCAACCTTGGCAATCGGGGCTTTAAACTGTCAATTTCATATGCTTAAATATCAGCAAGTTGTCATGGGCGTACTTAAACAGAAAATTATGTTGATTTCTGACTGTGTGGAAAATAGAGTTACAGGATTTATTGCATTCAGCTGAACAAGTTGGAAAGCATACTTTTGCAATGTGGTTTTGATTCCTTGGAGGCCTCCTGCAGGGCCGCTGTAACTGGATCTATGATAAGAAGGCATGCTTGGCTCAAGGAGCAAAATCTGCCTGAGCATGTTAAAGCAGAATTATTGGATGCTCCTTTACAACAGGACAGTCTATTTGGTAATGAGGCAGAAGTTTTGAAAAATATGGAAGACAAAGCTAAGTCTATACAAACTATAAAAAATTTCCTACAAGTGCAACCGCCCAGGTTCAGTAGGCACTGGCCTAATAAGAATTGGTCCGTTCCATTACCCAGCAGAGCCGCACAGGTCAAACCCAGACACTCTAAAGGCTCCAGGTTTCGGTCACAAGGAACTTATAGAAGAAAACAATGGGGTGCCTCCACCTGCAAATCTGGAAGTAGCAAGGCACCTTCCTACGGTAAACCGTCTTAATGACTTTTCACTGCCATCTCCAAGCACTTATCTTTTGGCAGCCCCTTTGGGGGGAAAACTAGCACTTCATGCACAAAATTGGCATCTAATTACCCCGGACAAGTGTGTTTTAAATATAGTATCCCATGGATACAGATTTCATTTCCACACGTTGCCAGTCCCAAAATGGATGGCCAGATCTGCCTCCAAATCAGTGGGCAGAGGCCCAGAAGCAAGTTATGTTCCTCGTGAATATGGGAGCTATTCAACCAGTACCAGAACAGGAAAAGGGACAAGGTTTTTATTCAGGACTTTTCCTGGTACCCAGAAAAAACGAATCATGGCGTCCAATTGTGGACTTATCCATTCTAAATACATTCCTGGACATTCCAAAATTCAAGATGCTGACTCTACAACAGTTACTGCCTATGCTAGGCAAGGATGCCTGGTTGGTAACTCTAGATTTAAGAGGCTTACCTGCATATCCCAATCGGGGAATCTTGCAGAAGATACCTCCGCTTCAAAGCAGGCTGTTTGCATTACCAGTTTTCTGCATTGCCCTTTGGCTTATCTACTACGCCCAGGGTCTTCACAAAGTGCCTGGCACCAGTAATTGCATTTTACAGACAAAGAAACATTCAAATTTATTCTTATCTGGACGATTGTCTAATTCAGGCAGAAAACAAGGACACACTCTTCTACAGCATCTGGCGTGTGTAAAAAGGCTTCTAACTTGCCTAGGGTACACCATAAACGAAAAGAAATCACAACTGGTACCCTCTCAAATAATTACATTCCTGGGTGAAAGCTTGAATACAACTGCCCAGATGACTTGCCTCACGCCAGGAAAACAAATCCAATTGATAACTGGGTTTTTGTGGTCACTTATTTGCAGTAAGTCATTTGCAAGACAAATTCTGCAGACCTTGGGGGTTCATGGCTTCCTGCATTCTACTAATTCCATATGCAAAACTGCATATGAGGAAACTTCAGTGGTACCTAAAAAGCTTATGGAGTCAACATTATCACAGCCTAGAAACAATGATTCCTATCATTCCTTGCCTGCAGCAATAGTTCCTATGGTGGGCAGAGCCCTGTCACCAAAACAAGGGACGGTCATTCATTCCACCCCCTGCCAACCAAACCCTGACTACAGACTCATCAGATTATGCTTGGGGGGCACATCTGGCAGGGAGATGCATTCAGGGCGAATGGAGCTCAAATCAAATGCACCTGCATATCAACCAGAAGGAGATGCTAGCTGTATAGAATGCTCTGACAGCCTTCCAGGACAACTACTGATAAAGACGGACAACACCACAGTCCTGTGGTACATAAACAAGTAGGGGGGTACCCATTCCTACCCCCTTTGCAGACTAGCCATGGCTTTGTGGAACACAGCCTTGACTTACCAAATACATCTACAAGCTCAAGTCCTATCAGGAAAGCAAAATACTCTGGCAGACGAACTAAGCAGAAATCTTATGGACCCACACGAATGGAAACTGGATCCACAAGTCTTCAGCATGTTGACACGCATATGGGGGAGCCCAGAGATGGATCTTTTTGCCTCGCACCAAAACTGTCAGCTGGACAAATTCTGCACAAGAAGCCATCACAAAAAAGCTTGGAAAGTGGATGCTCTATCCTTCAGCTGGAAAAACCTATCGGTCTATGCCTTTGCTCTTCAAGGTATTACTAAAAGTCAGACAGGAAAAAACAAAAATTATTCTGATTGCTCCAGACTGGCCTCTCCAGAACTGGTACCTGCTCCTATGCAATATGTCACACCTTCCTCCATGGTACCTGCCTCCGACACCTTATCTACTGTTGAAGCAGAACTGTCAGATTCTGCACACTCAGCTCCAAACTCTGAATCTTGCAGCATGGCTAATCAACTAATTTCACCAGTTGCATCTCTCAGCAAACCTGTGATTGATTAGTCATTTTGGAGGCTAGAAGGCCTAGTACTAGAAAATCTTATGTTGATAAATGGAAAAGATTCTGTGCCTGGAACCAGGCACAAGGAATAAGCACAGCAATGTCCAATATTCCTCAGATTCTGCAATATTTAACTGAGATCTGTCTTTCTCTTCCATAAAATCCATGCGTCTGCCATTTCAGCTCATTACAACACAGAGCCTCCCATATTTTCTCATCCCCTGCTTAAAGCAGTATCTCGGAGGGGTCAAAAATTTAAGACCTCCCAGGAGAGCACCAACTCCGGCATGGGATCTCAATTTTGTGTTGGAAAAGCTCACCCTACCTCCTTTTGAGCCAGCTGCTACTGCAGACATAAAATTTCTCTCTTGGAAGATGGCTTTTCTTTTAGCAGTCACTTCAGCTAGAAGGATTTCAGAGCTACAGGCTCTCCTGGCAGTGGAGCCTTTTATTATTTTCTACCCAGACAGGGTGTCGCTCAGGACCAGTCCATACTTTATGCCTAAAGTGGTATCTAGTGTGGCTCTTAATCAGACCATTCATCTGCCAACTTTTTTCCCAAATCCACAGAACAAGGGGGAGTGGATTCTGCATTCATTGGATGTACACAGACCACTAAGATTCTACTTAAACAGGACAAAATCTCTAAGAAAATCTGAGCAACTACTTGTGGCATTTGCTGCAGGGGCAGAAGGAAAGGCTATTTCAAAGCAGACTATTTCAAAATGGATAAGCCATTATATTTGTTTCTGCTACATGCATCATGGTAAACCTGTTCCCAAGGGGATCGGATCCCATTCCTCCAGGGCTGCATCTGCTTCTGCAGCCTTTCTCAGAGGGGTTCCTACCAGAGACATTCTAGAAGCTGCTACCTGGAGCTCCGTTCATACGTTCACCAAACATTACCATTTACCTCTCTTCTCTAAATCCAGAGCAGGCTTTGCCACTGCTGTCCTGCAGGGCCTTATAGCTGCTCCTAATGCTGTATAATTCCATCCTCCCAACCATAGCTTTGGGATTCTACCCAAGTGTAATGACTGCAACAGTGAAACACGAAGAAAGTATCTCACCAAGAGGATCAAGCGGCTCAAACAGGCGCCCTATGCAGTTCGTATAAAGAAACTCCAGCTCTACTCAGTTGCGTACTGCCTACTCAGAGGTGATCTGTGTCTGACGTATAAGGCCATGTCCAACCCAGAATTAATGGACATGCTTCACCTCAGGAAATCCAAATCCCTTAGAGCTACACGCTCCAAGGACTTGAACCTCAGCACAGAAATAAATAGGACATGCTGGAGGGACAGATTCATATCCCAGAGGCTCCCCTCACTCTGGAACAAAATCCCAATCCATGTTGGGCAGAGCCCCTCACTGACCCTCTTCAAGAGAAATCTTGACGAATGGGTGGAAGATCGTAAGTTTACCCCTGGGATCTCTTCTGTGTCCCTGCTTGACAGAGGTACAGTAAACTAACCTTAAAAGGGCTACCTTCTGTGACCTACTATACAGAGGCACAGTCAACTAATCTAAAAGGGTGGCGAAAGCCAAACACACACTGGCTAGGCTTATAAATGCCCTAGGGCAGATAGCCTAGTATCAGCCTATGAACATAGTGCAGTTGTATACACTTACCATAAATGTAAATGTTTCAGTGTATTCACTGTTAATATATATACATACACTCCCCATTTGGGGCAAGAAAAACTGATGAAAATAGTGTTGGCTGCATGTTTTATACCCCTTGACGACCTGATGTCATGGAAGAAGGGACAGCAACCGACGCAGGGCCCAAGACTTTGTTAATCAGGCCGACTGAAGGCAACCTGCCAGCAGATTACCTAAATGTAATGACTGCAACAGTGAATACACTCAAATATCTACATTTATGGTAAGTGTACACAACTGTACTTTTCTGGTTGCTTGAGAGTTGCTATTAAAAAAATTGTGCCTGACTAATACTGTACCCTATACTATTTGTTTGGTTTGACTTGTTCTTAGATTGGGGAGAGGGGGAATTTATTCCTGTCTTCCTTTTTAAAACTCTAAAACTCTAAAAACATTAAGGTATGTTTCTTCGGGGAGTGGGGAGGGGCCAGAAGGTGCAACACATGAAAATTGTACTGTATTTCTTGGATTATTATTTTTTTTTTTTTCTGGTTGCTTGAGTTCCATTTAAGTGAGAGTTTACTGTATTACTGTTATAAATGTGTGTGTGTTTTTTTTTTTTCCTTTTAATATCCTCCACCATTCGGACCAGTTTTTGTAAAATGTTCCTATAGTAATATGGTCTTTTCATAACTTTATTACTTACCTCTTTCCTTCTTCATTTCAAGAGTTGCCATGTTTTATTATTTTGCCTACTTTATATTCCCTGTTTCCTTTAGCTCTACCCATATTGCAAGATTATCAGAAAAAACTGTTTCATCTAGCTCACCTTCTCCAATAGCTAAACCTTCTGATACTGTCAAATCTGTTTCAGTTCATTCCCTACCCCTTTTGTAAGTCTATGAATTATTGTCCCAATGTTTTAACTTGCTACATCTTAAATGACATAAGGAAAACTTTAGAAGTTTCTTTTTTGTGCTTGCCCACTTAAATCACAGTTTACATTTCTTGTTAAAATTAATCGTATTTATTACTACATAATCTAAAATCTGATGAAAAAGCTTTCATTTTTTACATTTAGCATGATTCTGTATAATTTTTTCAATTTTAAATCTGTAATGGTTTTATGTTAAATTTGAATGTCTTTACTGTATTTCAGTACAGCTATTCCAGAACATCTGTCATTTCCCAAATTTCAGATTCTTTCCTCCCCATAGTTTCTCTGTCTGTAATCTTTAATTTGTTAAAGATCTTGTGTCTTCTGATTACATCTAGGTCATGTGTATTACACCACTCCAAAATCCAGATTCTTCTTGTATTCTTAATACTGTTCACATCTATAGAAAGCATATTAAAATTTTCGTTTTCCCTTTTCCTTAGATTCTTGGTTTCATAAGTTCATAGGTAATTACTAGGATAGCTTTCTTAATAGGCCTTTCTAAGCCTAGCTAGTTTGCCTCCTAAAGGTGAGAATCAAACATTGTACCTTGTGTCTGAGAGTCAAACTCCTTAACCATTAAACCTGTTCCTATTCATTAGCTGTATATATTTTTCATCAATTTCTTTTTTTGTACTTTTAATTGTTTTAGTTTTACCAGTAGAATGCCTTTTCTGTTTTACTACCACCCAATTTTTCATCACTTACTTCAGAGCCTTCTTCATTGTTGTTGTTTCTTTCCTCATCAAATTTTCTTCTATTTCTTCTACTACTACTAAAATTTTTGTTCCTTTTCTTTTTCGTTTTCCTTGCTCTTTTCATTTTTGCAGTCCATCCTTAAATGTCCAATTTTGTTACATTGATGATATTTCACTTTACATTTTCAGCATGTCCCGTTTCCCCTCCGTTACTTGTCAAGTGTCCTTTGCCACAAAAAAAAAAAGTTTGGGTTGCCACCAATATTTTACAATGCCCATATTCCCCTTCACATTTATCATGTTTGGTATATGTTTATTTTTCTCCCTCTGTTTTTAACACTATTACAGTCTCATTCACCAGTCCATAAACTCCTTGTGGCAACCTTTTGCATTGTCTAGTACTTAAGTTTTCAAATGCCCTTTCAAAGCCTCTCTCTGTTTGAAATTGCGCATGAATTTTCTTTTTTTGTTTCCCTGTTAAATGCTTTTATCACATAAGGATTCCATGGGTTATAGTCTCCCCCCCTCCCCCACATTCTCCAAGAAAATTTTCCATTGAAAAACATCTCTCATGTCTCTTATGAGGTAAGAACATTTATTCTTAATGTGCTTTTACACCCAAAGGCACTATTAAATTGTTCCATGCTTCATACCTATCCATTATCGTCTTTATTTTGAATTCCCTTTTGATTTCTTTTTCTTTCTCTGCATATGTTTTCTTTTCCATCTTACTACTATTCTTTAGGATTGTCTCTGCATCCTTATTTTGTATTTTCTCCATAATGTCCCATCCGGAAGCCTCATTTTCTGGCTCATTCTGCATCCCCATTTCTATCAGTAAATCATCTTGCAACCCTCCCGACTGGAGGGTTGTAAATGTACATCCATCATTTGCTGACTCATCTCCATCAGATTTATTTTAGATATGTTAGAATCCTGCAGCCATTCTCAGTATTTGCTTTCCACATTTTTCTCGCCACGCCATTATCTCCTCTTTTTTTCCATCTGCCTACCTGTTTCTCTGGGCTGTTGCTGCTCCTGCAAAATGGGTCCCACTCGCAATGATGAGTAGGGGAATTTCCCTGTTCCTCTCGCCAAATTTTCCCCACCTTTCCTCTCCCCTGAAAAGAGGGACTGCTTCCTCATGGGACTAACTTGGTCAACAGTAAATTAAAAAATGTATGCACACTATATATTTTTGTTTGCTTTACTGTAACTGCTTAAATATTTGCTTCCCGCTGTCCATGAAGGCAGGGATTGGACAACTGTCTTAATGGCATATCCATTCATTTTCACCCAAAGAATTCAAAGTCAAGAATTCAGGGGAGCAGAAGGATACTGAGAGAAGGCAGCAGCTTCATCCTTTGCATTTGCTGCCCATAATGTGAAGCATAGGTGCGCAAAAAAAAAAAAAAAAAAAAAAATGCACATGGTGGAACCATAATATTAAGCTTTATAATAAAAGAAGGATTTTGACCAAAAGACTAGTACTTTCCAGAATGTTACAGCCTTTGTTACTAAAATAGCCCAACCACCTGAGCTTAATAAAATTTATCAATGCCAAGTTTGAGGCTAAATTTAGTTATTCAAGCTAAAGACCATCACAAGCATACCTCTGGCAAATGGTTTAAGATTGAAGTTGGAAACTGACAGGCATTTGAGTTTTAGACTTCATATCCTTCAGAAAATTCATGTTAAGGGGTCCTACTGGAGAGAGAAGCCGGTAAGCAAAGGAGAGTAGTATTGCTGAAATTGAATTCATTCTCCCATCTTGGTGAGTACCTTCACGAAGCAGACCGTATTTTTTTTTCCCCACAAAATTTCACCAAGATGACACTGATATATAGACAATTTGTATAGCATGTATGATGGACAGAAGTAGGTCAAAAATTTAAAAAAAGATCGCTTGATGTACAAGACCCAGGATAAACAAGTGCCCAATCCTGGTAGGCGTACTGGTGCCAGGACCGGAAGAAATGACGGTGGAGAATCCTCAAAATACAGGAACATTCCTACAATGGGACCTGGCCCAGGGGGGAGGATGCCCCCCCCCTTTGTAGAAGGAAGCATCAGTCCACAAAAACTGATGGGCCAAAGAAGAGTCATAAAGACGATAAAGTGGACTGTTGAGAATAAGAACAAAATTATTTATTGTTACTGTTATATAAAGCCAAGAATTTCCAGACACAAGATGTACAGAAAGATTGAGAGAAATTAGAAGAAGGAAAAAACTGTCAGAACCTTCAAGTAAAAAATTGTGATTGTTAATGCAACAGATTTGTGAAAAACAGTGTATAGACCAAAAACGTTTGATCCGTTTGGAAAAAGAAGCATTTAAGGACGTGCGAAAATATAAACAAAACATAGATATTTTTGAAAAGTATAAAAAAGAAATATGGACATGGAAAAAAGATTTGATATGGTGCAATATTTATGCAAAACGAAAGCCAAATCAACATAAAGAAGGCAGCCCTAAAGATATTCGAATGTAGACAAAGGTATCCAGACATAGAAAATTTCACAATTTAAAAAAAATATATCACACAGAGGGAATGTAGAAAAGAAGATTAGTAAAGTAGAAGTTAAAATAGAAAATGAAGTTATGGAGTGCCTGCAAAGTAAAGAATTTGGTATAGGTGGTCTAACGTAGGTTATATCAAAGCATGATAGAATGAGTCCCCAGAGTAAGGAGAAACAGGAAGATCAGGAGACATCTGAAGAAATATGGAAGTTAAAGAAATAGAAACCAGGATGGAGTACCGCTGAATTGTAGGATTCACTGTAAAAAATCTAATTCAGAAAGCACCACAACAGGACAGAGAAATGGACTCCCAAATTAAGGGGCAACCGTGGAGCTGGAAGCAATTGGTCAGGTGGCATATTGAAGATATTTTGGAGCCTTCCACTTGAAACCAGTATAAATGTTCACTTGAAGCTGGACAGCAAGGGAAGGAGCAGGAAACTGGCAACTCTGCAGTCAATGTTAAGGAGTGCTAGGCCAGTGAGTTCCCATATGATAGAGCTGTGGATAACACAGGATGAAATTGAAGTGTGCGCCACAGGAAGATGCAGTAGAACTTTCTATGGAATGCCCACAGGAAATGGAAAACAAAAAATGTGCCATCACGTTAGAAGAAAACAAGCTAAGAGAAGAGTTGCTTGATTTTAAAGATGGGTAGACATGTTAAGATCAATGAAAGAAATAAATTGCAGAAGATCAATAAAACCCAAAAAGCCAGACGTTTGATACAACAAATGTACACAGTAATTAGGACTGTCCATAGAGATCCATGAGATAGAAGTAAACAGGATATATTACTGTGTGCAATTAAATTAATAATTGATAAAGTTCTACTACAAGAATACAGGGTAGTGAGGGAATGGAATGTAAGGGAAGAAATCTAATGCCATCATGGAAGTATCAAGTAGAGAAAACTGTAAAGCAGTTAAGACAAGAAGTGTCACCCAAGTATTGAAGAGGAAACCTTTTAAAAAAATACCTAGACTTGACGAAAGCAATGTGCAGTATTAAAACAGATGCCTCTGTCATGCATTATTGCAAACTAACTAAAAATCTTAGCACAAGCGGAAAAACTTAGCAGATACACAGATAAATATAAAGGAAAAGTACAAAATAAGCAATTTATTGATGACCCAAAAAAGTATTTATAGAAAATTGGGAAATGAGGTAAAAGGAATTGAAAGACCTCCAAAAAAAAAAAAAAATAATAGATGCATTTTAGAGAAGTATCCGTGAAGATCCTGTTGAACATAAAAATGCTAAATGGATAGAAGAAGTAAAAGAACAAGTTTAAAGGTACATGATATGAAATGGGATGAAGTAACAGCCAGAGAGATTGAAACAAAGGTAAGAAAAGCCTCTAATTGGAAAACTCCAGGCCCAGATGCAGTACCTTTTTTCTGGTTAAAAGTATTAACATCTTTGCAGAAAGATTTAGCCATGAGTGAGTAAGAACTGTTTATATGCACACCCCGAACAGACACCAACCTGGCTAACAGGAAAAACAATGCTCCTACTTTAGGGGTGAACCTGCAAGCTACCCTAAAAATTGTAGACCAATAACTTGCCTTTCAACGATGTATAAACTATACACTAGAATTGATGCCGACAGTTTATAGTCATTTTAGAAGAAGACTCAATTATGGCAATAGAACAAAAGGGCAATAAAAGAAAGTCGTATGGAACAAAGGATTATTTGTTAGTCATAGTGGAGAAATTTTAAAAAGGGGAAGAATTTAAGTATGGCATGGATTGACTACAAAAAAGGTTTTGATAATTTGATAAGTATCCCTTGTGGATAAAATAGTGTTTAAAAATGTGTAAGATACACCCTGCACTGATCGACTACATTACAGCAACCATGAAACTCTGTCAGATCACTTTGCAATTAAGCCGTGATAAAGGACAAGTTTTTATTCCAGGGATAAAAATTTAAAGGGGGGTATTCCAGGGTGACTGTGTCACCACTGCTATTCTGCCTTGCCCTTAACCCAGTGAGCGGTCTACTTAACACCTTAGGCTATGGCTATAGTTGGGCTCCTAAAAATAGTGTAAAGACTTCTGATGTTCTCTTTGTCAATGATTTAACACTGTATAGCTCATCAGATGAGGAACTGAAAGCACAGCTGCAAGTTGTCAAAACCTTTTCAGATATAAAAATGTTGTTTGGTCTTGATTTAAATTTGCTAAAGCAACATGTAAAGTAGGAAAACTGCAGCACCAAGAAATCAGTTTGGGGCAAGAATGTGATATGAAAGAACTTGAGCAAGAGGGCGTGTATAAATATTTGGGAATTGATGAAGGGTCAACAATAAAACATGAGCAAATGCAAATAAAACTTAGGACAGGAGTCTTCTAAAGTATTCCTAACTTACAGTTTTGGAGTGATTGGCCCCAAAACGTGTTGGATAGATTTGACAGGAAAACAAGAGGGATGCTTCATGCTCACCAAATGATTTATAAAAATCGGTGCATACCAAGATTATATATATTCCCCGTTCCTAAGGACGGAGGGATGGGCCTCCTTGAAATTGATTACGTGTATAAATCTGCAATCGTGGGACTGTCCATATCTGCTGACCTTCCAAGACTCAAACATAGTGAAAGTTTTGAAACATAAGAATATATCTAAGATGACTTCACTTAATCTAGAAGAAGCATATTGGCATCAAGCAGGAATGGAAATCAAACCATAAGTGGATAAAAATTAGGCAGCAACTGAATGTGCCAAAAAAAACCCCCAAAAAGAATATAAGGTGAAGGACTAGATGAGAAGGCAAGAAATGTGGAAAATAAGTAAATATAGTTGCAAGTATAGTAAACTTCTGGAAGAACCTCATATTGATCAGGATTGAATGCAGGAATGGTTAAGGAGAGGCAAATTCAAACCATAAGACGAAAGGTTAATTTTGGCGGCCCAAGATAGTGGGTTATGTACATGTTGGTTTACAAAGTCCATTGAACATGTGGGAGAAACAGACAAATGTAGGTTTTGTAAAACAGAATTGGAAGCAGTTTGCACACCTGTTGTGCTGGTTGTGACATACTAATGGCAGAAGGACTGTATACTGAAAAGCATAATAATGTGGCAAGGTCAATGTTGCACTGGGGATTGTGTAAACATTATGGTGATGAAGTGCTTAAAAACATTGGAAACATGAGCCGTAAAGCATAATAGCAAATGAAGCCTGCATCACATGGGAAACAGTTCAAAAGATAGATGCTAGAAAACCGGATATAGTGGTCCATGAAAAGAAGACAAAAGTAGCATTGATCATTGAAAATGCCACACCCACTGACTACAGTGTCTTGTGTAGAGAGAGAGAGAGAAAGAGAGACCAGTCATAAAATACCAGAATTTGCAGACAGAAACGAGAGCAATGTGGAAGAAAGATAGATAGTTCCAGTAGTGTAGCAGTAGTAGGAGCAATGGGTCTTAAAAAAAAGTTACCAATACATGTAACCCTGTACAAATTGCAGGAGGTCTCATTACTGGGCACATTGCTGGTGCTGTGAAGAGTACTTCTGGCTCACATCAAAGATTGAAACAATACAAATTTCATGAACTTTAATCGTACTCCTACTTGGGAATGAGGTTCATTCCCATCATGGTATTAGAAACCCAAAAGACTTGGAGAAATTAAAACAAACAAAAAAAAAAAAGCCTGCTATTCTAAGTTTGTAAGAAAAGTATTTAAAAATTATCCCTATTTTTTGGGCCTTCGCCCCACATGGTTTTGCCCATATTTCTTGCTCTAAGAGGTTGAGGTATAATCGCAAGGCTCACTTTTTTTTTTATATGTTCGTGCACTCAAAAGCACAAACGCAGCAATGCGCTGAGCTAATTCTAAAAGATGGTACCTATACTGAGGCTGGAAATGCAGGAAACCTACTGACAAACTTGGCTCTAACTTTATCCTTCTCTTCCCCCTACATCAGTGCCTCAAGCTATACCTGAAACTTGCTTGCCTCCAGCTGTCACACAAGACCGTTGTGAAAGTGTTATCAAAAGTTAAAAATACTGCATCGATGGGTCCTGACAGTATCCTTGGATATCTCTTGAATTAACATGAAGCAAGATGTAGCCTCACTCGTAACACTTTTTTTAATTTCAGTCAATAGGTTTTGTACCAAGTGAAGTGAATGGAGAACAGATGCATTCAACAGACCCAGGCAGTTACAGGCCCACAAGTCTGACCAGCCTCCTATGTGAAGCCATGGAAAGACTTAGCATGCAACTGAATGATCAGGAAATGGGGAACCTCCAAACACTGGACCTGTCTTAACTTGGGTTTATCAAAGGCAGGTCATTTTGGTGACCTTCTCAAAAAATCCCTCCGGTTGAGTAAGCAATGGATGAAGGCAAAACTATACACACTGCACATCTCAACCTGGCAAAAGCTTTTTATACAATTCCCCACTTGGGCATAGTAGAAAAGCTAAGTAAAGTGGGAGTAAACCCTTGTCATTTGCTGGATTGCCAGCTGCCTCACAGATGAGGGGAAGTTACCTCCACAAAGAGACCAGTCACCAGTGGAGTCCCCCATGGTCTTATGCTGGGACCTCTCCTGTTTAGCATCTTGTTTTCTGAAGTAAAAGCAAATCCTAAAGGGCTCTGGTTGGATACATTTGGAGAATGACTTCAAGGTAGGAGCAGTTTTTGAATCCCCAAATGACTTTGCCATCCTGCAGGAAAGTTTGTCTCAAATAATCATGGACTGAAACTAAATGCCAAAAAAAAAAGCATTATTA
This sequence comes from Protopterus annectens, assembly GCF_019279795.1. Lineage (NCBI taxonomy): Eukaryota > Metazoa > Chordata > Ceratodontiformes > Protopteridae > Protopterus > Protopterus annectens. Next base: position 919,881,066 of record NC_056744.1, read on the forward strand.
TATCCTTTGGGAAGTTGTCTGTCCCAGGGAGCTGCTGCATTAACAATATAGCCCTGAGAGTTGACTCAAATTTTGGGGATTTGGAACTTTTGTGGACATTGACCTAACTTTTAAACAGCATGTGTCCATTGTTGTAAGAAAGTTGTTTTATATTGCACAGCTTATAAACAAAGGGATTGTGCCTAAGATCTAGGGATGTCATTCTTTCCTGTTACTCATCCCTGATTAGATTAGTTGGTGAATATAATGTCTCCTTTTCGCATGTACAGTGGATATAAAAAGTGTACACACCCCCTGTTAAAATGCCAGGTGAGACTACAATAAATTGTTTCAAAACTTTTCCCACCTTTAAGGTTACCTATAACCTGTACAATTGAAAAAACAAATCTGTTAGGTGAAAACAGATTTAAAAATAAAAAAAAAACATACAATAAGCTGGTTGCATAAGTGTGCACACCCATAAACTAATACTTTATTGAAGCACCTTTTGATTTAGTTACAACATTCCATCTTCTTGGGTACACACCTGCATCAATTAGAGTGGGACTGATTAACCCCAAATAAAGTTCAGCTGTCCTAGTAGGATTTTCCTGGCATTTACTCAGTTGCCTGCTACACCAAAAGCCACTGTTCACAGGGAGCTTACAAAGCATCAAAGGGATCTCATTGTTGAAAGGTACAAAAAAAATTTCCACAGCATTGGATATACTATGGAATGCAGTGAAGACAGTGGAGAAAATATGGGACAACAGTGACATCCCTCTAAAATTGATGAAAAGACCAGATGAAAACTGGACAGGGAGGCTGCCAAGAGACCTACAGCAACACTGAAGGAGCTGCAGGAATTTCCGGCAAGTACTGGTTGTGTACTACATACGATGGCAATCTCCCGTATTCTCCATATGTCTGGACTGTGGGGTAGGGTTGCAAGACGGATGCCTTTTCTTGCGCAGAAAAAAATCCAGGCCCAGCTAAAATATGCAAAACAATGCATTGTCTCCCAAAAGCATGTGGGAAAATGTGTTATGGTCTGAGACCAAGGTTGAGCTTTTTGACCACCATTCCAAAAGGTACGTTTGGCGCAAAAACAATACTTCTCATCACCAAAAGAACGCCATCCCCACGGTGAAGCATGATGGTGGCAGTATCATGCTTTGGGGTTGCTTTTCTTCAGCTGGAACTGGGGCTTTAGTCAAGGTGGAGGGAATTATGAATAGTTCCAAATACCAGTCACTTTTGGCCCAAAACCTTCAGGAATCTCCTAGAAAGCTGAAGAGGAATTTCACCTTTCAACATGACTATGACCCCAAGCATGCATGCAAATCAACAAAAGATTGGCTTCACCAGAAGAAAGTCAAAAGAGTGGCCTAGCCAGAGCTCAGACCCAAGTCCATTAGAAAATCTGTGGGGTGACCTGAGGAGGACTTTGTACAAGAGATGCCCTCAGAATCTGACAGATTTGGAGCGCTTTTGCAAGGAAGAGTGGGCAAATATTGCCAAGTCAAGATGTGCCATGCTAATAGACTCCTACCCAAGAAGACTGAATGCTGTAATTAAATCAAAAGGTGCTTCAACAAAGTATTAGTTTAAGGGTGTGCACACTTGTATGCAACCAGTTTATTGTACTTTTTTCTTTATTTATTTTTTCCCCTAACAGATTTGCTTGTTTTTCAATTGAACTGTATAGGTGATAGGTCACACTAAGGTGGGAAAAGTTTTGAAATGATTTATTGTGGTCTCTTTTTTTTTTTTATGTCACAAAACCTGGCATTTTAACACGGGTGTGTACGTTTTTTTTTTTTTTTTTGTATATCCACTGTATTTGCCCAGATGCATACAACAACTGGAATGACCACACAGCAATACCTTACTGTAAGCATACAAGACCTAAGCAACATGTCTTACATGGACCAACTCAAAGCCTTGTCACTGTACTTTGTATCCAGTAAAACTATGGTGACCTGTCTGGCTTGCAAGGCATCCTTCGACCCAGTACCAATTGGATTTACTGTGCATAAAGTTGCCAGAAATACTCTGTCTAGGAATATAAATCTCTTCTGTTTATCCCTATTCATTACCTAAGTACAGCTTGGATCTGTGAATGCGGAAACAGAAAGTTTACCCCATTGATTGTCCACTGTAGTACTAATGGGCAGAGGCAGCTTCTAAATGTTTTGTCTCATACATGTGTTCCCTCATTATCTGTGGTATGATCCCAGTTATTCTCTTTAGGGACATTACATAATTGGAGGTCATGGGATACGCAAGGCCTCTAACCAAATGGGATATGTTAATTTGAGCACATAAAAGGGAAATTGACTAAGTTTAAAATGCCCTGCAAGGGCAGCCAACACAGTACTTGCTTATGAAAGGATCAGATGTTTTAGAAATTCTTATGGTGGTGGTGTAACATGGATCATACCACTCAATCTCTTGAAATGACCCAAGAAACTTGGGCAAGGAGAATATACATAATTCAGTCAGGCAAAATTAAGACAATGCAGAACTCAAAGGTTAAAATGCTAAGAAATATACGTATCAATCAGTGATATATTTCCAGATTGTTTGAGAATCACACTGCAGCCAGAACACCAGGAGTTTAACAGTGTATCTAGGTATAAATCCCTATGTCACAAGATGGGTTGCCAACTGGCTCAGACGGAACCCACACTGTGAAAGTAGCACTCCAAATCTGACTTCAGACCAGTGACAAGTGGAGTACCACAGGGTTCAGTCCTGGGTACTCTCCTGTTTGGTATCTGCTTTTCTGAAGTACAGGCCAACACAGAAGATCTTTGGCTAACGAAGTTCGCAGATGACTGCAAACCAGGAGCCCTAATCGAAACTCCTAACAATGTGGACATCCTACAAAAGGGCCTCACTGAGACAGATGCCTGGTGTCAAAGCCTTGGCCTCAAGCTCAATGCCAAAAATTGCATTGTCATCCCCTTTGGTAAAAACTCTGTGCCCATGAGCTACCACATAGGTGGTAACCTACTTAATACCGAAAGTGTGATGAGACTTTGGGACACAGGTGGACGGGAGTCTCTCCTTTTGATAATCACATCGCCACATTAGTCAGGAAATCCTTCTACGTGGCACACCATCACAAAAGGTTTCTCCTTCAGGAAAAAAGAGGTCCTATTTTCCATCTACTCGTCACTTATTACACCCATTATAGAGTACAACACCCCTTTTGGTATGTACCTCACAAGACATCAACAACTGGAAAGGCTGCAGAAATAACTCTTGAGGATTACAGATGCCATATGCAGACTGTCTCAAAAAAACTCCAGCTTTACTCTGTCGCATATCGCCTATTCAGAGGCTATGTCTGCCTAACATACAAAGCTATGTCAAACCCAGAGCTGTTGGACATGCTCCACTTAAGTAATCCCATTCCCTCCGAGCTACATGCCCTAGGGACCTAAACCTTGTCACTACAATAAACGGAACATGCAGGAGGGATAGATTCCTGTCCTAGAGACTTTGCATACGTTGGAACAAACTGCCCATCTATATCAAACAAAACACCTCATTAGCACTCAAGAAAAATCTTGATGATTGGATGGGAAGTAAGAAATTCACCCTGGGCATCACCTCTGTGGAACTGTTCGACAGGGGCATAGGAAAATAATTTTCTTGGGTGGCGAAAACCAGGGTACCTTTTTGGCTAGGCTTATATAAGCCCTAGGGCCAATAGCCTAGTACCTACCTGTGAGCAAGCACTTGAATGTGTTGCCCATGTCTAGCCATTTAGCCTTTAAGCACCAATCTGTAATGTTGAATTGAATTATATACTGTAAAGCCATTTCTAGTCTATATTTTACTTGTTTCTGAGAGAGAGGTTTGCAATATGGTGTCTTTGTAAGAATGTTGACTTGGTTAGCCACACTCCTCCTAAGGCTTATCTGCTATCTTTTTGGGATTCATAACCTCTTGAGACATGTCTAAGGAAAATGCTGATAAGCAGGTATTTAAAAAAAAAAAAAAAAAAAAAAAAGGCAGGGAAGTTCCAGATAGAAAGCAGGAATCCCTCTCCCCAAAAAGATGACAGGGAAAGAAGTCAGAACGATTGTGTAAGGTACCTTGTTTCCCTCCCTGGCAGTCTCTTAACCCTTCCAAGAAGTCTGAACCCCCAGTTTCTCTCTGGCAGCAGTTTTTTTTTTTTTTTTTTTTTTTTTTTTTTAAGACAAATGGACCCAGGTACTGATTTCTGATAGATATTCAACTGATCACTTCTACATTAGCTGTCCCCCCATCTCTTATTTTTTGGTGTGTTTTTTTGCCAGGGTGTGTGTCATCATTTTTTGTTTGTTCCTGATTGTGTCTCCTCAGTTGGCATGAAGGATCTGAAGGGCTTGTCACCCAAACCATACTCTTAGTCATCACCTAGCATTTGACACCTTCCCACACTTATAGCTGATAAACTCACCCAGCTAAATGTAAATCCCTGTATAAATCATTGGATAGCAAACTGGCTCCCAGTGGAACTCAGGAAATTGAGGCAGGGGCCCTACCACCTCCAAAAGACCTGTCATTAGCAGTGTACCTCTAGTTTGTCTACTGACTGCCACTTTGAGATTTACTTCTCGGAGGTTAACGCTAATGTTAACTGCTTATGGCTGACCCAAGTTTCATGCCATAGTAAACTCTCTCCAGAGGGCACCAATATCCTTCTGGTGGGCCTTCCCCAAACACATTGTCTTTGCTAAAGCCATGGCTTAAAACTAAACACCTAAAATGTATAATGGTATCCTTTGGTAAATTTCTCTCTCAACTGTCCCATTGACAACACACCCTGAATATTGATCCAGTAGTTTGTAACCTCTGAACCCATGTTAACAATGAGCTGTTTTTCGATGATCATATATCCACTACTGTAAGGGAGTCCCTTTTCACAGAGTCTAGGTCCAGGATCGTGGCTGTTGTACTGTGTTCTGCACTTATTAGGGTGATCATTGAGTTTAACATCACTTAGGTAAGTTCTTGTCCAAACATGTCACAATTCACAGTTTGAACAACCAGAGTGCTTTCTCGCCAAGAAAATAAAGGGTCAAAATAACAATGACCATATCAAAGCATTGTCCCTCCTCTTGGTGTTGTGCAGACTATTGAGGACTGCTCTCTGTGCATCGCTTGTAGAGCCTATATCAACCCCATTCTGTCAGACCTACTTCACATCCACAAGTCCAAGAGCAGCAGAACCACCCGCTTTGAGGTCTTGGTCTTTTCTGCAACTTAAATAGAGCATACTGAAGGTGTAAATATTTCACACAGAATACCACTGCTCTAGAATAGTTTCTGTTCACTTAAAGCAAAGAAGTCTGTTACTCTAGTCGAGCGTAATCAGGATGAATGGATTGGAAATCGCAAATTCATCCCTTGATTAGCACTCTTGTTCCTTATGGATAGGGATGACATGTAAATGTCTGCCCTGCTTTCACCGTAACCGCTAGAAATGTAATCTGAAGGTCCTGCTGCTCAGTGCCAAGTCTAAATCTCAAGATGCACTCGCTCGAAGCTCTCCTCAAAATGGAGAATGTCGACTTTTGTGCTGTAACGGAGACCTGGTTTAAAGCGGCATAAAACACCCCTTCTCTCGCAGGCTGCAACTCATTCCATACCTTCCGGCCCCAGAATACGGCTGGAAGCTCCAAAGGCAGGGGTGTCTCCATATTCATAAAGCATACGCACACCTGTAGACTGGTAGCCCAGCATAATGCATCCAAGATACTCCAGGTACAACTACCACTGGGTAAGATGGCGATAGGCGATACAAGTCCTAGCCTGCTACAGAACCCCAACCATGTCCCAAGCCTCTCACTGTACATTCCTAAGCACCCTGGAATTGAGGTCCAGCCCAATACTCTCATACCGAGTGACTTCAACTACCCTTCTTTCAACTGGGAAAACTATTCAAGTACCAATGCATCGGCCCAACACTTTCTGGAATTCATAAATTCCAGTGCCCTGGACCAGCTTCCTCTAGTGGGGATCAGAATGAGCAACATCCTTGATCTGGTTATCACCAACATGGGAGACCGTTGCTCCCCACCAATAGTCAATTCCTCCCTGGTTAAATCCAACCACAAACTAATAACCATGGAAATCTCCATTTCCCCTGCACCCTGCACAAAAGTGACCACCAAGAAAAACTTCTCCAAAGCTGATTTTGGCTCCTAAAAACAGAGGTGGCTAACTTCTCGGCAGCCATGCCAATGGTAAATAGCTGCATAACTGGCGAATTATAGACCACTGCACTTTGTGCGACATGTACATAAACGCGTGGAACTTGCCATACCACATAGAGCCAAGACACTCTCCTCCAAAAAAGAAGACAGTCTGGTGGTCCCCAGCCATCAATAAACTCTCTACAACAGAAGGAACTGTTGCAGAAAAAAGTGAAGTCACATGTTGGGGGAAAAACTCCCTTATCAAATCCTCCAAAGTCAATTATGAAGGCAGAATTGTGGCTGACACCAAAAACAACCACAACACTTCCTATAGTTATATCATGAACCTCCTAAGGCAATACCCAGCTTTGCTCTGAGTTATTGCACAATGGTACCTCCTATACTGAGCAAACATGTAGCCAACATACTGGCCGACAAATTCAGTGCCAACTTTACCCCCCCAAAGGCCCTATCACAATACCAGAAGAAAGCCTGGTACTCAACATTTCTGCAGCACAGGTTAAAAGCTGCATTGTCCAAAGCTGAGAATACAGCATCCATGGGACCTGATAACATCCCTGGCTGCGTTCTACATGAGCTACAAAATGAACCGGCACCACACCTGTGTGCCCTATTCAGTCACAGCCTTACCTCAGGCTTTGCCCCTACCGAATGGTGCACTGCTGCAGTCATCCCTCTCCATAAAGGGGAGTGACTACAGACCCTGGGAACTATCGCCCCATTAGCTTGATGAAATCTGGTATGTAAAGCTGTGGAGCGCATTATCATGGACTTGATTAACAAAGATATTGGCAGTTTCCAAACTCTTGACCCCACACAGTTCGGCTTCAAGTGGATCCTGCCTGCTGAACCTGGTTGACTTCTTCGAGGTAGTCACCAAGGCTGTGGATGAAGGTAAGGCAGTGCATGCAGCCTACCTCGACCTGGCCAAGGCTTTTGATACCATTCCCCACTTGGGTATCATTGATAACCTCACCAAACTAGGCATCGATCCTTATATCACCAGGTGGATTGCAGATAGGCTGAGACAGGACCCAAAGTCTGACTGTTGACCAGTCACGAGTGGAGTCCCACAGGGCTTGGTCTTGGGCACTCTCCTGTTTGTCATCTACTACTCAAAAGTCCAGGCCAACACAGAGGGACTCTGGCTGACCAAGTTCGCCAATGACTGCAAGTTAGGAGTCATTAACTCCCCAAGTGATGCAGACATCCTACAAAAGAGCCTCACTGAGACCAATGACTGGTGTCGGAACCATGGCCTTAAGCTTAATGCCAAAAAATGCATCATCATTCCCTTTGGAAAAAACTCTGTTCCCACGAATTACCATGTAGATGGGAGCCCACTGAACACTGAAAGGGCCATAAGACATCTGGGCACCCAAGTCGACAGCAACCTCACCTTCGACCACCACATTGCCACTGTGGTCAGAAAGTCCTTCTACGTGGCACACCTCATAACCAAAGGTTTTGCATCCAGGACGAAAGAGGTCATCATCCTTCATTAGACCAGTCATCGAATATAACGCCTCGTTTAGCTTGTACCCGACCAGACACAGCAGCTGGAGAGGCCACAAAGGTACCTCACAAAAAGGATCCTAGGCCTTAAATACATGTCCTACATGGACAGACTCAAGAAACTTCAGCTTTTCTCTGTCTTGTATCATCTACTTAGAGGTGATCCCTGCTTGACTTACAAAGCCATGTCATACCCAGCCCTACTTAAAATGCTACACCCAAAGAAATACCATTCACCCGTGCCATACGCTGCAGAGATCACAACCTCGTTACCACAATCAACCGAATGTGGTGGACGGACAGGCTCATCACCCAGAGACTGTCCATACTCTGGAATAAGCTTCCCATTCATGTCGAACAGCGCACCTCGCTGGCCCTTTTCAAGTGAAATCTCAATGAGTGGATGGGTAACAAAGTTCACCCCAGGGATCACTCCAGTTGCCCTACTAGATAGTGGCACTGTACTTGCATCAGGTGGCATGGTGCCAAGGCAGTTTTTGGGCTAGGCTTGTAAAGGCTCCAAGGCCATTAGCCTAGTACACACCTGTGAACCTGCTCTTCTCGTTCGTGCTTAAATATAAAGGGTTATGGGTTAAAATACAAATAGATCTGGGTTAGTTGTATTTAATGGGATTGTATGGCTAGGTTTTTGAAGCTCAACATGTGCAAGTATTTGACAGAATTATTTTTAGTGTGTGTACTTTTTTGCATTCTTAGTCTTGCGTTACACTGCTTGATTGTAAGCACTCCAGATTTTTAATTTGTGCCATGTATTTTGTAAAAAAAAAAAAAAAAAAAAAAAAAAAACACTAAAGAAATTTTATATGAAAAATGACATGCTTTGTAAAGAAATTGTTAAAAATGCAAGTAAAATTTTTATTACAGTTAAGCAGTTAATTATCACCTTATGTACTAGTAGAAAATTATAACGTGAAATTTATTTGAGTAGAGAAATACATAAGCAAGGCTTTAGATGAAAAAACAAACTCCCTGGCACTTAAGCTGTGTTTGAGAAAATGCAATGCCTAATAGCAATATCCATATTTTGGTGTTGGAATTTAATTTCCCCTTTTTTCGTTGGCATTGTTTCATGACCATACCATTCCAGGCCTATGTAAATTCCAGTGTAGAAGTTAGCCTAACTTGAAACTCACACATCTGGATGGCTATAAAATAATAGGGATGTTGTTTCTTCGAGTCCCACAAGGAACAAGACTCTTTCCTGAAAGACAAATAATGAAATCCCTGTTAAAAAGTACCATGGAAATCCAGTTTTGTAGTAACCAACATAAAAATGATTGGGGGAACATAACTTATTGTTTATGTTTTTCAGTTCAGGGAGTTGCCATCAAACAGGTTAATCTTGTGCTGCCTAGAAAACTTTGTGTGCATTTGTAAAGCAGTATGCTGATCTTCATGCCACCTCAAGAGGTGTCTGATTCCTGTTTGCTTTTAAGCTAGACAGCAGTTGCCTGTAGTTCTGAGTCGCTGTAATTTTTAAATTCAAGAAGAAATATTCTGAATTTGCAAAGCAGTTGTTTTGCCTTGTTCAGCATATGTTTTGCCTTGTTCAGCATATTTTTTTTACATGTAAGACAAGCAATCAAACTAAATACAGATTGTTTCGACACACACAAAAGAAAATGTCAGGTCTAGTAGTTTAGCTTAAAGAATGAAGGTTTAAGCTGCTAACATGCTTCATTCTTATTCCACAGTTTGATTTGCTTGTTTTGTGGCTATGTGCAAGTCACTTATTACTCCATTGCACTGGCATTTTGTATCTTAAATGGCAGTATGAATTTTCCACCGTCATACCAGCACTGTGTGTGAGGTTATTAATAAAGTTTGGGACCTTTTTGGTAAGGGTATGCCCACATAATTTTGCTGTATCGGTCTGTAAACTCACCATAGTAGTAGTAGCATGGGCATACGTCCATAGACTTAAATGACCTCGCCCGCATATATGGGCTGTAGTGCATTAAGTGTATGGATGCACCCTCATGCTGTCCTTGCATAGAAATCATTGAGTGTATAGTTCAGTAAGCTTTGATGTGTTCAATTGGAGGGGGGGGGGGCAATATTTTATAAAGCTTTTATTTAAAATGTGGTTGCATAGTTGGAATGAGTGGAAGGAAAATGCGGCTTGGCACTTTGAGGTACCCCTTGCTGTGGTGCGTAAGATAAGTAGTGAAGAGCAGTGGAACACCTTAACTTCATAGCCTGCTGGGGTCAATATTTGAAGAGAGGCGTGTTCCCGTCTATTCCCCCCACTACTATGCCTGCTGACCATCAAGCCTGCCATCAGCCATGCCCATTAGTTCCCCCATCCTGGGTATTCTCCAGTGATGGGGGTAAGGTGGCCAGGGGATATGATCACACAGGCAGCTGTAGCAGTGTGTTTTTCCCTCACTGCCTTCACAGCAGTGAAGGTGTACCCTCCCCTATACAGGGGAATAAGATGATCCACATCACCTTGGAGAGAGGCACTCTCCATGTTAGGGTGTATGCTCCTTGTGCAGTCATAAGAGCTACGACCAAAGAGGGTTGGTGGCCATTTACTCACCCGTGAGACTGCCTGTTGCAGTGCCATCCCTGCTTTGAAGGACAGTGTTTGGACAGACTTAAACTGGCCCCCTCCCTTTCAGGATGGACACACCTATCCTCGTTACACATTAAATAAAATGTCATAAATGTTATATTTCTGCGTGACAAAATATTTATATGACTTTTTTAAACATGGGCTTTAGCTGTTTCAATTGACTAACAAGTATTTAAAATCACCTGCTACACACCAGGTGAAGTTTGTTGTTGGATAACTGTACTTTAAGTTGAACTTGCCATAGCAGTCGATGTTCAAATGATCACTGCTGCAGTAGCCTTGGCTTATATGGGTTATGTCCTACCAAGGGTACAACAGCCAGCCATATTTCAAAGCTTCAGGGCACCTTCTGTGTGCCAAAACTGCCAAGCAGGTTGAACTGAGCTGACTAAAAGTTTGGGCTTGAAGCCCTTCAGAGCTTTCCTGCCAGCAGAGGGAAGGGAGGCTGAACCTGAAAGGGCAAGGAAAAAAAAAAAGGGGTCCACACTCCAGCATAAAAAATGCAACAAAAACAAGGGATGGGGATGGGAGTGGCTACTGCAGCAGTGATTATTTGAACTGTTGTTATGGTACATCTTTGTATTGATCACTGATGCAGTAGCCTTGGCTATTTAGGCAGATTACCATAGGCCACGGCGGTAGCGTTGTTACCTCACAGCAAGAGGTTCTCCCGTTCGATTCTCGGCTTGGCTTGGGAGTGCCTTCTGTGTGGAGTCTACATGTCCTCCCCGCGGTTGGCTAGCATTCGAAAGACATGTGTGCATAAATGGGCATGCCTTCGTTGAAGGTTGGGTGTCGAGCTGGCACCTCGGCATTTCGTAAAAAAAAATCTACTGCCAATCATTAGCGGACCGGAGTTCCGCTGTGCCGACCCCTTACCGGGAAAAAGCCGAAAGACCAACAACAACAACCATAGTCTAACTATATTTGGGAGGTGGAGGGAGAAGGGGTCCAGGAGTCCCTGGAGAATGGTCATAGCAAAACATGATCCAGACCTAGAGAGATAATCCTGTTTATATTGCTTTGTAAATGAATGTATGTATAGAAGACCAAATAGCAGCTTCTAAAGTACTTGTAGAATCCATCCCTTTCCAACAAGTCGTAGAAGCCAATGCACTTGTAGAGTTGGTCTGGACTCTGCCTGGAATAGTTTTGTCGTGGGTATAACAAAAGGTAAGCCTTAGTAAGCCTTAGACAGCCATTTGGAAATGGTCTATTGTGACACCGTTTGTCCCTTCTTACCTTCACAAGATGTGAACAATTGAGTTGATAATCTGAAAGATTTAGTTCTGTCAAGTTAGTACTCGAGTTGTCTATGGATGTTAAGGTATTGGAGTATCTTTTCTCCCTCATTGTTGGGTTCAAGAATGAATATGAGGAGATGGATTTGTTTAACAAAGTAAGCATGCTTACCACTTTAAGTATAAAAAAAGGATTAGTTCTCAAAGAAACCCTGTCCTTGTGGAAAATGAGGTAGGATTGACTCACTGTAAGAGCTTGCAACTTGGATACATTTTTTACAGAGGTCAGAACAGTCAAACTGTTTTCCTTTAAGAACCTCAGGTCAGCCAGATTACCTGGTTCAGATGAAGCAAGTGTTAGTTTCTCCAGCACAAAATTAAAATCCCAAGGAGGGGACACCGATTTACTTGGAAGTCTCTTGTGCAAAACCCATTTGTACAACATTTTGACATGTGAAGAGTCCATGGGCAGACATTCTGCAGTCGCCAATAAATGAACCTTGATAGGGAAATAAGAAAGGCTGTAGGATAGTAACTCTCTCAAATATTGTAAAACCAGAGAACAACTATCCCTGAAAGGGTGTTGGTTATGTTGATACTAGCTAGAAAACCTTTTTCTAATTGCCAATATATGATTTTCTAGAGTCAGGCTTTCTTGTCTCATTTACTTGCTGCACGTCTTCAGAAAATAGGTGCCTAAAAGGAAGTGAGACCTTATCATCCAGGCAGTCAATTGAAGTTTGATGTTTGGGTGAGACCTTATCATCCAGGCAGTCAATTGAAGTTTGATGTTTGGGTGTATCAGACACCCCTTTTCATGTGAGTAGATCCATTAGTCGTGAAAGCTTGCGGTAATTACCTGTGGCCATTTCCAAAAGAAGGGAGAACCATGGTACCTAGGCTAGAAGTGAGTCAGAAAGGTCATGGGGGATTCTTTCTGAATCTTCAGAAGTACCCTGGATATTAATGGAAAGGAATACAGGAACATTCCTGTCCAAAGAAAAGAATAGGCATCTGCCTTCCAGGCTTTCTTATGCGGAGCCCTGGAGCAGACTTTTACCAGCTGATTGATCAGAGAGGAGGCAAAGAGATCTACTTGAGGAGTTCCCCACAGATGGGTCATATCTTTGAAGTCCCTTGGATCTAGTTTCTGTTCATGAAGGTTTGTCCTGGTCCTGCTGAGTTTGTCTGCTACACAATTTTGACTGAATGTAGGATGCCTGTATAGTGAGTTTTCTGTGAAGCTATTTCTCAAGCTAACATGGCTGTTCTCTAGCTAACATAGCTAGTCTGCAAAGGGGATATGACCGGGTGTCTCTTGTTTGATAATGTATTACTTACTGTAGTAGTGTCTGTAACCACTTGAAGAGGTCCTGGGGACCAAAGACTGTTCAGAGAATTCAGGGCAAGCATCTCCTTGCTTATTTGTCCTTGCATCTGTCCTTTGTGTCCCACACCCCCCTTGTCCTTTTATCTGTTCTGAAACTGCCCCCCCCCCCCCAAGCAAATTTTGAAGCATCTGTGGTGACTGCTTTGGAACAGGGAGGGAGAAGGGGAGACCTAGATTTAAAAGATATCTGTTGTCTTCAAGTGATTTCTCTTCTGACAAATCCCAGTAGTGGGATCCAAAAAGATAAAAGTTGTTGATGCTGGGACCAAAGAGATTTCAAATACCACTGTATCCTTCTCATGTGGAGTCTTGCCAGAGATTCCATAAAAGTCACGGATGCCATGAGATCCAAAATCTGGAGGCATTCCCCCGTGTTGACTGAAGTCTGAGTGGAAAAAGCTTACAAGTAGATCTAAATGAAGATCTGTACTTTCATGTGGAAGAAAAGTTGTTTGAACTGAGGTGTCTAGTTGACATCCCAGGAACACAGCCCTAAGTGAGGGAATCAAGAGTTTTAAATGTTCTCTTGGAATCCCAGCTTGTGCAAGAGATCTCTCCCCCAAGAGAGAGAGATTCCTGACATTTTGAAAATAAAACCCTGCAAAGATAAGCAAGTTGTCTAAATATCAAAAAAATGTGGATACCAAGTTACATCTGGAGCTTAGACACCTTTTGAACACTCTTGGCGCAGTTTAGTCCCAAAGGGTAAGGCAGAGAACTGATAATGTGATCCATACGCACACAACCTTAAATACCTGAAATCTGGATGAGTAGGAATGCGATGTGCATCTTAAGTCTAGTGTTGCCAGGAAAATTGAAAGAGGAAGAATCATCATTGTGAATTTTGGCACTATCACAAACAGGTTCAGGAAAGAATGAGCCAGAACTGGTCTCTTCTTTCTTTGGGACTATGATCATCCTTAAATAAACCCCCTTCTTCACCTGCAAAGGAGGGAACTGGTTTTCTCTCCTTGGGGGCAGCATATGATGAAGAAGGGGTTAACAAAACAGTCTGACTTTAAACATTTTGTGTGAAACAAGTCTGTTGCCAGAGAGAGAGAAAAGAAAGAGGAGTTTCAGACTTTCTGAAAGAGGAGGGCCAGGGGGGGTTGGGGGTCACAGGGTCTCTTGAATAGTCATTCAGTCTTGTTGGAGTATCTTCGGTTTTGGGAGATTTGCGATGACTGTTTGAAACCTTCTTGCCACTTATTACATTTCTTTTTTATCTGAATTCTGTTGAGACTGTTGCCAGAATTGGGTGAGGAGGAAAAAAAAAATCCCTTGGACAATTTGGAAAAGGAGGGCCAAAAAATCTTAATTACCTGCATCAGCTTGCTCCTTTCATCACACTTTTTGATAACCTCTGCAGTAGAGGGACCAAACACTAAATAAATATCTATTCAGGGGAGAATTTAAAATCTTGTTTTTAACATTCATTTGGAAAATACTGAGATTGCAGCCAAGCAAACCACCTTGGAATACTTGCCAGTGGCCATAGCCCTGGAAAAAGTGTCATTAGAGTTTCACATACACTGCAAACAGTGAGTAAGTGACCTGTGCAGTAGAAGAAACTTATTTAAAAGCATTTTTTTCTTCACAAGAAGAAACTGTAGGTAAAGCATTCCTTGTACTTTTGAGTACGACAGTTTTAAATTCTGAAATTCATAGTTGCAGAAGTATACCCCCCCACCAATACCTATCAATAATTTTCCCATCCTTATTAGTGAACTCCAATCCTAATCTTAAGTGCTTAGCAGCAGAACAGTCTAAGGCTATAGTTGCTGGGTCAGGTTTGGTAATAGTGTACACAAATGAAAGACAGAGGAGTCTGCCTTTTAGGGACAGCTGTCTCAAGGAAATTTCAGGCAGTAAGAGAGATCCTCTAAAGCAGGCAGGTAATTTTACGAGGGTCTGAGAAATCTCTGTGTTCTCCCACGGAAAACACTGGACCAGTCTAACAGTGGTTTCAGGGAAAGAGAACCCCACACAGGAAAAATCAGAAATCCCTGAATACATCCTTGCATCTTCCTGTTCAGTTTCAGAATCTTGAATCCCTTCAGGAAAGGAGGCATCTCTCTCTTGTTGGAGTAGTTACATGCTTGGTATTCTGCTTCATTTTGACAGGAAAAATGGGGCTAGCTGTGTTAATAATGGCAGGCCCTGCTTCCCCCAGGGAATGGGCACAGCACTCTGACTCTAAAGGGAAACCTTCCCTGTTCCTCTTTCAGGACTGAGTGGTTCTCCCTTACCTACTGAGGGGACCTCAACAGCTACAGAGGGCATTGCTAAACCCTGGTCCATAGTGTCTGTAGGTGCTACACCAGAGGGATCCACTGTAAAATATTGGTGGTCTGAGGTACAAATTTGAGCACAGCAGAGTCATCCACCTGCTGCTGAGGGAAATTGCTAGTCTGCTGTGGTGGCAAAGGCTGTTTGCTTAACTTTGTCACTCCCAAGTTCTGTCCTTCTTCCAGCCAGAAAAATACAATCTGTTCCATGGTGAAGCCGAAAATGGTGCCTCTGTCCTGGAGAAAATGAGCAACAATGCCCATAAAACTATCAGTCCACCTAAGGTTTATTTATTTATTTTTTTTAATACAGAAAAATCACAGTAGAAGCACTTTAAAACATTATGGCAGCCACACAACATTAAAGTAAACTATTTTCTGTGGATAAATCGTTTTATCAGTTAGATGTTACTACTTTTAAACTGATGGAAGTGAGTGCTGTGTTTTAAAAAGTATACACTCGGCCTTTCTGAGAACACTGGAAAATATGAAGGTCTCTCCAAACACCATTATATTGGGCGACTTCAACTACCCAAACATAGACTGGGAGCACTACTCTAGCTCCAACACCCTAGCCCAAAGGTTCCTAGAATTTATAAACTCAAATGCTATGGAACAACTTGTTAACACTCCCACAAGAGGGGAAAACATACTGGACCTGATCATCACCAACATGGGGACTCTATGCTCCAGACCAGAAGTGTATCCCTCACTGGTAAGATCAGACCATAAACTAATCTCACTGGATATTCACATCCCGACCCCACCCCTTGCCCAGAAAACCACAGTGAAAAACTTCTCTAAAGCAAATTTCACACTCCTGAAAACCGAGGTGGAATCCTTCAAAGCCCCCAGGCCTGTGGAAAATACGGCCCAGACCGCAGAATCCTTTATGAACGCATTCTATGAACACCTTCAGGAATGCATGGATCATGCGATCCCAAATAAAACCAAGACCCAATCCTCCAAAGGCAGACGTCCTGTCTGGTGGACCCCAGCCATAAACAAACTATACAATAGAAGGAGGAAGCTACTAAATGATAGAGCAAAATCCCAAAAAGGGAAGGCATCACTGATCAGTATTAGCAAAAAACTGCGGGCACTCATAAAATTGTCTAAGGCCAGCTTCGAGAGAAAAATTGCACAGGACACTAAGGATAATCACAAGGCTTTCTTTAGTTATGTTAGGAACCTGGGTGGTAATTCCCAGATATGCTCAGAATTGGTCCAAAATGACAAAAAATACACAGAACCCACAGACATTACCAACATCCTAGCTGACAGGTTCAGCGCAAACTTCTCCCCCCCCCTCCCCACCAAAAGGGCAAATATCTATCCCAGCAGAGTGCTGCCCCCCTGACATCTCAGATGCACAGGTAAGAGCCGCCCTCTCCAAAGCAAAAAACACAGCATCAATGGGACCAAACAGTGTCCCGGGCTGCGTCCTACATGAACTCCAAGAAGAGCTAAACCCAAACATAAAACTAATGTTCAATCTCAGCCTTACTACAGGATAATATGCCCAAAGAGTGGCGTACAGCAACAGTGGTCCCTCTCCATAAAGGTGGTGCCTCAACGGATCCTGGAAACTATCGCCCCATAAGCCTGACTAGCTTGGTCTGCAAAGCTATGGAAAGATCATCATGGAATCATCATGATATTGGGGACCTACAGACACTGGATCCTACCCAGTTCGGCTTTAAGGGCAGATCCTGCCTCTTAAACCTGGTTGATTTCTTTGAAACAGTCACCAAGGCCATTGACGAGGGGAAGGTGGTCCACACAGCCTACCTGGACCTCGCAAAAGCCTTCGATACAATACCCCACTCGGGCATTATAGATAAGCTCACCAGCTTAAATATAAACCCCTATGTCACTAGATGGATTGCAAACTGGCTCAAGGACAGAACCCACATGGTTAGACTTGCTGGAGCCATGTCAGACTCCAAACCAGTTACAAGTGGTGTCCCACAAGGCTCAGTCCTGGGACCTCTCTTGTTTGGTATATATTTCTCGGAGGTACAGGCCAACATGGAAGGACTGTGGCTGACCAAGTTCGCAGATGACTGCAAACTGGGCGCCATAATCGACTCTCCAGCCGACGCAAGCATCCTCCAAAAGGGCCTCATAGAAACAGACAACTGGTGCCAGAGCCATGGCCTCAAGCTAAATGCCAAAAAGCGTATAGTCATCCCCTTTGGCAAAAACAAAGTGCCCACAAATTACCACATAGGTGGTAATCCATTAAGTACAGAAGAAGTAATTAGGGACCTGGGGACCCAAGTTGATAGCAATCTCTCATTTGACAACCACGTGGCCAAAGTGGTTAGAAAAACATTTTATATAGCCCACCTAATCATGAAGGGATTCACATCTAGATCAGGGGAGGTCATCGTGCCTCTTTACTCATCCCTCATCAGGCCCATAATTGACTACAATGCCCCTTTTGGGATGTACCTTACCAGACACTTGCAGCAACTGGAAAGAAAGTACCTCACCAAGAGGATCAAAGGGCTCAAACAGATGCCATATGCTGCCCGGTTAAAGAAACTCCAGCTCTACTCAGTGGCATACCGCCTGTTCAGAGGCGATCTGTGCCTGACGTATAAAGCCATGTCCAACCCGGAATTAATGGACATGCTGCACCTCAGAAAATCCAAATCCCATCGAGCTACGCGCTCGAGAGACTTTAACCTCAGCACTGAAATAAATAGGACATGCTGGAGGGACAGATTCATAACCCAGAGGCTCCCTTCACTCTGCCTAACCTGGATTGGGATTTTATTCCAGAGTCCCCTCATTGACTCTCTTCAAGAAGAATCTTGATGAGTGGATGGGAGATCGTAGGTTTACCCCGGGTATCATTTCTGTGTCACTGTTAGACAGAGGCACAGTATACTAACCTCGAAAAAGGGCATAGCACAATAAATTTAAAATGGGTGGCAAAAGCCAAACACATTCTGGCTAGGCTTATAAATGCCCTAGGGCAGATAGCCTAGTATGAACCTATGAACCTATATTAGTCTTGGGGCAGTCCGTTAAAACTTTAAAGTAATAAAACATCATTTAAAAAAAAAGGAAGATTTTTTTTCTCTAAAGATAACTTATCTGCCTATCTAAGCAAAGTGCTAGCTGACTTTTGATCTTCAAATCTCAAGAGTAGCACACCTTTCAGTGGCAGTAAAGCTCTGGAGGCCTTCATGCCAAACTTGTCTTAGTCAGCTCAAGTTACTTGACAGTTTGGGCGCGTGGAAGGTGCCCTTAAGTTTTGGAAACTGTTTGGCTGTTATATCCTTGGCAGGATACAACTTGTATAGCTAAGGCTACTGCAGCAGTGATCAGTATGAAAAATGTATGCTGTTAATCACTGGCATAACAAAACATTGTCTCAGTGCATAAAAAGGCACTATCAAAACAAGGAAAACTATTAAAACTGAGAAGTATGCTGACTCACTGGGCTGCACTTGCTTACATACCTCTCAACCTCCTAGAGCAGGAAATCTGGACAAAGCCATACATAAAAGGGGGACAAAGGCCCCAAAATAGAGATCTTTTTTTTTTTTTAAATATAGCTCGTACATATTTATAAAGTTAATAGAATAACAGATTTTGCATTAACTTGACTTTTCTGAAGTGCTTGAAGTCTACTACTCAAATGTCTGTCATTTTTTAACTTATATTCTTTATGACTTCCTACTAATTTGTCAGAAAACCACAATTTTATGAAAAATGGACTAAAAATGTGAGGCAAAAATCTGTACATTTGAGAGGTATGGGCTGCAGTACACAATGAGAATATTTACAGCTGTAGAGGCTTTTGTGTAAGCACAGTATAGACAATACAGTGATAGGGCTTTGTCTTTGTGTAAGACTAGATCTGATGTTAATCTTCGTTCATTCCTTACTGATGGGTTATCGGTTCCGTCCTCGGAACTGAGCCAGCCAATATAAAGCTCGCATCAGCCAAAAACTCTCAAGCCAAGGTCCTACCCAGAACGCTCTGCTCCCTGTTACCTCAGATCTCGTTTGCTGCTTTGCTGTACAGCCGTGTCAAGCCACTCTCTCAGCTGAGTGTGTAATTTTTGAAAGCTTTATACATTGTTCTTGCTTTAAATGTTTTCAGATAGGTTAGGAAATATTCGTAGAAACTATCGTACACTTAAGACTCTCTCCCTTTAGTCTTTTACCTTTATTACCCTTTTCTTACCTTTGAGGTAATTCTTCATTACCATCGTTGGTAATCCTTCCTATTCTCTTCTTACCCTTTTGGGTAGCCTTTCCTCTTCTTTTTGGTACTGCTGTTCTCCACATAATTATGTTGGATAAAAGTAGCATTGGTTTCAAGCAGTGTAATGATTGTGGCTGTAAGTTACTGCTTTCCACTGGCCATGACTTGTCTACTGTCTGTCTCCCACCTTACTGTGGATCCCCCGTGTGTGATTTGTAAAAATTTTTCTACCAGGACTTTAACGAGAGAAAGAATGAATTAATTTTAAAAGGTCTTCTCAAGTCTCCTTTCTCTAAGGCTATTTCTGGGTCGGTGGGCTCACCCCCTCCTGTTAAACCCCGTAAGAGGTGTTCTTCCTCTTCATCATCTAAGTCGCTCCCCTTTTCTCCCTCTGGAGATCATAGGGAGTCTACTTATAAGAAGGTGAATTTGATTACTATTTCGGCACTGCCACCTGTGACCCTATCGGCTCCAGGCTCGTCACTGCCCCAAATGATTCTGGCTCCAGCCATGTCTTCCTTATCGATACTGGCACTGGAGTTCCTGGGGCAGACTACTACGGCTCTGACAGTTCCATCGCAGCCCTTACCGGCACTGTCCATGCAGGTACAGTCCCCTTCGGCACCGTTGGTACAATGCCCTTAGGCTCCAGAGTATGACTTTTCTGTACTCTACAACGCAGACATTTTCGGCACCATGTTCTTCGGTGCAGATGTTTTCGTGTTTTACTGTTGCAGTCATCACTCTTGGGTTATCTGCCTGCAGGTAGCCCTCAGTCGGCCCGAATACCAGAGTCTTAGTATTTCTGTGCGTTGGATGCTGTCACTTCTTCCATGACGTCAGGTTGTCGAGTATAAAAACAGGCAGCCGACACCATTATATCAGTCTTTCTTGCTGAGGAGGACCCCGAAGCAGTTAACAAGTGCCAGTCGGCTGCTACATGAAATTTACGTTTTTCGAGTTGATAATCCTGAAGTCTTCTAAAACTAAGTACCCCATTGGGGGATCCTTTTTTCTTGCTCTAACCGATGTCAGAAAAAGTTAACAATTGTCTTGCCTGTGGAAAGCAAATACCTCGCAGAGATTTTCCTTCTTACTGCATCACCTGTTTAGGCCCAGACCACGACGTCCCTTGCTGTCAGTTTTGTGCCTTGTTTAACGTCCGAACCATTCGTCGGGCTATTTTTGTTGCTAAGTTCTTTTGGTCTCAGTCTCCATATTCCAAAATGGCTTTGGTAAGCCATCGGACTACCAATCTTCCGAAAAAACGTAAGGATAAAGACAGAGACCGCATAGGTCCAAAACTGCTGATGATGCTTCCGTTAAGCTAGTCGCCAGTCTGCCGGTACTCAGTGAGGTGCCTTTGCAGCCCCATATGAGACCCACTCTGAGTCTGGTATATTCCGCGAGATGCTTCGACTATGGAACTAGAGGATGTCTCTACCTTGAAGGGGACCAGAGCCGCTGTGCAGGCACCGGCTTCTGATTGTGTTTTCCGACCTACAGATGTTCGAATTAAACAGACTTTTTTTTTTAGCCAAAACTACCGAGTTTCTTAGGCCCAGAGTACACACTATGCCTAGAAAACAGATGACCAAAGCGCATGCTCAGGCCCCAATGCCACAAAAACAAATGCTTAGAATGGCTGAAGACCTTATAGCGCTAATTAGGGGAAGCCAGCCTTCCCCTGCTAAGAGACAAAGAATTCAGATGCCTACAGATTCTACAGACCAGGAGTCCGATGACTCTGACCTTTCAGATTATCAGGACATGCCCTTATCAGCCTATGAGGATTCAGATGCAGAGGAATCAATTCCCTCTGCCTCCCCTCCAGAGGATTTCTCTTTTGGTGAAACCTTGCATACTTTGAGAGCAATTCCATTGGGAATGCCAAGACTATCCTCAGTCCAAAAAGACCCAGAGAATTTTTAGAGCTACCTCAGCACAGGCCTTTAGCTATTCCTCCTGTCCTAGATGTTGTGGATGATGATTTCTTGGAATCCAGTCTTACTCCAGACACCTTACCTCCGGCCCCTAGGAAACCGGACAGGTACTACCGAGTACATGATTCCCACAAGTTTCTTTTCAAGAATCCTACTGCTGATCCAGAGATCATTTCCCAGAGACCTAAAGGTATTAAGGCTACTACAACCAAAAATCCTACCCCTTCTGACAGGGATTCCAGAGCTTTAGACCGATGGGGTAAAAAGGTATATACTCCTACAACTCTTGCTATCAGGGCATTGAATTGCCAGCTTCACATGTTGAAGTACCAGCAATATGTTATGGATCTCATTAAACAAAAAAATGGTAATATTTCCAGATCGTGCAGAAAATTGCAGGAGAGCTTATGCATTCTGCAAACCAAGTTAGTAAGCATACTTTGCAGTGTGGTTTTCATGCCCTAGAAGCATCTTGCAGGGGTGCAGTCACTGGCACTGTACTGAGAAGACATGCTTGGCTGAAGGAGCAGACCTTGCCAGATCATGACAAATCCAAATTACTAGACTCTCCTTTAAATAAAGATTTTTTGTTTGGCACCAAAGCAGAAGAAGTTCTTAAAGATGGAAGAAAAAGCTAAATCTATGCAAACTGTTAACGAATTCTTACAAGTGCAACCACCTTGATTCAGTAGGCATTGCCCTCCAAAACACTGGTCCTTTCCAGCCCTCTCCAGGCCTTCCCAAAGACCCGGGGGAAACGGACCACACCCGGACTACAGTCTCAGGATATGCAGAGATCTAAGCAGTGGAGTGCTCCAACCCCTAAAACAGGGAGTGGTAAGCCACTTCCCTATGGAAAAAGTTCACAATGACTTCTCAACTCTACCTCCCAGCCCTGCCCAATTGCTTGTGCCCCTAGGAGGAAAACTTGCCCTTCATACAAAAAACTGGATGTTCAGCACTCAGGACTGATGGGTCCTCAACATTATATCCCAGGGGTGCAAATTCTATTTCCATTCACTGCCAACTCCGCGGGTTTCCAGATCTTCCTCCAAACCAGTGGGCAGAGGCTCAAAACCAAGTTCTTTCCCTGCTCAACATCAGAGCTGTTCAGCCAGTTCCAGTAGAACAGAGGGGTCAGGGTTTCTACACCAGACTGTTCCTAGTACACAGGAAAGAGGGCTCTTGGTGCCCAATCCTGGATCTTTCAATTCTCAACACCTTCCTGGTGATTCCAGAATTCAAGATGCTTACCTTGCAACAGCTTCTCCCTATGGTAGCCAAGGATGCCTGGTTAGTCACCCTAGACTTGAAAGAAGCTTATCTGCACATCCCCATCAGGGAGTCATGCAGGAAATGTCTAAGTTTCAGGGCAGGATCTATGCATTGTCAGTTCTCTGCACTTCCCTTTGGCTTATCTACTGCACCCAGGGTATTCACAAAATGCCTGGTTCCAGCCATTGCATACTGCAGGCAGAAAAATATCAAAATTTACCCTTACTTGGACGACTGCCTGATTCAGGCGGACAGCCAGGAATTGCTGTTTCAGCACCTGGCATTTGTAAAAAGCCTTCTCACTTCTTTGGGGTACACAATCAACGAAAAGAAATCACAACTGGTGCCCAGTCAAAAGATTGTATTCCTGGGAGCAAGCTTGAGCACAACTTCCCAGATGGCATTTCTGTTTCAGAAAACCAAGTCTATCCAACAGACTACTTAAAGCAAATGGCCACCAGAACCCAGCTAACTGCAAGCCCTAGGGTTCATGGCCTCATGTATTCTGCTAATTCCATATGCAAAACTGCATATGAGGAAACTTCAGTGGTGCTTAAAGTCTTTGGTGCCAACATTCTCAGGACTTGGAAACAGTCATTCCTATCGTACCTTGTCTGAGGGCAGAGTTCCTTTGGTGGGCAGAAGCATGCAACCGCAGCAAGGGACTGCATTTTACTCTACCCCAGACCGTCCAAACCCTGACCACAGACGCATCAGACTATGCATGGATGGCCCACTTGGCTGGCAAATGCATTCAGGCCCTCTGGAGCTTAAGCCAAATTCTACTGCACCTCAACCAAAAGGAGATGCTAGCTTTACAGAATGCTCTGACGCTTTCAGATGCCTAATCCTTCCTGGACAACTGCTGATAAAACAGACACCACCACAGATGTTGTTCGTGTTTCACTGTTGCAGTCATCACATTTGGGTTCTCTGCTTGCAGTAGCCCTCAAGTCGGCCTGATTATCAAAGTCTTGGGTCCTGCGCCAGTTGCTGTCCCATCTTCCATGACGTCAGGTAGTCGGCTATAAACCATGCAGCTGACGCCATTTCATCAGTCTTTCTTGCCATGCAGTGCCTGAAGCAGAAACAGTTTGCAAGTGGCGGTCGGCAGACTCCTGAAATTTTCGTTTTCGAGTTTCAGATCCAAAGTCTTCAACTCAGCTAAGTACCCCATTGGGGAACCTTTTTCTTTGTCTAAATCGATGTCAGTAAAAGTTAACAGTTGTATTTCTTGTGGAAAGCAAGTACCTCATAAAGATTTTCATTCGTACTGCATTCTTTGCTTAGGCCCAGACCATGACGTACCTCGCTGTCTATTTTGTGCCTTATTCAAACCTAGAACTATTCGTCTGCTTGTTTACGCTTCTAAATACTTTGGTTCTCGATTTCAATTATCTAGAAATGGCTTCAGTAAGCCACCAGACTACCGACATTCCAAAAAAATGCAAAGATAAAGACAGACCGCACAGATCCAAAGCTGCTGATGATGCTTCTCCTAAGCTAGTCACCAGTTCGCCGGTACTCAGTGAGGTGCTTTCGCTGCCCCTGATACCCACTACTTCAGATTCACAGGCCTCTACTGAGACCCATTCGGAGTACAGTATGCCGCGAGATGCATCTTCGACTATGGAACTTGCGGATGTCTATACCTTGGATGGGTCCAGAGCCGCTGTGCAGGCACTGGCTTCTGAGGGTGTATTCGGGCTTACTGACTTGCATATTAAACCAATGCCATCTTCTTCAAGGCTTAAAACACTCTCCATGCCTACAAAACTGATGCCCAGACCGCATGGTCAGGCCCCTATGCCTAAAAAACAAATGAGTGGCTGAAGACCTTATTACTCTAATCAGGGGAAGCCACCCTTCCACCTCCAAGAGACCAAGGACTGATTTTTCCTTCTGATTCTTCTGATCAGGACTCTTGACATTTCTGTTTCCTCTGATGACCACGATTTACCCTTATCTACATATGAGGATGCTGATGCAGAGGACTCCATTCCCTCTGCTTCCCCTCCAGATGATTTCTCTTTTGGTGAAACCTTGTATACTCTTGGGGATCATTTTGGCTGGGAAAGCCAGGATTACTCTGACTCCAAAAAGAGGCTTAGGGATTTCTTACTCCTGCCCCAAAACAGGCCTTTAGCTATCCCTCCTGTACTGGACATAGTTGATGATGCCTTCTCGGAATCTAGCCTACCCTGACTCTTTACTTCCTGCTCCCAGAAAACCTGATTGGTATTGCAGGGTTCCTGACTCTCACATGTTCCTCTTCAAAAATCCTACTGCGGATCCTGAGACCATTTCATAGGGACCCGAGGGCATTAAGGCTACTACAGCCAAAAATCCTACTCCCTCTGATAGAGATTCCAGGGTGCTGGATAGATGGGGTAAGAAGGTATACACTTCTGCAACCTTGGCCATTAGGGCCTTAAATGGAAAGTTTCATATGTTAAAGTATCAGCAGCGTATAATTTGGATTGCTTAAACAGAAAATGATGTTGATTCCTGACTGTGCTGAAAATAAAGATTTGCAGGATTTAATGCTTTCTGCTGAACAAGTTGGAAAACATACTTTGCAATGTGGTTTTGATTCATTAGAGGCATCTTGCAGGGCTGGTGTCACTGGGTCTGTACTTAGGCATGCTTGGCTTAAGGAGCAATCTTTACCAGATCATGTTAAAGCTAAATTGCTGGATGCTCCCTTAAACCAAGACCGCCTGTTTGGCAACAAAGCAGTAGTAGTACTTAAAAAGATGGAGGAAAAAGCTAAATCTATGCAAACTGTTAAAGATTTCCAGCAAGTACAGCCTCCCAGATTTAGTAGGCATTGGCTGTCTAAGAATTGGTCCTTTCCTGCCTCTTCCAGGCCTTCAGTCCAAACCCAGAACCAGCAGAACACCCAGGCTTCAGTCCCAAGGTACTCAAAGGACTAAGCAGTGGGGGGCTCCCACTTCCAAAGCAGGGAGTAGTAAGACTCTCCTCCCCCCATGTTCCTTTAGGGGGAGAGATTGCCCTGCAGGCAAAAAATTGGGAACTCATTACTCAGGACAAATGGGTTTTACATATAGTTTCCCAAGGATACAGATTCCACTTCCACTCCTTACCAACCCCAAACGGTTGGCCAAATCTACCCCCAAATCAGTGGGCAGAGGTTAAAAGCAAGTTCTCTCTCTTTTAAGCATCAGGGCTATTCAACCTGTCCCAGAAGAAGAATGGGGACAAGGATGTCCTTCAAGGATGCATCTGCAGTCCTTACAAATGGGTTGTCCTGTCGTCAGGCAGCCCTTCGGTCGGCCGGATTCCAAAGTCTGGATCTGGCCTCGGCTGGTGTCGCACTTCACCCGACGTCATAGCTGCAGTTCTTCAGGTATAAAGGCATCAGCCGACGCCATTTTCCTCAGTCTTTCTTGCGCGGCCCAAGCAGAAGCTGTTCGCAAGTGCCGGTCGGTCAGATCCAGAGATTACTACTACCGAATACTACTTCGAAGACTTCTAAAAAGCTAAGTACCCCGTTGGGGACTCTTTCTTGCCTCAGCCGATGTCAGAAAAAGTGAATAACTGTTTAACTTGTGGGAAACAAATACCTCATAAAGATTTCCACTCTTACTGCTTACCTTGTTTAGGCCCAGACCACGACGTAGCAGCTTGTTTAGCCTGTGCTTCTTTCAACCGACGGACACTTAGACGTCGGTCGGAGTTTGCTGAACAGTTTTTCGGCTCAGATTTAGCGTACATAATGCCGTCGGACCCTCCGACTTCTCAAGTTGTTAAAAAAACGCAAAGAAAAGGACCGACACTCGCGGTCCGCGGTTTCAGCCGAAACCGTGGTTAAGCAAACCGCGAGTGTCTTGGTTTCGGCCGAAACCGAGCAAACGGTTCTATCTTCAGCTGAATCCATGACTACTACCGAGGCCCCTTCTAACCTGGTTGAATCGGCCTCTGAAATTCAACCTGCTACTGTGGTTTCACAAGAATTATCGGACACCATCCCTTTGGATGTTTCAACCCCTGCACGTGGTGCTGCTAGGCCGCCTGCAGCCATGTCCATAAAGGCCTTTGCCAGGGCTAAAGCAGCCAAAACTTCTAAGTCTGTGCCTGTTAAGCCCTCCTCTCACAGGCCCAGTTCCAGTTCCCAAATGCTCACTCTGGCAGAGGATCTCATCTCTTTAATAAGGGGATCCCAACCTCATCCAGACAGGGCTTCTCAACCTCCTCCAGAAAAGAGACCTAGAGCAGAGCCCCCTGAGCCAGTGTCCTCAGATGATTCTTCTGATGATACAGACAATACAGACCATCCAGAGGCTCCTTTTTCTACTTATGAAGACTCCGATGCTGAGGAATCGATTCCTTCTTCCTCTCCACCAGAGGAATTTTCCTTTGGGGAAACCTTACATGCCATGAGAGAATAATTCCAATGGCAGGGGCAAGATTTCTCAGATTCAAGGAAAAGGCTTAGGACCTTTTTTACATTTACCACAACATAGGCCTTTAGCTATACCTCCAGTCCTTCCTGTTGTAGATGATGCATTTAATGATGCTTGCACTGCTCCTGATACTTTGCCTCCAGCACCTGCTAAGCCCGATAGGTTCTACAGGGTCCCCGACACACATCACCATTTATCCAAGGCTCCTTTTGCAGATCCCGAGACTATCTCCCAGGGGCCTAAGGCAGTAGCTTCGACCTCAGTTAAAAACCCTCTCCCCTCTGAAAGGGAATCCAGGTCCTTTGAGAGATGGGGTAAAAAAGTATACACCTCTGCTACTCTCTCAGCTAGGGCATTGAACTGTCAGTTTCACATGATCCAATACCAGGAGTTTATGCTTGATCAGTTAATTAAGAAACTGTCCTCTGATGATTCTTTAGATAAGAAATATGTTCTAGAAATGGTGCATAACATTCAGCAGGTTAGTAACCATTCTTTAAAATGTGGTTATGATGCACTGGAGGCTTCCTTTAGATCAGCCATGACTGGCACAGTTATAAGAAGGCATGCATGGTTGAAAGAACAGGTCTTGCCGATTCATGTTAAAGCAAAACTATTAGATGCTCCTATGGATAAGGTCAGTTTATTTGGTTCTCCAGCTCAGCAGGTACTGAAGAAAATGGAAGAGAAGGCAAAATCTGTACAAACAGTGAAAGATTTCTTGCAGGTTCAGCCTCCAAGGTTTAGCAGGAACTGGCCTTCCAAAAATTGGTCCTTTCCAGACTCCTCTAAAACGCAGAGAGGCAGGAATAGGCGGTCAAGAGGCAGAAATCAATCCAGAGGAGGTGCCTACAGGGAATGCCAGTGGCAAGGTAACAACCAGCTAGGCACAGACACAACTACTACCACTGCCACAGGACAATCACAGTGACTTGGCTCTGGCACCGCCTACCAGGGAACAAATAGCAGCACCCTTAGGCGGAAAGTTAGCCTTATTTTCAAAAAACTGGCACTACATCACAAGAGACAAGTGGATTTTGCAAACTATAGACCAAGGCTACAGGTTTCATTTCCATACTTTACCAGGAAAAAGAGGAATGCCAAACCTACCACCAAATCAAAAGAGAGAAGCTCTAAAACAAATAGCTCAATTAGCAAAGATGAGAGCTGTGGAAAGGGTACCATCTATGGAACAAGGAAAGGGATTTTACTCCAGACTATTCCTGGTACCAAGAAAAGAGAAAATTGGAGGCCTATTCTCGACCTGTCCGCTTTAAACACATTCATCATTGTTCCAAAATTCAAAATGCTGACCCTACAGCAACTTCTTCCCATGGTGGGCAAGGAGTATTGGCTGGTGACTCTAGATCTCAAGGAGGCATACCTGCACGTCCCCATACGACCAAATTGCAGAAGATACCTCAGATTTCTTGCAGGATCAGAGCATTATCAATTCTCAGCATTGCCCTTTGGCTTATCTACTGCGCCCAGAGTGTTCACGAAATGCCTGGCATCAGTAATCGCTCACTGCAGGCTTCAGGGAATCCAAATATATCCATACCTGGACGACTGCCTGATACAAGCGGACAACAAAAACAAGCTAACAGAAGACTTACAAAGAGTCATTTGCTTACTGCAAGCCCTGGGATATACAGTCAATACAAAAAAATCAAGACTGATACCATCCCAAAGAATAACCTTCTTAGGTGCAGAATTGGACACAGTAAAACAGATGGCATTCCTAACTGCAGAAAAACAAGAACAACTTCCTCTCTACTTCTTGGCATTAACAAAGCAGAACAAACTAACAGCAAGGAAAGTACTGCAGGCCTTGGGCTTCATGGCATCCTGCATAATCCTGGTCCCTCATGCCAGACTGCATATGAGAAAGCTACAGTGGTACGTGAAGAATTTATGGTCTCAACACAGGCACAGCCTAGAAACCGAAATACCACTAATCCCATGCCTGAAGCAAGAGTTCCTATGGTGGGCTCAGGCATGCCAGTCAAACCCAGGTTTGCCCATCCACAACATTCAACCAAGCCAAACCATCACAACGGACGCCTCAGACCTCGGTTGGGGGGCCCACATGCTGGACAAGTGCATACAAGGCTTATGGACTCCAGATCAGCTGCACCTGCACATAAATCAAAAGGAAATGCTGGCAGTAAAACTAGCAATCCAGAATTTCAGACCATTCCTCCAAGAAGGGCAGTTGATGATACACTACAGTCATGTGGTACATCAACAAACAGGGAGGCACTCATTCATACCCTGTATGCCGGATGGCACTGGACCTATGGAATATGGCTCTGAGCTACAACATTCAGTTACAAGCAATTTTTGTACCGGGAAAAGAAAACATCCTAGCAGACATATTAAGCAGAACTACCTCGGATGCTCACGAATGGATGCTACACCCGGACATCTTCAAGGTCATCACAAGGAAATGGGGACTGCCACAAATAGACCTATTCTCATCCCCACTCAATCACCAGCTCAAGAAATTCTGCACAAGGACGTACCACCCACTTGCTTGGAAGGTGGACTCTCTATCCTTCAGTTGGAAAGGCCTGACAGCATATGCATTCCCACCTCTTCCTTTGATGCACAAGGTGCTATTGAAAATCAAAGAGGAACGTCCAAGGATCATTCTGATAGCTCCAGACTGGCCAAGACAACATTGGTACCCATTACTGAGGAGCATGTCTCGGGGGAAAATGTGGACACTACCCCTGATTCCTTTGCTGTTAACTCAGAGCGGCTACAACATCCTGCATCCAAACCTGAAAACTCTGCAGCTGACTGCCTGGAACATTACATAAGAGCAACTAACCCAGATTTATCCCAAAGGGTTAAAGACATTATCCTTGAGGCCCGCAGACCCTCAACAAGAAGGAACTATGCAGGAAAATGGAAAAGGTTTCTCATATGGAGTACTGAAAGGGGAAAAGATGTGTCAAAGATAGACATTGCCAACATCCTGGAGTATTTGGCAGAGCTATTCCATACAGGCCTGTCCTATTCCTCCATCAAGATACATGCATCAGCTATTTCTGCAGAATACAGCTTCGATCCCCCTGTCTTCTCGCATCCTCTACTCAGGCAGTTTCTGAGAGGAATTAAAAATGTAAAACCTCCTAGGAAACCACCATTACCAGTATGGGACTTGAACTTTGTGCTAGAAAAATTGACACTCCCCCCTTTCGAACCAGCAGCAACAGCAGATCTTCAACACCTATCCTGGAAAACTGCTTTTCTGCTGGCAATTACCTCAGCAAGAAGGGTTTCTGAGCTACAGGCTTTAATGGCAGTACAACCCTTCCTAATCTTCCATCAAGATAGTGTCCATGAGAACAAATCCTACATTTATGCCTAAGGTGGTATCCAGAGTGTCTTTAAACCAGGCTATCCACCTACCTACCTTCTTCCCCAATCCACAGAACAGGGGGGAAAGACTGCTGCATACTTTGGATGTACATAGACAGTTGCGCTACTACCTGGACAGAACCAAGGCCAATAGAAAAACTGACCAGCTTCTGGTAGCATATGCAACAGGAAGGGAAGGAAAAGCAATTTCAAAACAGACAATCTCCAAGTGGATAGGAAATTGCATCAGATTCTGTTACTCCTACCATGGAAAGCAAACTCCACAGAACATAAGGCCTCATTCTACAAGGGCTACAGCCACTACCACAGCTTTCTTACGAGGAGTGGCTACCAAGGACATTATAGAGGCTGCTACTTGGACCTCCGTGCATACATTTGCCAAGCATTATAACTTACCTTTATACTCTAGATCCCGAGCAGGGTTTGCCACTGCTGTTTTGCAAGGGATCCTAACTACACCATAATTTCCTCTTCCTCCCCCCCTAGTTTGGCTATGGTATTCTACCCATTTGTAAGGACTGCAGATGCATCCTTGAAGGACATAGTACAGTTTTGTACCTACCATAAATGTAGATGTCCGAACAGGAATGCATCTGCAGTCAGGATTACCCACCCTCCTTCCCCTCTGTGGTATTCCTAGGGTATTTGCCCATCTAATAGCTAGCTGGGGGGGGATCTCTTATGGTGTATTTGTTTGTATATATGTACATACATGCTTATTTTTTGTGTTTGCCTTCTACTATTTGGAAACATTGGCATTTATCCAAAATTTAGCCATCCAAGAGGGCAACTGGTATCTGGGGCAAGAAACACTGAGGAAAATGGCGTCGGCTGATGCCTTTATACCCGAAGAACTGCAGCTATGACGTCGGGTGAAGTGCGACACCAGCCGAGGCCAGACCCAGACTTTGGAATCCGGCCGACCGAAGGGCTGCCTGACGACAGGACAACCCATTTGTAAGGACTGCAGATGCATTCCTGTTCGGACATCTACATTTATGGTAGGTACAAAACTGTACTTTTCTACTTGAGACTTTTTCTGGTACCCAGAAAAGACAAATCCTGGCGTCATATCCTGGACCTGTCTATCCTAAACACATTTTTTGGTAATCCCAAAATTCAAGATGCTAAGTCTTTATCAGCTGCTTCCTATGCTAGGCAAAGATGCCTGGTTGGCGATACTGGATTTAAAGGAAGCCTACCTGCACATCCCAATAAGGGAATCTTGCCGAAGATACCTATGCTTCAAAGCAGGCTACATGCGCTATCAGTTCTCTGCACTGCCCTTTGGTTTATCTACTGCGCCCAGTGTATTCACAAAGTGCCAACTCCAGTTATTGCATTTTCCAGGCAAATAAATTATTCAAATATACCCATACCTGGACGATTGTCTATTTCAGGCAGAAAACCATGACCTACTATTAAAACATCTGGCATTTGTAAAGAAATTGCTAACTTCTCTGGGGTACACCATAAATGAAAAGAAATCGCACCTTGTACCCTGCCAACAAATAATATTCCTGGGAGCAAGCTTGAATGCAACCTCCCAAATGGCCTACCTCACGCCAGAGAAACAAGTTCCATTTGACACCCTACTTCAAACTACTGGTCACAAAGACCCAGCTGTCTGCATGGAAAATACTGCAAGCCCTGGGGTTCATGGCCTCCTTTATTCTATTTATTCCATATGCAAGACTGCATATGAGGAAACTACAATGGTATCTAAAAAGCTTATGGTGCCAACATTCTCAGGATCTAGAATCCATGATTCCTATCATACCTTGTCTACAGATAGTTCGTCTGGTGGGCAGAGGCCTGCCACCACAACAAGGGACTGCCATTCATTCTACCCCCTGCCGTCCATACCCTAACAGACGCATCAGACTATGCATGGGGATCTCACTTGGCAGGGAAGTGCATTCAGGGCAAATGGTACCAAAGTCAAATGCACCTGCATATCAATCAAAAACAAATGTTAGCTGTTCAGAATGCTCGCCTTCAAGGACCACATTCTTCCGGGACAGTTATTGGTAAAGATGGACAACACCACTGTTATGTGGTACATAAACAAGCAGGGAGGAACCCACTCGTATCCTCTTTGCAGACTAGTCATGGTTCTGTGGAACACAGCCTTGAGCTACTAAGTGCACCTACAGGCTCAATTCCAGCCAGGAAAGCTAAATACACTGGCAGACGACCTAAGCAGACGTCTCATGGACCCCACGAGTGGAAACTGGAACCAAAGATATTCAACATGTTGAGAAACAAATGAGGGAGCCCAGAGATAGACCCGTTTGCCTCCCCCAGAACTACCAATTGGACAAATATTGCACAAGGACTCCCCACAAACAAGCTTGGAAAGTGGATGCCCTGTCCTTCACCTGGAAAAACTTATCAGTTTTTATACCTTTCCCCCTCTGCCTCTCCTCTCCAACGTACTACTAAAGATCAAACGGGACAAACCAAGGACAATACTGATTGAACCAGACTGGCCACGCCAACACTGGTACCCCCTCTTACACAGTGTCACTGCTAGCACCTTGGCACCTACCTCAGACCCCTGCCCTGCTGTCCCAGCAGGCGGGGCAGATTCTGCACCCACAGCTTCAAACCCTGAACCTGGCAGCCCTGCTAATTACCTGATCTCTCTGTTATCATCCCTCAGTAAGCAGGTGATGGATGTCATTCTGAAGGCAAGGAGGCCTAGTACTAGAAAATCCTATGCTGAAAAATGGAAAAGATTCGGTTCCTGGAGCCAAACTCTGGATGGGCACAGCTGCACCCAATTTACCTCAGATTCTTCAATACTTAATTGAGATACTTCACAAGGGCCTTTCCTTTTTCCTCCATCAAAATTCATGCCTCAGCCATTCCAGCTCATTACAGTACAGAACCCATCCCTCTTCTCTCATCCACTGCTGAAGCAGTTCCTCAGAGGGGCCAAAAACTTAAGAACCCCCAAAAAGCCCCTGCTCCAGCCTGGGACCTTAACATTGTATTGGAAAAGCTCACTCTACCTCCCTTTGAGCCAGCTGCAAATGTAGAGTTGAAATACCTTTCTTGGAAAACAGCCTTCCTTCTAGCCATCACTTCAGCAAGAAGGGTGTCTGAATCACAGGCTTTCAAGGCAGTGGAGCCTTTCATCATCTTTCATGCGGACAGGGTGTCCCTCAGGACCAATCCCTCCTTCATGCCCAAGGTGGTATCCAGTGTGGCCCTTAATCAGTCAATTAATTTGCCAGCCTTCTTTTCTAATCAACAAAACAAAGGAGAACGAATACTACACTCCTTGGATGTGCACAGACAACTTAGATTTTACTTGGACAGAACTAAACCTCTCAGAAAATCTGAACAGCTGCTGGTTGCATTTGCTGCAGGGGCAGAGGGGAACGCCATTTCAAAGCAAACCATTTCTAAGTGGATAGGCCACTGCATTCATTTCTGCTATAAGCAAAAAAAAAACCTACTCCACAGGGGATAAGACCACATTCAACCAGGGCTGCATCTACCTCTTCAGCCTTTCTCAGAGGTGTCCCTACCAAGGACATCCTAGAAGCTGCTACCCGGAGTTCTGTACATACCTTCACCAAGCATTACCACTTGCCAATTTTTTCTAAACCCAGAGCTGGCTTTGCCACTGCAGTCTTGTAGGACCTTTTAGCTGGTCCTAATGCAATCTAATTACCTTCACCCATCCTTAGCTTTGGCAGTCTACCCAAATGTGATGACTGCAACACTGAAACACAAAGAACATTAGTACAGTTGTGTACACTTGCCATAAATGTAGATGTTTGAATGTATTCACTGTTGCAGTCCTGGTTACCCTCCCTCCAACCCCCTGACTTCTGTTGACTATACCTCTATTCTTTACTGTGCTTAAAGCTTTTTGGTGTAATTGCTTTTTTGTTGGAGACGTAACCGTGTATATAATTGCTTCCCATTATGGGGGCACCTGACATCTGGGGCAAGAAAAACTGATGTAATGGCGTCGGCTGCATGCTTTATACCCCTGACTACCTGACGTCATGGAAGATGAGACAGCAACCAACGCAGGACCCAAGACTTTGATAAGACTTAGATAATCAGGCCGACTGATGGCTACTGCAAGCATAACCCAAATGTGATGACTGCAGCAGTGAATACACTCTAACATCTACATTTATGGTATGTGTATACAACTGTACTTTATGTGGTACATAAACAAGCAGGGGGCAGCCCATGCTTACCCACTCTACAGGTTAGCCATGACTCTGTGGAGCACAACTTTGGACAACCAAGTCCATCTACAAGCTTAATTCATGCCAGGCAAGCAAAATTCACTGGCAGACGACTTGAGCAGAAATCTCTTAGACCCACATGACTGGAAACTGGAACCCAGCACCTTCAACCTCCTGATCCAGAGGTGGGGGACCCCAGAGGTGGATCTCTTTGCCTCCCCCTCACAACCACCAGTTAAGCAAATTCTGCACCAGGAACCCTCACAGCAGGGCCTGGAAAGTGAATGCCGTATCCTTTCAATGGGAAAACCTCTCAGTCTATATCTTTCCCCCTCTGCCCCTTCTCTCAAGAGTACTACTCAGGATAAAAGACAGGCCAAGGACAATTCTGATCACCCTGGTCTGGCCACGCCAGCACTGGTGCCCACTCCTGCGCATCCTAATGGTGCCTCCCTGGCACCTACACCAGACCCCAACCCTGCTGTCACAGCAGGAGGGACAGGTTTTGCATCCACAATTACAAACCCTAAATCTTTCAGCCTGCCTTATTCCTTGAATACTCCATCAGTAACCCTAAGTAAACAGGTGCTGGACGTCATTCTTGAATCCAGAAGGCCTAATACTAGGAAATCCTATGCGGAAAAGTGGAGAAGATGTATTGTTCTTGGATTAAGTCTAAAGGAAAGGACACAGCTGTAGCCTCCTTACCTCTAGCAGAGCTACTCCACAGAGCCCTATCCTTCTCCATTAAGATTCATGCCTCTGCAATTTCGGCTCATTACAACACTGAGCCACCTCTATTTTCTCATCCTCTCATCAAACAGTTCCCGAGAGGGGCTAACAACTTAAGGTCCCCAAGGAGAGCACCCAGCCCTGCTTGGGACCTTAACTTTGTACTGGAAAAGCTCATGCTTCCCCCTTTTGAACATGCTGCTTCAGCAGAGTTAAAATTCCTCTCTCTTGGAAAACAGCCCTGCTTCTAGCCATCACTTCAGCTAGAAGAGTGTCTGAGCTACAGGTCCTGATGGCTATGGAACCCTTTAATGTTCGTGTTACACTGCTGCAGTCATCACACTTGGGTTATCCTGCTGTCAGGCGGTCCCGTAGTCGGCCTGAGTTCCAAAGTCTTGGTCCGGCGTCGGTTGCTGTCGCTTCTTCCCTGACGTCAGTGCGCCATGGGTATAAAAGATGCATCTGACGCGATTTTCTTCAGTCTTTCTTGCCGTGCGGTGCCCGAAGCAAAAGCAGTTCGCAAGTGCCGGTCTGCCGACTCCTGAGATTTTCAAAGTCGAATTTCAGATCCGAAGCCTTCAATAAAGCTAAGTACCCAGTTGGGGAAACTTTTTTATCTCGCCTCAGACTGATGTCAGAAAACGTTAATAATTGTATTTCTTGTGGGAAGCAAATACCTCATAAGGACTTCCACTCTTACTGTATTCCATGCCTAGGCCCTGATCACGACGTCACTAGTTGTCGGTTTTGTGCTAGATTTAACAAACACACTATAAAATGACGTTTTGATTTTCTTTGCACTACTTTGGCTGCAGATTCAATTATACTATGCCGTCAGATCAACCGACGACCGCAATTATGAAAAAATGCAAAGACAAGGATAAGGACAGACATCCGAGGTCCAAAACCGACGAAGCGTCTTCTAGGCCAGTCGCCGGTTCTCAGTGAGGCGCTTTCGCAGCCCCTGACACCCGTTACCTCAGAGCCACGGGCCGCCTCCGACTCCCACGTGGAGACAACTAGGCCTCTGGAAACTCAAGGTATTGGGCCTACAGAAACTAACCCCTCAGATGGGTCCGGAGCCGCTGAGCAGGCATCGGCTTTTGATGGTGTCTTCAGACTTTCACAGCTTACCATTAAAGAAGCAACCAAGACAAAAACACCATTAAAGACAAAGAAGCAAGTACAGCATTCTCCTGGACAGTCCTCCAAGCCTAAGAAACAGATGCTTAAAATGGCCGAAGACCTCATTACACTAATCAGGGGTTCCCATCCCCCTCCTGAGAAAAGGCCTAGGCAGGATACAGACTGTGATTCCTCTGATCAGGTTTCCATTTCCTCTGATTCCTCTTCGGACCAGGGCTACTCCCCCCCTATGAGGACTCTGATGCTGAAGAATCCATCCCTTCAGCCTCTCCTCCTGAGGATTATTCTTTGGGGAAACCTTACATACCATGAGGAAACATTTCCATTGGGAAAGTCAGGAGTATTCAGAATCTAAGAAAAGGCTCTGGGACTTCCTTTTATTGCCTCAGCACAGGCCCCTAGCTGTCCCGCCTGTGTTAGTGTGGATGATGTGTTCTCTGAATCCAGTTTATCTCCTGATTCTTTACCCCCTGCACCAGCCAAGCCAGATAGGTGTTATAGAGTCCCTGACTCTCATAAGTTTCTTTATAAAAAACCCTCTGCAGATCCAGAAACTATTTCCCAGGGTCCCAAAGGGGTTAAGGCTTCCATTGCAAAAAATCCAGTCCCCTCTGACAGAGATTCCAGAGCATTGGATAGATGGGGGAAGAAAGTTTACACCTCTGCAACTTTAGCAGTTAGGGCTTTAAATTGCCAGTTTCACATGCTTAAGTACCAACAATATTTAATGGCTCAGTTAAAACAGAAAATGCTTGCAAGCACAGAAGCCCCCAACTATAAGGAAATGCAGGATTTATTGCATGCAGTTGAACAGGTGGGAAAACATACTCTGCAATGTGGTTTTGATTCTTTAGAGGCCTCTTGTAGAGCCGAAGTTACAGATTCTGCTTGGTTAAAAGAACAGAGTTTACCTGATCATGTTAAGGCAAAATTATTGGATGCTCCTTTACAGCATGATACCTTGCTTGGTGTTGAGGCAGAAGAGGTGTTAAAGAAAATGGAGGATAAAGCTAAATCTATGCAAACAGTCAAAGATTTATTACGGGTACAGCCACCTTGATTTAGCAGAAATTGGCCAACAAAGAATTGGTCCTTTCCAGTGTCAGACAGGCCACAGAGAGGCAGATACAGACGCCCAAGAGGCAGATCTCAACCCCAAGGCTCTAACAGACAACGACAGTGGGGCACCTCAATCCCAATGACTTCCCCCTGCGTACGCCAAGCACTCCCCTTTTGGCAGCCCCCTTAGGGGGAAAACTAGCACTTTTTTCTCAAAATTGGCAAACAATCACCCAAGACAAATGAGTTCTGAATATTGTGACTCATGGGTACAGATTCCACTTTCACACTTTACCAAGGCTAAAAGGAATGCCAAACCTGCCACAAAATCAATGGGCAGAGGATCAAAAACAAATTTCAGCCCTCATGGACATAAGAGCTATTCAAAAAGTACCACAGCAAGAACAAGGACAAGGATTTTACTCGAGCCTGTTCCTGGTCCCCAGAAAGGACAAAGCCTGGAGACCCATTCTAGACCTTTCAACTCTAAACTATTTACCTGGATGTTCCGAAATTCAAAATGTTGACACTACAGCAGCTTCTTCCCATGCTGGGCAAGAAGGCTTGGCTTGTTACTCTGGACCTCAAAGAGGCATACCTGCATGTCCCTATCAGACAAAATTGCAGAAGATACCTCAGATTCAAAGCTGGTACAATGCACTACCAATTCTCTGCAATGCCCTTTAGATTATCTACTGCGCCCAGGGTCTTTACAAAGTGCCTGGCACCAGTAATTGCATTTTGCAGACGAAAAGGAATTCAAATATATCCATACCTGGGCGACAGCCTCATCCAAGCAGAGACAAAAGACATTATTCTAAAGCATCTGGCATTTGTAAGAAGGTTGATAATTTTTCTAGGGTACACAGTAAACGAAAAGAAGTTAAAACTAGTGCCCTCACAGCAGATAACATTCCTGGGTGCCAGCTTAAATACAACGGCCCGGATGGCTTACCTCATGCCAGACAAACAAGGACAACTGACTCAATATTTTCAATTACTAGCAAAAAAGTCCCATCTCCCTGCAAGGAAGATTCTGCAGGCCCTGGGATTCATGGCATCCTGCATACTACTAATTCCATATGCCAGACTGCATATGAGGAAATTACAATGGTACCTAAAAAGTGTTTGGACTCCAACACTCTCACAGTTTAGAAGCAGTAATTCCAATAATTCCCTGCCTACAACAGGAGTTTTGATGGTGGGCACAGGCATGTCACCGCAACAAGGGTCAGCCTTTCACTCTACCCACAGCCAGGCAGACTCTAACAACAGATGCTTCGGATTACGCCTGGGGAGCACACATGGCAGGAAAATGTATTCAGGGCAAGTGGACCACAGACCAAATGCATCTTCACATCAATCAAAAAGAGATGTTGGCTGTTCAAAATGCCCTAACAGCTTTCAAGGACCTTCTGCATCCAGGACAATTACTATTAAGGACAGACAACACCACAGTAATGTGGTACATAAACAAGCAAGGGGGCACTCATTCTTATCCCCTGTGCAGGCAAGCCATGACCTTGTGGAACACCGCTCTAACTTATCAAGTTCATCTGCAAGCACAATTCCTGCCAGGAAGGAAAAATACTCTGGCAGACAATCTAAGCAGAAATATCATGGACCCTCACGAATGGAAATTGAATCCACAAGTCTTCAGCATGGTAACACAAAAATGGGGACGCCCAGACATAGATCTTTTTGCCTCCCCACTGAATTGCCAACTACAAAAATTCTGCACAAGGACTTGCCACACACAAGCATGGAAAGTGGATGCGCTCTCATTCAGTTGGAAAAACCTATGCCTTCCCACCACTGCCTGTCCTTTCAAAGGTACTCTTAAAAGCCAGACAAGAAAAACCACAGATGATCCTGACTGCTCCAGACTGGCCACGCCAGCACTGGTACCCAATCTTAGAGAACTTGGCTCAAGGCCCACCATGGATTCTGCCTCAAACTTCACACCTTCTGACTCAACAAAACAATCAGATCCTGCACGGTCAGCTCAAAACACTAAACCTGGCTGCATGGCAGATCCATTAGTCAGACAGGCAACACCTCTCTTTAAAGCTGTTATGGATGTCATTTTGGAGGCCAGGAGGCCTAGCACCAGGAAATCTTACTCAGAAAAATGGAAGAGATTCTGCGCCTGGAACCAGGCTCAAAGCCTTGACCCTCTTGTCCCAAACATACCTCAGATTTTACAATACTTAACTGAGATGCTGGACAAAGGCCTATCCTTCTCATCAATTAAGATCCACGTCTCTGCCATTTCAGCACATTACAACACAGATCCTCCTTTATTCTCTCATCCCTTGCTAAAGCAGTACCTCAGAGGGGCAAAAACCATGAGACCGCCCCGGAGGGCACCAACACCAACTTGGGACCTCAATTTTGTCTTGGAAAAACTGACCCTGCCACCTTTTGAGCCAGCCAATACAGCCAAACTAAAATTTTTATCATGGAAAACGGCGCTGCTCCTGGCAGTAACTTCAGCACGTAGAGTCTCAGAGCTACAGGCATTAATGGCAGTGGAACCTTTTATAATTTTTCATCAGCACAGGGTTTCTTTAAGGTCAAACCCTATCTTCATGCCAAAGGTGGCCCTTAACCAAACCATCCATTTTCCAACTTTCTATCCAAGCCCCCAGAATAAAGGGGAGAAACTTCTGCACTCTTTGGACATACACAGGCAGCTACTCTTCTTCTTGGACAAAACAAAAGCTTTCAGGAAAACTGAGCAACTGTTTGTGGCATATGCTGCAGGATCACAAGGCAAGGCTATCTCAAAGCAAACTATCTCTACATGGATAGGGCACTATATTCGTTACTGTTAAACACAGCATGGAAAATCAGTCTCTAATAATATTAGGCCACATTCTAACAGAGCAACAGCCACTTCAACAGCCTTTCTCAGAGGAGTACCAACCAAGGAAATTTTGGAGGTGGCAACTTGGAGTTCAGTGCACACCTTTATCAAGCATTACCACTTGCCTATTTACTCCAAATCCAGAGCAGGATTTGCCACTGCAGTTCTGCAGGGCCTCATAGCCAATCCTAATTCTTTATAGACCAGCCACCCAACCTTGGCTTTGGGATTCTACCCAAGTGTGATGACTGCAGCAGTGTAACACTATGAACATAGTACAGTTTTGTACCTACCATAAATGTAGATGTTCGAGTGTTCACACTGCTGCAGTCCAGGTTACCCTCCCTCCATCCCCTCTGTCCTAGCTGGGCTTATCTATACCGGTCTATCCTACACAACCTTTGTGGTGTGTTTGCTTGTATCTGAAGGTATTGTTTTTATTTTATGTATATGTTTTATTAGCAATATGTATTGCCTGCCTACCTGGGGGCACCTGACATCTGGGGCAAGAAAAACTGAAGAAAATGGCGTTGGATGCATCTTTTATACCCCTGGCGCACTGACGTCAGGGAAGAAGCGACAGCAACCGACACCCGACCAAGACTTTGGAACTCAGGCCGACTACGGGACTGCCTGACGGCAGGATAACCCAAGTGTGATGACTGCAGCAGTGTGAACGCCCTAACATCTACATTTATGGTAGGTACAAAACTGTACTTCATCTCCCATGCTGACAGGGTTTCCCTCAGGACTAACCCATCCTTTATGCCTAAGGTGGTGTCCAGTGTGGCCCTAAAACCAATCCATCCATTTGCCAACCTTCTTCCCTAACCCTCAGAATAAAGTGGAAAGGATCCTGCACTCTTTGGACGTACACAGACAGCTCAGGTTCTACCTTGATAGGACTAGGCCTTTCAGAAAAATCTGACCAGCTGCTAGTCAGCTTTGCAACAGGGGCAGAGGGCAAGGCCATTTCTAAACAAACCATTTCCAAATGGGTAGCACTGCATCCATTTCTGTTACAAGCACCATGGAAAACCAACCCCTCAGGGGGGTCAGAACACATTCCTGTAGGGCTACTTCTACCTCTACAGCATTTTTCAGGGGAGTCCCTACCAGGCACATTCTGGAAGCTGCAACCTGGAGTTCTGTACACACCTTCACCAAGCATTACCACTTGTCTATCTTTTCCAAATCCAGGGCAGGATTTGCTACAGCAGTCTTACAGGGCCTACTAGCCAGCCCTAACTCTTGTTGACTGCCTCTATCCTTCCTCACCTTTGGGAATCAACCTAAGTGTGATGACCGCAACAGTGAAACACGAAGAACATAGTACAGTTGTGTACACTTACCATACATGTAGATGTTAGAGTGTATTCACTGTTGCAGCCCTGGTTTACCTCCCTCCAGCCCCCTGTTTTTCTCTATCTTTCTCTCTCTTCTCTATGGCTATTCCTAATAGTATTGGTATTTACTTTTACTGGTGGTGGTTTCCACACCATATACTAGCTCCCTATTTGGGGCAAGAAAAACTGATGTTATGGCATTGGCTGCCTGTTTTTATACCCCTGACGTCATGGAAGAAATGACAGCATCCGGTGCAGAAATACTAAGACTCTGGTATTCGGGCTGATTGAGGTCTACCTGCAGGCAGATAACCCAAGTTTGATGACTGAAACAGTGAATACACACTAGCATCTACATTTATGGTAAGTGTACACCGTTGTACTTTCTCAGCACCATCCTTATTACTGGTGCAGACACTCAATGGCACTGTACCCTTCGGGGCAGACTTTTGCCTTTGTGATGCAGACCCCTTCCACTACTATGGCGCTGACTTCAGCGCAGTCTACTTCCACACCGTTTTCTTCGATGCAGACGTCCTCGGTCCTGGGCTCTGCACCTATTGAATTAGCAAGGACCAAGTATTCTCCTTCATTGGATCCATTTGCTGGCAGTCAGTGTAGTCCTTTTCTAGAAAGGCCAGAATTGCCATCGGCTTTCTCCATGAGGTCAACCAAGAGTCTCTCTGAACAAGATGTATTGCGGCTTGTTGACCAGTTACTTGTGGCCAGAGGTCTCTCTCTTACCCGTCGAAGTCCACGTTCCCTCCTTCAGGTGAATGTATATCTCCTCCAGACTCCGACGTACATTCCTCCTTCGACTTCTTCCCTAGTTTCAAAGCATATTACTCAGACAGCAGCTTCCCTTTCTCCGACTCCAATAGTGGATCTCACTTTGGAACTTGTATCGTCCTTGTGGCCCTCGGTGCACTGGGCATCTGGTTCTTCTCAGGCCACTGGCTGCGCCGTGGGGGAGGCCTTTTCTGGTTCCACACAGATTATTTTTTTGTTACCCTCTAGGGATCCTCTCTGTCTCACGGTTTACGGTCCTCTTGAGACTCCTGGTCTGGGGATGGGCTCGTCTGGGTGGGGTGTGACCCCGGTTCCGAGGTTGTCGTACTCTGTTCCGGGCTCCCATCCCTCCTTGGACAGGTCGGACTTCCAGGCCATTGAGAGGGCGTTTGCCTCTGCTGGCAAGTCCCACATGTTCGAGTCCTGTCCCCCCTCTGTGCCACAACGGTTACAAGCCAAAACCACCGGACACTGGGCATGAGGGCCTCAGAAGACCTCCTCTTTGCAGTCTTCTCCAGAACCTCCCACTGAGGACATATCCCGCAAAGTGTTGTGCAAGAGGAAGCATATGGAAGATATGGATTTTGATGATGGGGAAGGGTCCCCATGGTCACCTCATGTGTCCTGTGGAGACATCTTCGAGATCCTTAGAGGGGTGACTGGAAGTCCTCGAATCCTTCCTCTGAGGAATCCGTATTTTTGGCCCTCCACCGCCTGGGTCACCCTGCCTGCCGATGAGCTCATCGTCCAATGTGCATGGAAGGCTCCTGACATCCTGGAAGCGATACCAAGGAGACTGGATAAAATATTATCGCCCTCAGCTGAGCACCTACATTGGTCACAGGGTCTTCCAATAGATGCTATGGTGGTGGCGGCTGCAACTAAGATAGATTTGGCAGTAGAGACCCAAACTGTCCATCCGCCCAACAAGGAGTCCTGGGCGATTGACAGACTAGGGAAGCGTGTGTTTGCTTCATCGACCTTCACCGTAAGGTCTTTGAACTATTTGGCACACTTTACCAGGCTTC
Source organism: Protopterus annectens (assembly GCF_019279795.1). Taxonomy (NCBI): domain Eukaryota; kingdom Metazoa; phylum Chordata; order Ceratodontiformes; family Protopteridae; genus Protopterus; species Protopterus annectens. Next base: position 919,924,745 of record NC_056744.1, read on the forward strand.
AGAAGGATCTTATCAACCAGTTCTTTGAAACCTTGACAGGAGCTGTTTCTGACGAGGTCTGTGACAGTGTGGCTTCTTAGCAACCCTAGAGTCCATTTCCATCTCTTCCATGCGTCTTATTTTTCACGCAACGGAAGGGGCGGCTAGAGCAGCAGGTGCAGGTACACCAGCCGACGTGCCTGGATGCGCCTTTGCGGACTCCCTTTAAGGCTTCCTTTATGAACGACCTCATCGAGGCCGCTACTTTGTTTTGGCCCTAAAGTGAAAGATACACTGGCAAGGTGCGAACAAGATGGTGAGACCCTGTCTGCCATTGGTGTCAGACGCACCGCTCCTCAGCAATTCTACTCCAGAAATCAGAGGAGTGGGAAGATGTGGCACAGGGAATGACAGGGCTCTTTCCGGGATGCATGTGCCAAGTTCTCCCCTAGAGGCAGAGTGGGAAACTCCAATGGAAGACTCCTCTTTCGGGGCAGAGGAGGTTCCCAAAACCGGGGTTCCAGAGATTCCTTCTCTGGCCAACCCTATCAACACTCCTGATGTGTAGCCCGACTGCTCACCTTAGGAAGCGATCGGGGGGTCATTTTTCCTTGTACCCCGCTGTCTGGCAGAATATTACCACCAGTCCTTGGGTACAACTGATACTATCCAGAGGCTATCGCATCCCCTTCCATCTTTGTCCAATCTTATCCAGAGTATTACCCCATGTTCCACCCAGTCAGAGGGAAGCAGCAGCACTCAATCCAAAAGCTGGTACAAAAAAGTCATCCAGATGGTCCCACCGGACCAGATCCGGTTTTTACTCAAGGTTCTTTTTAGTGCCAAAAAAGACAGGGGACTGGAGACCAATTCTGAATCTCAGCACATTGAACAAATTTGTAAAGACAGAGAAATTCCAGATCATGGTTCAGTCTATCCTTTCTGTTCTGGAAGAAGACTATTGGGTGTGCTGTGTAGATCTTCAAGATGCGTATTGCCACATAAAAATGGACAAACGCCCAAGAAGATACCTCTGCATAGGAGCCAGTCACTACTAACTTCGAGCTCTGCCCTTTGGTCTCTCTACAGCCCCCAGAGTGTTCACCAAATGCATGGCAGTAGTTATCGCTCACTTGTGAATTCAAGGATTCCAGGTGTTCCTATATCTAGATGACTGGCTCCTAACCGCCCTCACCAAGCGTCTACTGGAAGAAGCCCTGCGCTACATTCTCCTAGCAGCTCAAAGCCTGGGAATCACTATAAACTGGGAGAAATTCAACACGACCCCAACTCAAGTCTTTGGAATTTATAGGGGTACTGTTGGACACGAGTAATTGCACAGCATCCCTTCTGGACCACAGGCTTCAGAGAATAAGGCAGCAGGTTCAGCTGCTGCTCTGTCACCACAAATCTCCTGCTCGACCTATACTCTGCAACTCTTGGGGTCAATGGCAGCCTCGATTACCATTGTTCCTGTACCCAGATTCTACATGAGGCTCCTTCAGTGGCTACTTCTCACTCAGTGGTACCCTCTACAACATCCTTTGTCTTTTCAGATAAGTGTAACTCAGAGATGCAAGCAAGATTTACTCTAGTGGACATCTCGAAATCCCCAACAATGGTATCGCCCCTTCACCCCCCATGAACCGATAGCCACGGTGGCCACGGATGCCTCCCTGATGGGGTGGGGGAGTATGTCAGGGAAGCTTGGTCCAAGGCACCTGGTCTGAGACAGAGGCCCTTTTGCATATCAATGTCCTGGAACTGAGGGCAGTGCTACTAGCGTTGCAAGCATTTCATTCCATCTTTCCGTCGGGGACAATTGAGATCCGATCAGACAACATATCGGTGGTCTGGTACATCAACAACAAGGGGGCACCAGATCTTACCCATTATGCCGAGAGGCCTTGAGAATGTGGCAATGGGGGATAACTTCCAACCACTTTCTAATTGTAACGCACATTCCCGGGAGCTCCAACGTGATGACGGACAAATTGAGCAGGTTCATTCTGCAACGTCACAAGTGGTCCCTCAATCCTATGATAGCGGCAGAAATCTTCAACCGCTGGGGCCAGCCTTGCTGCGACCTATTTGCCTCCCCAACCAACTACAAGTGTAGCAACTATTTTGCCGTAATTCCCCCTCGGGGACATTCACCGAGAGACGTTCTAGTCCACGCTTGGCCCTCGGATCTTCTTTTATGCTTATCCTCCTCTTCCCCTCATCTCCCAATTTCTGAAGAAAGCACGACAGTTGAAGAGTAAAAGTGATCCTCATAGCTCCATATTGGCCTCGACAAGTCTGGTTTCCCTTCCTCTGGCCTCACCTGCAAGATCAACTGTGGATCCTCAATCCATCCCCAATGTTGGTCTCCCATCCGCAGGGTCTGATTCACCCCAATCGAACAACCCTGAAACTGACAGCTTCGTTTCTCCACTTCCAATGATTGCCAGGCATGAAAACCTCTCGTCCCCTGTGCGTAATATTCTTATTGCATCTCATAAATCGTCCACCAGACTAATCTAGCTTAGCAAATGGAAAAGATTCTCTCTATGGGCAGCAAATAAGCAATTAGACTCCTTGTCAGCCCCAGTTTTGGTGGTACTGGATTACTTATCACATCATTTCCACTCTGGGGCGTCTGCCTCTACTATTCTTATGCATTTAGCTGCCATCTCAAATTTCCACATTGGTTTTTCAAGATTCTTCACTTGTATCACACAGACTCTGTAAAACTTACTTGAAAGGGGTTATCCACCTAAAACCTCCCTTTAGAGAACCAGTATAACCTTGGGATTTGGCATTGGTTCTGCAAGCTCTAACAGCTCCCCTCTTTAAACCTGTGTCTTTATGTGATGTAAAATATCTCTCTTGGAAAACTTTGTTTCTGACTGCAATTGCAGCAACCGCTTGTCAGAACTTCAAGCCTTATGCATCAAACCTCCCCATCTTATCTTCCATAAGGATAGGGTATCACTGAGAACTAATTCTTCCTTTTCACCAAAAGTGGTGTCAGAGCGGTCTATCAACCAATCTATTGACCTTTCAGTGTTCTTTCCTAACCATTCTAACAAGGGAGAGTATTGCCTGCAATCCTTGGATGTTCATAGGCAAATACGATTTTATCTGGACAGAACAAAATCTACCCGTAAATCAGACCAACTGTTTCTGTCTTTTTCTGGACCTAGACGAGGTCGTCCTGTATCAAAAGTTACATTGGCTTCATGGTTGAGAAATTGTTTTTGTTGTAGATAAAGGTAACACAATCTCACCTTGCCTCATAGTGAAAGCTCATTCTATGAGATCTGTGGCAACTTCAACTTTCCATGCCAAGGCTTCCCTCAATGATATTTGCTCAGCTGCAACTTGGGCCAAACCTCATACCTTTATTCTTCATTACAAGTTGGACTTTGCCTCCAGAGGTAGAGCTTCCTTTGGCTCCGTGGTGCTCAGGAATGCCCTTACATGAGGGCCACCCAGGGATACAGGTAGCTGGGGACTGTCGCATCAGTAAGGAATGAATAAAGAAGTTATGTCTTACCATAACGTTCCATCTGTGTTGTTGATCTTCGTTCATTCATTACTCCCCACCCTCCGTCCAACATCCGGAGGTTCGTCGTTGAGCTCATGTACTCCTTTATTGTAGGTCTGTTATGACCAGAGGTAGCCTCTACTTTTATCTATCAACTTGCAAACTCTATCTGAGGTAACACGGAGCAGAGCATTCTGGGTAAGACCTTCGCTTGAGTTTTTGGCTGACATGAGCTTGATATTGGCTGGCTCTGGTCCAAGGAAGGAACTGATAACCCATCGGTAATGAATGAAGATCAGTAACACAGATGGAATGTTATAGTAAGACATAACTTCTTTTTTGTGTACCCTGTAATTTCTTTGTGACAAACCTCTGGTGTGTCCAGTTGTTTCAGGTGTCTGGTGAGGTACAGGCCATAGAGGGCATTGAACTCAGTTATTGGTCTGATGAAGGCTGAATATAATGGAATTGTAACACTTTGGATCTAGATGCAATGTCTTTATTTCCTTACTACTGTGGATACGTGGTGGTCAAAGTTCAGATTGCTATCAACCTGAGTACCCAGGTCATGTACCACTGGATCCACACTTAGGGGGGGTGCTGTCTGTAATACAGTTAGCAGGGATGTCATCTTTCCCAAAGGGAGTAGTAATGCATTTTTTGTCTTTCTCTTTAATCTGTGGCTTTGGCAATAATCATAGAACCATAAGAAGTTGCTAAGCTATTGGCCTTGAGGCCCTTAACAAGCCTAGCCAAGAATTTACCCCATGTTCTGACAAGTCAGCAGCCGATGTCCCTGTCCAGCAGGGACATGGGTGGAATCCCAGGGATGTATTTTCTGTTCCTCATCCAGTTATCCAGGTTGTGCTTAAAAAAGATTAATGAGGTACTCTGCTTGACATGGAGAGGGAGTCTATCTCACAGAAGGGGGAGTCTTTGGGGCACAAGTCTGTCTTGCCAACAAGTCCTGTTTAGGTCGCGCGTGCGGGTTACTTAAGTGGAGCTTGACTTTCAGATATGTAGTAGTCCCATCAAGGTGGGGTATGAGATTGCTTTGTATGCTAGACAGAAGTTCTCTCTGAGGAGTCTGCATGAGACTGAGTAGAGGGACAGGGCCTTTAGCCTAACTGTGTTGGATAGATGTTTGAGGTCTTGGCCATCCATTTGCTTGGACTTCTGAGAAATTCTGAACAGTAAGGGGTTTAGCACAGAACCCCGTGGTCTTTTGCTAGAGGTGAAGTCAACCCACTTTGACAGTATGTCCTGTCTATGAGCCAACTGGCTACCCATCTGGTAATGTAGGGGCCAATTCCCAATTAGGAGAGTTTCTCTATAACATCTGAATTAGGGGATTGTGTCAAATGCCTTGGGTAGGTCAAGATAGGCCGTATGCACGGTCTTTCCCTTGTCCAGGGCCTTGATGACTTGAAGAAGCCAGCCATTTTTAACAGGCTTGATCTATCTTTAACAAATCTGAACTGGGTTGAGTCCGACTTTAGAGATTGCTTATGTCTTCGTTAACGTCCAGAATGATTCTTTCCATGTCCTTGCAGACGACACTAGTAAAGTTTATGGGCCTATGATTTCCAAGATTGAAGGATGGGTCCGTCTTTGTGCAGAGGGATTACTGTTGCTGTCCTCCAGCCAAAATGTAGCTAGTCCACACGCTGTGATTAAACAGGGATGCAAGTGGGTCTGTTAGGTCATCTTTTAAGTTGTTTTAAAAGGCAACCTGGGATTTTGTTTGGTCCTACTGTTGCAGTGTTTTTGGCCTTTGAGAGTGTCAAGATGACCTACTGTCTTGACGTAATGGGTTGAGGAATGTTGGCAGGCATGTTTTGGGGGATGACTGGGGTGACGGGGGGTGGGTGAAGTTTGCTCCCAATCTATCAGCTACCAGGTTGGCTTTTACGTCCTGATGAGTATGGGTGGTGCCATCCACAAGCAGTTCAGAGCATAGCTGGGTATTCCCTTTTAGATTTCAGACATTGTTAAAGAATGCCTTGATTATGCTTGGCTAGAGAGGATATTTTTGATTCGTAATTAGCTTTGGTGGGCTTGACAATATTTCTAATTTGTTTAAAGAGAGGAATTTCTTCCTCTGCTGAGCCAGTTCCCTCTTGTTCTTGGACGTAAGATTTTCTCTTCTTTGTATAGTCTGTTTATACTAGGGGTCCACCTGTATAGTCTGTTTATACTAGGGGTCGACCAGTGTGGCTTGTTTTTTGGCAAGACCTGGTTTTAATCTGGTCAGGTACAGCCGATTCTGTACAATTGTTTTAAGTGGTTATACAGGGCATTGGTGTACACCTCTGCATATGAGTCAGTGTTATCTGAGTTAGAGGAGGCTGTGAGATTTCTTATACCATCACTTACTAGGAGGTAATTTGTCTTTGAAAAATTCTTAAGTGTTTTTGAGTTTGTTGGGGTTTTTGGTCTTTAAATTGAACACTGATTTATGGTCTGATCTTTTGGGAGGACATCACATGGGGGGGGGGGTGCAATGCTGTCCTAAGTTGGTGAGTACTTTGTCCAGAGCATTTGAGCCTCTTGTGGATGTGCTGATTAGCTCTTCCAGAGCTTTTGCACTGACAAAAGTCCAAGAACCTCTGAGCCAGCATGTTTGTGGTTGTGTATGTTTCCCAGTCAGTGGTAAAGTAATTAAAATCACCCATGAGTAAGGTGTTTGGGCTGTATGGCAAGTGACTCCAGTAAGTCCAGGTATGCAGTATACTTTCCTGTTTCATGTTGGGGGACCTATAGCTAGCTATGATGTGGTAGGGTTGCCTATAGTTGGACATGGAGTAGCTCAATAGGCAAATGAGTTCTAAAGTTCCATCGTCAAGGTTACACATGGCAGTAGGAGGAGATTCCTCTTTTACAGGAGGCCATTCTTCATCCTCTTGAAGTGTACATATCCTTAATGAAGATGGATACACCGCCTCCCTTGGTTTTTTCACTCTGTGGTCTGAATGTATGGAAGGCATTGTAGCCCTCCAAGGCTGGGGTGCTTTCCACACCTTTGAACCATGTCTAAGTGACTGCACAGAAGTCAGCATTTTCCAAAGTGAGGAGTGCTTCTAGGGAGTGCAGTTTCTTGTTTAGATTTCTAGCATTAAGCAGCTGTACCTTGAGTTTATCTAGAGGGGATTTTATGTTTGGAGGCTGGTTATTTTGACACTGCCTTAAAAAGGGACAATAATTGTGGCTAATCCTTTGCCAGTAATCGAAAGCTTGGTGGAGACCGGTGCAGACCAACTCTGGCAAAGCGGCTTGACCTGTCGACCATCTCTTCCCAGGCTGACAGATTTTATCTTCTTTGGACTGAATTATCAAAGTCAGTCATTTCGTATATATATTGTGGCATCATCCTTGGAGAGGGTATAATGCTGCTTAAGGCTAGGCTTCTACCTGCCTGTGAAGCACAATCTGAGAGCTCAGTCATGTCTCTTCATATAGTCCAGTGAGGCACATCTCGAGTCATTCACCCCCACATGGATTATGACTAGGTTATACCTGTACTTGTGGTTGAGTGACTTGACAGATCTGGCCGCTTGACAGGCAGCTAACTGTAACCCACTCCTTATCCAGCCTGGCGAGAGGAACACCCTTGTGTCTCACAATGGAGTTGCCCATGACCAATACATTAGGTTTTGCGGTGTTGTGCTTTATGGGCTTATTTAAGACACTTGTTATGTCTTGTGTCTTTGGTGGTGTTTTATTTTATCTTTTTTTTTGTAACGTTGTGTGTAAGTGGTTGACTTTAAATCTGTCAGGGAAAAGATGTAGCTCCTGAGGAAGGTCCTTTTAATAGTTTTGGATGAAAGCAAGAAACACTTTTTTAATTAACATTTTATCTTTCTATTAAAGAAACGGCACCACTGGCTGCATGTTTTGTGTTTACCTCTTATCTGTGCACACTGAGCATATCTTTGGGTTTTCAGTCTATTAGCTGCAAATTCCAGTCATTGATTGCATATTTAACAACTGAGTATGAGTGCTTGTGTGTCTGTTTATATATAAATAAAATATATTATATATGTATATACGTGCTATATAATATGGTTGTGTTTGTGGAAGGTGCTTGTAGATGTTCGTGTTTCACTGTTGCAGTCATTACTCTTGGGTTATCCTGTTGGCAGGCTAACCGCAGTCGGCCAGAATTCCAAACTTTAGGTCCGGCGTCGGTTGCTATCATCTCTTCCCAGACGTCAGTGCGCCAGGGGTATAAAAGATGCAGCCGACACCATTTTCTTCAGTCTTTCTTGCCGCACGGTGCCCGAAGCAAAAGCAGTTAGTAAGTGCCGGTCGGCCGACTCCTGAGATTTTCAAATCTGAATTTCAGAACCAAAGTCTTCATTAAAGCTAAGTACCCCGTTGGGGAAACTTTTTTCTTGCTCCAGACCGATGTTAGAAAAAGTTAACAACTGTATTTCTTGTGGGAAGCAAATACCTCATAAGGATTTTCACTCTTACTGTATTCCTTGCCTAGGCCCTGATCACAACGTTGCTAGCTGTCTGTTTTGTGCTAGATTCAACCAACGCACTATCAAGCTTCGGTTCGATTTTGCATTTCATTACTTTGGCCGACTAATTATATAATGCCAGCGGAACAACCGACAACCAGAGTTTACAAAAAATGGACAAGGATAGGCACCAGAGGTCCAAAACCGACGACGAAGCCTCTTCTAGGCCAGTTGCTGGTTCACCGGTTCTCAGTGAGGCGCTTTCGCAGCCCCTGGCGCCCGCTACCAACTCCCACGTGGAGCCGACTGGGCCTCTGGAAACTGAAGGTATTGGACACTCGGAAATCATTCCCTCAGATGGGTCTGGAGCTGCTGAGCAGGCATCAGCTTCTGAGGGTGTCTTCAGACCAACACAACTATATGTTAAGCCATCTTCAGCTTCAAAGACGAAGACTAAAGCACTAAAGACAAAGAAACAAGTACAGCATTCTCCTATTCAGACTTCCATGCCTAAAAAATAGATGCTCAAAATGGCTGAATACCTATTTACTTTGATCAGGGGCTCCCATCCCCCTCATGATAAGAGGCCTAGGCAAGAGACAGAGTATGATTCTTCTGATCAGGTTTCTGTTTCCTCTGATTACTCTTCTGAACAGGATTACCCCATGCTTCCCTATGAGGATTCTGATGCTGAAGAATCCATTCCTTCAGCCTCTCCTCCTAAAGACTATTCTTTTGGGGAAACACTGCATACTGTGAGGGAGCATTTCCACTGGGAGAGCCAAGATTATTCTGAGTCTAAGAAAAGGCTTCTTCCTCAGCACAGACCCCTAGCTATTCCACCTGTTCTAGACATTGTAGATGTATTTTCAGAGTCCAGACTGTCCCCTGACTCTTTACCCCCTGCACCTGCTAAGCCAGACAGATACTACAGGGTCCCAGATTCTCATAAATTCCTATATAAAAACCCCGCAGCAGACCCAGAAACTATATCTCTGGGTCCCAAGGGGGTTAAAGCTTCCACTACAAAAAACCCTGTCCCCTCTGATAGGGATTCTAGGGCTCTAGACAGATGGGGGAAAAAGGTTTACACTTCTGTCACCCTGGCTGTAAGAGCTTTAAATTGTCAATTTCATATGCTTAAATATCAGCAATATTTAATGTCACTACTTAAACAAAAAATGTTGACAAATACTGAATGTTCTGAGAACAAAGAATTGCAGGATTTATTGCATGCAACTGAACAAGGGGGAAGGCATACTTTGCAATGTGGTTATGATTCACTGGAGGCCTCTTGCAGGGCCGCTGTTACAGGTTTTGTTATTAGAAGGCATGCTTGGTTAAAGGAACAAAATCTGCTTGATCATGTTAAAGCAAAATTATTAGATGCACCATTACAGCATGATACTTTGTTTGGTACTAAAGCAGAAGAGGTGTTGAAAAAAATGGAAGATAAAGCAAAATCCATTCAGACAGTAAAGGATTTCTTACAGGTACAGCCACGCAGGTTTAGCAGGAACTGGCCTTCTAAAAATTGGTCCTTTCCAGTGTCGGACAGACCACAAAGAGGCAGATACAGGTGTCCCAGAGGCAGATCTCAGCCCCAAAGCTCATACAGGCCTAAACAGTGGGGTGCTCCTACCTCCAAAAGCGGAGAAGACAAATCACAGGCTTACAGGAAACAGTCCCAATGACTCCTCTACCAGTTCCAAGCAGTTTTCTTTTGACAGCCCCTTTGGGGGGAAAACTAGCACTTTTTTCATCAAACTGTCAAATGGTTACCCAAGACAAATGGGTTCTGAACATAGTGTCCCAAGGCTACAGGTTCCATTTTCACACTCTACCAAGGTCAAAGAGCATGCCAGACTTGACACACAATCAATGGGCAGAGGCACAAAAACAAATTACAGCCCTCATGGACATGAGGGCCATTCAGCAAGTACCACAACAAGAGCAGGGGCAAGGATTTTACTCCAGACTTTTTCTAGTACCCAGGAAGGATAAAACCTGGAGACCACTTCTGGACCTGTCTATACTAAATACATTTCTGGAAGTTCCAAAATTCAAGATGTTGACTCTTCAGCAGCTACTGCCCATGCGGGGCATGAGGGCCTGGCTCGTAACTTTGGACCTAAAAGAGGCATACCTGCATGTCCCAATCAGACAGTCTTGCAGAAGATACCTCCGATTCATAGCTGGCTCAATGCATTACCAATTCTCTGCACTGCCCTTTGGCTTATTTACTGCGCCCAGGGTCTTTACAAAATGCCTGGCACCAGTAATTGCGTTTTGCAGACAACAAGGAATTCAAATATATCCCTACTTGGATGACTGCCTAATTCAAGCAGAGAACAAAGACACTCTTCTACAGCATCTGGCGAAATGCCAATTTGCCTAGGGTACACAGTAAACGAAAAGAAATCAAAACTAGTGCCCTCTCAAGAGGTAATATTCCTGGGGTGCAAGCTTAAATGCAACTGCCCAGATGGCTTATCTCACGCCAAACAAGCAAAAACAACTGACTACTTACTTCAAGAAATTGGCAACAAAAACCCACTTATCTGCAAGGAAAATCCTGCAGGCCTTGGGTTTCATGGCATCCTGCATTCTACTAATTCCATATGCCAGACTGCATATGAGGAAACTACAATGGTATCTAAAAAGTGTTTGGACTCAGCATTGTCACAGCCTGGAGACAGTAATTGCGCTCATTCCCTGCCTACAACAGGAGTTTCAATGGTGGGCAGAAGCCTGTCACCACAACAAGGGTCTGCCATTGTTTACCCACAGCCGGACAGACTGACAACGGATGCATCAGATTATGCCTGGGGGGCCCATATGGCGGGAAAATGTATTCAGGGCACATAGCCTGCAAACCAGATGCATCTTCACATCAATCAAAAAGAGATGCTAGCTGTTCAAAATGCCCTGACAGCTTTCAAGGACCTGCTTCATCCAGGACAATTACTGATAAAGACAGACAACACTACGGTCATGTGCTACATAAACAAGCAGGGAGGTACTCATTCATACCCCCTCTGCAGACAAGCAATGGCCTTATGGGACACAGCATTGGCTTTTCAAGTTCACCTACAAGCACAATTCCTGCCAGGAAAAACAAATACTCTGGCAGACGAACTAAGCAGAAACGTCATGGATCCCCACGAATGGAAACTGGATCCACAAGTCTTCAGGACGATGATAAGGAAATGGGGATGCCCACACATACATCTATTTGCCTCCCCTCACAACTGTCAGTTGCAGAGTTTTTGCACAAGGATTTACCACAAGCAAGCATGGAAAGTGGACGCCCTATCATTCAGCTGGAAAACTCTAACAGTATATGCTTTTCCCCCTCTGTCTCTCCTTCCCAGAGTACTCCTAAAGGTCGGACAAGAGAAGCCAAAAATGATTCTGATTGCACCAGACTGGCCACGCCAGCACTGGTACCCAATCCTAAAGAGCTTGTCTCAAGTTCCAGCATGGATATTGCCTCAAACTTCTCACTTGCTGACCCAACAAAACAATTGGATCCTGCACAGCCAACTCAGGACTTGGATGTTACCTTGGAGGCCAGGAGGCCCAGTACCAGAAAATCTTATGCAGGAAAATGGAAGAGATTCTGTGCTTGGAACCAGGAACAAGGCATTGACACGTCTGTACCAAATATTCCTCAGATTTTACAATACCTAACTGAGATGCTGAACAAAGGCCTTTCTTTCTCATCAGTTAAGATTCATGCCTCTGCCATTTCTGCATATTACAATATGGAACCACCTATCTTTTCTCATCCTTTAATAAGGCAGTACCTCAGAGGGGCCAAAAATATTAGGCCTCCAAGGAGAGCACCAGTTCCGCCCTTGGACTTCAATTATGTTTTGGAAAAACTCACACTGCCTCCTTTCGAGCCAGCATCAACAGTGGATAGGTTCATACACGACCCATCTGATCAGGAAAGGGTTCGCATCAAGATCTAAGGATGTAATGATGCCCCTCTACTCTTCCCTCATCAGACCCATTATTGAGTACAATGCACCAATTGAAATGTACCTGGTTAGACATCTCCAGCAGCTGGAGAGACTACAGAGGTATCTAACCAAGAGGATTACTGGCCTCAAACAGTTGCCCTATGCAGCACTTTTGAAAAAGCTAAGACTGTTCTCTGTTGCATACCGCTTTCTCAGAGGCGATCTCTAACGTACAGAGCCATGTCCAACCCAGAATTGTTGAACATGCTCCATCTTAGCAAAACCAAATCTACTCGAGCTACACGCTCTAGGGATATAAACCTCAACGCAACAATGACTAGAACATGCTGGAGGGATAAATTCCCCTCGCAGAGACTTCCCTTATTATGGAACAGGGTCCCGATCTACATAAGACAGAGCCCCTCACCATGACTCTTCAAGAGGAACCTTGATGAGTGGATGGGTAACAAAGTTCACACCGGGGATCACGCCAACAGCACTACTAGATAGGGGCCAAGGGTACTAGCTGCTAGTACAAGGGTCTAGGGAACTACTAAAGGGGCGGTGAATACCACACAACGTGACTTATCCTGGAAAACAGCTCTGCTCCTAGCCATAACCTCTGCAAGGCGAGTCTCGGAGTTACAAGCACTCATGGCTGTGTAACCTTTAATCATTTTTCATCCAGACAGGGTTTCTCTGAGGACAAACCCTACATTTATGCCTAAGGTGGTGTCCAGTGTGGCCCTCAATCAAACCATTCACTTGCTTACCTTTTACCCAAATACACAGAACAAGGGTGAGAAAATTCTGCATTCTTTGGACATACACAGGCAGTTACGCTTCTACTTGGACAGAACTAAAGCTTTCAGAAAGACTGAGCAACTTTTAGTGTCATATGCTGCAGGATCAGAAGGAAAGGCTATATCAAAACAGACTATTTCTAAATGGATAGGCCATTGCATCCGTTTCTGCTATTCTCAACATGGCAAATCAGTGCCTAAGGGCATTAGGCCTCATTCCACCAGAGCAGCAGCCACTTCAGCAGCCTTCCTCAGAGGAGTACCAACCAAAGAAATCTTAGAGGCTGCAACTTGGGAGTTCAGTGCACACCTTTACAAAGCACTACCACTTGCCACTCTACTCTAAGTCCAGAACAGGCTTCACCACTGCAGTTCTGCAGGGCCTCATAGCCTCTCCTAATCCTATTTAGCCCAGCCACCCATCCTCAGCTTTGGGATTCAACCCAAGAGTAATGACTGCGACAGTGAAACACGAACATAGTACAGTTGTGTACCTACCATAAATGTAGATGTTGGAGTGTATTCACTGTTGCAGTCCAGGTTACCCACCCACCGCCCCCCTTCTCTTTGCTGGGACTTATCTACACTTCTCTGTCCTATACAACCTTTTTGGTGTATTTGCTTGTAGATGAAGGAAATGTTTTTATGAATGCATTTCTTATTGCTATATTTTTCAGCCTACCTATTTGGGGCACCTGACATCTGGGGCAAGAAAAACTGAAGAAAATGATGTCGGCTGCATCTTTTATATCCGTGGCGCACTGACGTCAGGGAAGAGGCGACAGCAACCGACGCCGGACCTAGACTTTGGAATTCTGGCCGACTGCGGGTAGCCTGCCAGCAGGATAACCCAAGAGTAATGACTGCAACAGTGAATACGCTCTAACATCTACATTTACGGTAGGTACACAACTGTGAAATACAACAACATTGTGCTCGAGCAAAAAATTAGAATGCATCAGTTAGCAATAAAATCTGTCTCTGTTGTATGGAACAGAAGTGCAGATTGCATTGAAACTCAGTAATCCCAAAAATGTGTCCTTTCAAATATGGCTCATCAGATCATTTGTAAGCTCTGGTCTAAACCACCCGTGAAATCATGTTTGAGCAATGTGTACGCATTGTCATTCTATTGAATATGAACCAAGGTCGAATATGTTGTAGTGGTTTGGACATGTGTGCGAACACTAGTTGCCTATCAGTCAGGTGCCGTGTATGCACAGTCTGAAAATTGGAACTATCTGAAAACTTTACTAGAGAAAATGTAATCAGATCAAGGAAGATTTGCATCCCCTATGCCAAACAGCAGCTGCTGCTGGCACGAACTGAAGCTAATGGAATGGTGTTATTTGTGATGTCCCTTTAGCGGCTCCTACAAAGACTGTCTTAATTGTTTGTGTTCTTAGCACTATATACAAAGCAAGTGCAAATTATTTTTCTCATAAACTGTTGCAGTATGGCTGTTGGCCTTGGTTGCAAAAAAAAAAGTACAGAGAAGTCATCTTCTATAACAAAATAGTAGTAGTGTACTGAAAACTGTCTGTAAGATGATAGCTGTGTATGTTCTTTGTAAAATAACTGTTTTGCCAGGTTGCATTTTGTTTATGGTTCACAAAATGGTGGATTTCCCTTTCGTCTTCAGTTAGTGGTACAGAGCTCTTTGTGCACTTGCTGGCATTGTTTCTGTGAGAGAGTTTTGTAATTGTGTGTGTGTGTTTATGTATTATATGTATGCATGTGTGTGTGTGTGTGTGTATATATATGTGTATATATATATATATATATATATATATATATATATATATATGTGTGTGTGTAAATGTGTTTACAAACTGCTAATGTGTATGTACGATTTTGTGTGCAAGTACATATGCACGTGCATAAAAATGTGTATGAATTTACTTGTATGTGTGTTTTCTTATATCTGTATGCACATATGCGTATATACCCACGTCTCTGTGTAGATGTGTGTGCACACATGTACACACACGCATATGTACATACACCCCCCCCCCCATTTTATGGAGCAGAAATGTAGAATGTGCGTATTTCTTCTCTCCCTTGGGCAAGGTGATGCGAGACGCACATAACAGCTGGGCTACTACACCTTCCTGTACGTCCACTTGCTCACAGATGGCTCTCACTGTCTTGGCTAGAGTTCTTAATACATTGTAAAATATTATTAGCAGAGAGCTAGGCTGACAGACCAACACCATACTAATGTATCCGTTAATTATTTGTATTAGTACAAATTCTTACCAAACAGTTAATACTGTCAGTTATTTCAATTATATTATAACATGGCTCGACACAAATAACTGTAGACCGATGAACACTCAGTCCAAAAAGTCACTAAAGAGAGAAACATACTGTCCAGTTCATTTTTTTTTTTATGTCAACCAGTATTATTTTTAATGTCTTTGTGACTTGTTCTTCTGGTTTGCATGATTTATATCCTCCTTTGGTTATGATGTATCTGAAGACTTCACAAAAATTCTGTCCACGTCATCTTTCCGTCACTTGAAGTGTCTGTATTTTATTTAATTTATTTCTGCATTTGAAAGCTCAGAGTCAACTTCCTTTTTTCATTAACAGGATGCCTTTACAGTAAGCCCACAGCTATATGTTCTTAATATCTAAGTTGAACATTTACAAGAAATTAACTTTTCTCGCAAAGCAAGCCATATTTTCTTTCACTGCACACACACTATAATTTTGGGGAACGCATTTTAATTTATACAATCTTTTTTATCATACATCACTTCCTTTTACCTCATTTCCACATCTATATAAGCACCTGCAATGCTATTTTATTGTTGAATCTGATGAAGTCCTGTTAAGCAGGATGAAAGCACTTATTCCTTTTATACTACTAATAAAAGAAGTTTTTATTTGACTTTTCTTTGTGGTATTTTGCGAGTCTTTATGGCCTAGGGCCATCCGAGCCAGTTTTGCAGTGGTAGTGTTTGTGTATGTGTCTTGAGGTGCTAGGCAGTCTAGGATCAGAAGTTAGATTTTTATCCCACACCACCAGGGGAGACTGCAACTTTAGTGCATTAGACAGCTGCTCATCCTCAAATTTCCTGGGCTGCAGTCAGGAGCTTTAACACTGTAACCACTGGAGGGTGGTAGTGGTATGGAGTTGTTTGGGGGTTGGTGGTGGTGGATTTGTATTTTTTTTTTTTATTTTATTTCTGTCAAAGTTTTTACCTAGAGGATTGGATGAGATTTCAGTTTGGCTTGTCATTACATGAATGACTCCTCAGATATGTGCACACCTCTCAACCTCTCTGATCAAATTCTGGGCAGAGTTGCACATTTGGCCTAAAATTGAAGACTGTTTTTAAATATGACTGTAAGCTTCCAATTAACAGTTCAATAGGCTTTACATCGATATGCATATTCTAAAAATAAGTAATTCTCATAGTATTCACTGACTGTAAACTCTGATTTACCAGAAAATCAAAAATTTTACTCTGTGGGCAAAATAATATGTTGTATAAATTGTGGACTTTTGAGGGGTATGAGTATGCAGCTCTTCCCTGATGTTCATCATATTGATCACTTCTGCAAAAGCCTTAACTGCATGGGTTATGTCCTGCCAAGTATATAATAGCTGACCAGCTTCAGGGCACCTTTTACATGCCCAAACTGTCAGGCAGCTTGAGCTGAGCTGACAAAAAGTCAAGTCTGGGTGCAAAGCTCTTCAAGAGTTTTACTGCTACCACATAATATGCTCCTCTAAGGCTTTGGTTGGGTTGGTGCTGTTCCTTTGCTGGGCTGGTAGGTTCTGTTTTGGGGAAAAATTCCATTTTCTAAATATTATGCATTTTATCACTTCTTTTTCTGGAAAGTTATTTTAAAGCTGGAAGTTTTGTGTTTTAATGGACTGTCATATGAGATTTTTTTGTGCTGTTGTAAATGAGCACTGCCCCCCGTCATTTTAAACATTGTGCTAAGTAACCAAACATTTTTTTTCTGTGGAGCAATTGTCTATTGTATTCTTTGGGGCTGAAGATGCTTTTTATTTTGTTTTTTTGTGAAAAGTGACTTTTAAAGACTTCTAGTTTTTGCCGGCATTTGTTGTTGTTTTCCCCGGGAAAGAAACCATTTCCATCTTGACCATGGAACAAACCACCTATCCCACGGCTGGTCCTTCTTCCAGCCACAGAAAGAGAGGCAGATGATTGAGACTGCTGTTGGCTCTTTGTTGTACCTCAGACCTCTTGTGGATTGGGGGTCAGCCATGTTCTCTGCAGCTGTTGGATCCCCTCAGCGGGGAGAGGGGAGCCACAGTTGTCGGTCCTGGGAGAGAGAACAGTGAAGGCTTCCCTGTTGTGTCAGAATGCTGTGTCCATCCCTGGGGAAGCTGCTGCTGGTGCCATTTTTCCTATCAATAAGGAACAGAAAACTTAAACGCATCTTCTCATATTTTCTTAGTAGTAGTTTACTAGGTCTGGCTGAAGATGTAAGTCGGGCTATTGATCCTTGTTGTAAAGTAATTTCTTGTAAAAGAAAAAAAGGATACCTCTTTTTCTAAAGAGATTCAAGATGAATCTGAATAGAAAAATGAAGGGACAGATGCAAGGTAAGGTTTTTCTCCTCAGATTTCTTTTTCACACTCCGAGGAAAGCTGTTTCTGATCCTCCAAGTCAGGGGGGGCTTCTCTTTATCTGACACTGAAAACACTGTCACATTCTAGCAACAATGGGAGAGCACGGAAGTTTCTCTCCCTCAGAAAGTACTGAGTTGTTACAGAACGAATTTCCAGAACCTCCATCCATTCCTCTTCTCCTGTCTGCTTTAGAGGATGTGTGCATTACTGCCTGCAAGTTTTCTGATGGTCAGTCTGATGCCCCTAAAAAGACAGACGTGATGTAAAATTCTTAAGTCATTTTTATACATTATTCCCAAACCTGACACAGCAACTATAGCTTTAGTTAGTTGATTCCACTTCTGTTAAACACTTGGTTGATTCCACTTCTACCCTTTCTCATAAGGATGTGAAAATTATTGATAAGTATGGGGAGAAAGTGTGTACTTCTCAACTTTGATTTTTCAGAATTTTGAATAATCAGGCTCATATGTTTTTAAACTTTTTCTGACCAATTTTGAAAGTATGAGGAAAGTTTTTATCTGCAGTTTCTTCTTGTGTTGACTAATCTGCTTTAAATTTATTTTTCTAATGTGCATGTCACTACTGATTTGTTTTTGTGTGTGTGTGTGTGTGTGTGTGAGAGAGACTGTTGGTACTACTACCAGGATTATGACCACTGGTAATGTTTTGAGGAGGTTTGCATGGCTGCATTCTCGGAAACTCCCAGGTGTTAAAAATGAGATTTTTCAAATCCCCTTTGGATAGAAATTTAGTTTTTGGGTGCCTCTGCTGTAGAGGTGCTTAAAAAGTGTGGTGATGGAGGTATATTGCTCAGAGAGTCTCTAAATTTTTCAGCCCTCCATTTCTAAGTTTGTAAGGGTTTCTGCAACTCATCTAGTTTTAGCAAAAATAAATAGTCTCAACAAAGTATGGGTAAGCTTTTAAAAAGTGTTAAGTGGGTTCCAAAAAGAAGCCCCAAACCTCCCAAAACCAAGGACAAATCAAGAAGTCTGACTAGTCAAGGACCCTGTGATCTCCCCTCCCACCTGGCCCCTTTTTTCTTTCAGAAAATCTGAATTTCCAGTTTTCTGTTATGTAACAGATCAGTCTCAGACATACGAGTTCTGAAGATCCATCTTCAAAGTTACAGATGGCAGTAGGAGGAGACTCTTCCTTTCCAGGAGACCTTTCTTCATCCTGAAGATCAGACTCTCTTCATTCCATGGTGTACCAAGGAGTGATTGATCAAGATGTTCATCGTGCATACAGCTGCAGTCATAACAGATGGGTTCTCCTGCCGTCAGGCGGGTCCTCGGTCGGCCGAATTCCAAAGTCTAGGTCCGGCGTCGGTTGTCGTCGCTTTCTTTCCTGACGTCAGTGCGACAGGGGTATGTAAGACACAGCCGACGCCATTTTCTTCAGTCTTTTTTGCCGCGCGGTGCCCGAAGCAGAAGCAGTTCGCAAGTGCCGGTCGGCCAGCTCCTGAAATTACGAATATTTGGAAACCGAAGTCTTCTTTAAAGCTAAGTACCCCGTTGGGGAAACTTTTCTTGCCTCAGACCGATGTCAGACAAAGTTAACAATTGTATTTCTTGTGGGAAGCAAATACCGCATAAGGATTTCCATTCCCTCTGTATACCTTGTTTAGGCCCAGACCACGACGTCTCGAGCTGTCGCTTTTGTGCTACTTTCAATAAACGCACTATTAAGCGTCGGGCGGAGTTCGCCCAGCACTTTTTTGGTAAAGCTTTTGATTATAAAATGTCGTCGGAGACTATGACTACCGTTTTGTCCAAAAAACGCAAGGACAAAGACCGACACCACGCCAAAACCGGCTACACGTGGTCCGGTTCTCAGCGAGGTGCCTACGCAGCCCCTGACTACCGAAGACACTTCTCTGGCGGTGTCTTCTGTAACCGAGACCGCAGGTGCCTCGGCCCATACCCAGACTACAGCTACCGAAGCCACTGTGAGTGTTGAGCCTCCTAATGTGGACAGGTCCACTTCCACCCATGGCGTCTTTAGACCCTCATCTTCCTTTTCCATAAAGGCCTTTACTAAGTCCAAATCAGCCATGCATCCCAAGAGGCCTGTTGCACAGGGCCCATCTCCAGGCCCCATGCCTAAAAAGCAGATGCTAAAAATGGCTGAGGATTTAATTACTCTTATCAGGGGTTCCCAACCCCCTCCGGACAAAGAGACCCAGAGTGGAGGAAGATTCTCCCTCTTCTGACCAGGGCTCCATTATTTCAGAACATTCTGATGAAGAGCAACACTCGTACTCCCCTTTTGAAGATTCTGATGCAGAGCAGTCCATTCCTTCTGTATCTCCCCCAGAGGATTTTTCTTTTGGGGGAAACCTTGCATACCTTGAGGGAATACTTCCATTGGGAAGGCCAAGACTTTTCTGATTCCAAGAAAAGACTTGGGGAATTTCTTTTGCTACCTCAGCACAGACCTCTGGCGATACCTCCTGTCTTGGACATACTTGATGATGTTTACTCGGAGGCTTGCCTTAATCCGGATTCCCTGCCTCCTGCCCCAGTCAAGCCTGATAGGTACTACAGAGTTCCTAACTCTCATCAATTTCTTTACAAAAGCCATAATGCTGACCCTGAAACCATTTCTCAAGGCCCCAAGGGAATGAAGGCCTCTACTGCTAAGAATCCACTATCTTCCGAAAGAGAGTCTAGATCCTTAGAAAGGTGGGGAAAAAAGGTATATACCTCGGCCACCCTAGCCATGAGGGCCTTAAATTGTCAGTTCCATATGCTTAAATATCAGCAGTTTCTGTTATCACGATTAAGGAATAAAATGTCACAACCTGAACAACCAGATTTGAAGGAGTTGCAGGATATGATGCATAGTGCAGAACAAGTGGGTAAACACCTTACAATGTGGCTATGATGCTCTAGAGGCCTCAAGTAGAGCTGCTGTTACAGGATCAGTCATTCGTAGACATGCCTGGCTTAGGGAACAAACCTTGCCTGATCATGTTAAAGCTAAACTACTAGATGCTCCTTTACAAAAGGATGTATTATTTGGTACTAATGCTGAGGAGATACTACGGAAAATGGAAGAAAAAGCTAAATCTATGCAAACTGTCAAAGCTTTCCTACAGGTTCAACCACCACGTTTTAGCAGAAATTGGCCTTCAAAAAACTGGTCCTTTCCAGCCACGGACAAGCCCCAAAGAGGTAGATACAGGCGCACAAGGGGCATTGGACAATCTCAAGGATCATATAGAGGCAGACAATGGCAAACTCCAGCACCAAGAGGTGGCGAAGACAGTACACAACAATACAGGAAACAAACCCAATGACTTTCCCCTTTTCATGCCAAGCAAGTCTCAGCTGGCAGCACCCTTGGGAGGAAAGCTGGCATTATTTACAAAAAATTGGCATATTATCACAACAGACAAATGGATCCTGGACATTATAAACAGAGGCTACAGATTTCATTTTCACACTCTTCCAAAAATGAGAGGCATGCCAAACCTGCCACACAATCAAAGGGCAGAGGCTCAAATACAAATTTCAAAGCTCATGGACATGAAAGCTATTCAAGAGGTACCTACTCACGAACAAGGTCAAGGTTTTTATTCCAGACTATTCCTGGTACCAAGGAAAGGAACCGACTGGAGACCCATTTTGGACTTATCCATCCTAAACACATTTCTGCTCGTGCCAAAATTCAAGATGCTCACCTTACAGCAGCTTCTTCCCATGCTGGGCAAGGAGTCTTGGCTGGTAACATTGGACCTCAAGGAGGCATACCTGCATGTCCCAATCAGACAAAGCTGCAGAAGATACCTCAGATTTCTTGCAGGTTCAATCCACTATCAATTCTCTGCATTGCCCTTTGGCTTATCTACTGCGCCCAGAGTATTCACGAAATGCCTGGCATCAGTAATTGCCTACTGCAGACTTCAAGGGATACAAATTTACCCTTATTTGGACGATTGCCTGATCGAAGCGGACAGCAAACACATACTTCTGGAACATCTGGCTTATGTAACACGGTTATTGAATTCTTTGGGTTACACAGTCAACAAAGAGAAATCCAGGCTAACACCATCTCAGAAAATAACTTTCCTGGGTGCCAACTTGGACACAAACACCCAGATGGCCTATCTTACGCCAGAAAAACAGGGGCAATTAACTCAGTACTTCAAAATACTAGCAAATTGTACCAGGCTAACTGCAAGGAAAATCCTGCAGGCTCTGGGCTTCATGGCATCTTGCATTCTTCTAATCCCATGTGCAAAGTTGCATATGAGGAAACTTCAATGGTAGCTAAAAAAAAAAAAAAACCTTTGGTCTCAACACAGCCACAGTTTGGAAACAATAATACCAATAATTCCATATCTGCAAAAGGAATTTCTATGGTGGGCCCAAGCATGCCAAACAAACACAGGTCTACCATTCTGCAAGCCTCAAGCAAATCAAGTCATCACAACAGACGCCTCAGACTACGCCTGGGGGGCACACATGACAGACAGGTGCATTCAGGGCAAATGGTCCCAAAAGGAAAAGCACCTTCACATCAATCAAAAGGAAATGCTAGCAGTGATAAATGCAATTACAGTTTTCAAGGACCTCCTGCATCCAGGGCAATTATTGATAAGAACAGACAACACCACAGTAATGTGGTACATAACCAAACAAGGAGGAACACATTCATACCCCCTGTGCAGGCTAGCCATGTCACTTTGGAACTTGGCTCTGGAATGGCAAATCGAACTTCAAGCACAGTACCTGCCAGGATTGGAAAACACACTGGCAGACAATCTAAGCAGAAGTATGACAGACCCACACGAATGGAAGTTGCATCCTCAAGTCTTTACAAAGATAATCCAAGCGTGGGGAAGGCCAGACCTAGATCTCTCTGCCACCCACAGGAATCATCAATTGACAAAGTTCTGCTCAAGGACCTTCCATCCAAAGGCCTGGAGAGTGGACGCCCTTTCTTTCAGTTGGGCAGCACGAACAGTTTACGCCTTCCCACCTTTGCCTCTTCTGCCCAAAGTGCTCTTGAAAGCAAGAGCAGACAGACCGAAGATGATACTGATTGCTCCAGACTGGCCAAGACAACACTGGTACCCACTCCTGAGGGGACCCTACCTCTAATGCCTCTTCTACTGACTTAGCACAGCTACAAAACTCTTCACAGTCAGCTGAAAACACTCAATCTGGCTGCATGGAAAATTCCTTAACACCACAACAGACCCTACTCCCCAAAGAGGTGCAGGATGTCATTTTGGAAGCCAGAAGGCCATCTACTAGAAAGGCTTACTCTGCAAAATGGAAACGGTTTCGCGCTTGGAATGAGAAAAAAGGCCAGGATCCTAGAAAACTGAATTTGCCTCAGATATTACAGTATCTAGCTGAGCTGTTGAACAGTGGACTTTCATTTTCCTCCATCAAAATTCATGCCTCAGCCATTTCTGCAGAATACAACACTGATCCACCCTTATTCTCTCACCCACTCTTAAGACAGTTCCTCAGAGGGGCTAAGAATATAAGACCTCCAAGGAAACAACCAATACCAGCCTGGGATCTTAATTACATTCTAGAAAAATTAACATTGCCTCCCTTTGAACCAGCTGCCTCAACAGATTTGCAATACTTGTCCTGGAAAACAGCTTTCCTTCTGGCCATTACCTCAGCTCGTAGGGTTTCGGAACTACAAGCCCTCATGGCTGTGCAGCCCTTTCTCATCTTCCATCAGGACAGGGTTTCCCTACGAACCAACCCGTCATTTATGCCTAAGGTAGTATCCAGGGTAGCTTTAAATCAGGCCATACACTTGTCTACCTTTTACCCCAATCCTCAAAACAAAGGGGAAAGGCTGCTACATTCCTTAGACATCCATAGACAGCTACGTTACTATTTGGACAGAACAAAGCCTTTCAGGAAATCAGAACAACTCTTTGTGTCCTATGCTGTAGGAGCTCAAGGGAAGCCAATTTCCAAGCAGACAATTTTGAAATGGATAGGCCACTGCATACAATTTTGTTACTCCTTTCATGGTAAATCTGTACCTGAAGGCATCAGATCCCACTCCACAAGGGCCACAGCTACCTCTGCAGCCTTCCTCAGAGGAGTCCCTACCAAAGATATTTTGGAGGCAGCCACTTGGAGTTCTGTGCATACCTTCATACTCCAAGACTAGAGCAGGCTTTGCTACTGCTGTGTTGCAGGGCATTCTGGCTCCTCCCATTTCCACCTAGTGCCTACCACCCTGTGCGTAGCTTTGGGATTCTACCCATCTGTTATGACTGCAGCTGTATGCACGATGAACATAGTACAGTTTTGTACCTACCATAAATGTAGATGTTCGAGTGCTAATACAGCTGCAGTCCAGGTTTCCCTCCCTCCTTCCCCTCTGGGTACAGACCTAGTGGCTAACTCCTCATCTTACAACTTGATTGGGTTATCCTTCTATGGTGTATTTGCTTGCAACTCCTGATTTTTGATTATATTGTAATGCATGATTATATATTATATATATATATATATGTTTATATATATTGCCTTCCTTCTGGGGGCACCTGACATCTGGGGCAAGAAAGACTGAAGAAAATGGCGTCGGCTGTGTCTTATATACCCCTGTCGCACTGACGTCAGGAAAGAAAGCGACGACAACCGGCGCCGGACCTAGACTTTGGAATTCGGCCGACCGAGGACCCGCCTGACGGCAGGAGAACCCATCTGTTATGACTGCAGCTGTATTAGCACTCGAACATCTACATTTATGGTAGGTACAAAACTGTACTTTCCTCCACCCCAGGTGGTGAAGGGTTTTTATTCAAAGGATGTTCTTAGCGCCGGATCCAGAACTGGTCTCCAAGCATTTTTCTTTTCTAAACCTGTTTGTGATTGTGAAGTGGCATCTTTTTGAATTTGGACACAGTGTGATGTTCGTGTTACACTGCTGCAGTCATTACATTTGGGTTATTCTGCCGTCAGGCGGTCCCACAGTCGGCCAGAGTTCCAAAGTCTTGGTCCGGCATCGGTTGCTGTCACTTTTTCCCTGACGTCAGTGCGCCAGGGGTGTATAAGATGCATCCGACACCATTTTCTTCAGTCTTTCTTGCCGCACGGTGCCCGAAGCACTTCGCAAGTGCCGGTCGGCCGACTCCTGAGATTTTCGAAGTAGACTTTCAGATCCAAAGTCTTCAATAAAGCCAAGTACCCTGTTGGGGAAACTTTTTTTCTTGCCTCAGACCGATGTCAGAAAAAGTTAGTAATTGTATTTCTTGTGGGAAGCAAATACCTCATAAGGACTTCCACTCTTACTGTATTCCATGCCTAGGCCCTGATCACGACGTCACTAATTGTAGTTTTGATTTTGCTTTGCACTACTTTGGCCGAAGGTTCAATTGTACTATGCCGTCGGATCAACCGATGACCGCAATTCTGAAAAAACGCAAAGACAAGGATAAAGGCAGGCATCTGAGGTCCAAAACCTTTTCTAGGCCAGTCGCCGGTTCTCAGGCGCTTTCGCAGCCCCTGACACCCGCTACCTCAGAGCCACAGGCCGCCTCCGAATCCCACGTGGAGACAACTAGGCCTCTGGAAACTCAAGGTATTGGGCCTACGGAAACTAATCCCTCATATGGGTCCAGAGCCGCTGAGCAGGCATCGGCTTCTGAGGGTGTTTTCAGACCTACACAACTTATCATTAAAGCAACAGCCAAGACAAAAACACCATTAAAGACAAAGAAGCAAGTACAGCATTCTCCTGGACAGTCCTCCATGCCTGAGAAACAGATGCTTAAAATGGCCGCAGACCTCATTACTCTAATCAGGGGTTCCCATCCCCCTCCTGAGAAAAGGCCTAGGCAGGATACAGACAGGATACAGACTATGATTCCTCTGATCAGGTTTCCATTTCCTCTGATTCCTCTTCAGACCAGGATACTCTCTACCCCCCTATGAGGACTCTGATGCTGAAGAATCTATCCCCTCAGCCTCTCCTCCGGAGGATTATTCTTTTGGGGAAACTTTACATACCATGAGGGAGCACTTCCATTGGGAAAGTCAGGATTATTCAGAATCCAAGGAAAGGCTCTGGGATTTCATTTTATTGCCTCGGCACAGGCCCCTGGCTATTCCGCCTGTGCTAGATATTGTGGATGATGTGTTCTCTGAATCTAGCTTATCTCCTGATTCTTTGCCCCCTGCACCAGCCAAGCCAGATAGTTATTCTAGAGTCCCTGACTCTCAAAAGTTTTTTTATAAAAACCCTTCTGCTGCTCCTGAAACTATTTCCCAGGATCCAAAAGGGGTTAAGGCTTCCATTGCAAAAAATCCAGTACCCTCAGACAGAGATTCTAGAGCATTGGATAGATGGGGGAAGAAAGTTTACACTTCTGCAACTTTAGCAGTAAGGGCTTTAAATTGCCAGTTTCACATGCTTAAGTACCAACAATATTTAATGGCTCAGTTAAAACAGAAAATGCTTGCAAGCTCAGAAGCTCCTGACTGTAAAGAACTGTAGGATTTATTGCATGCAGTTGAACAGGTGGGAAAACATACCCTGCAATGTGGTTTTGATTCTTTAGAGGCCTCTTGTAGAGCCGCAGTTATAGGTTCTGTGATTCGAAGACATGCTTGGTTAAAAGAACAGAGTTTACCTGATCATGTTAAGGCAAAATTATTGGATGCTCCTTTACAGCATGATACCTTGTTTGGTGTTAAGGCAGAAGAGGTGTTAAAGAAAATGGAGGATAAAGCTAAATCTATGCAAACAGTCAAAGATTTCTTACAGGTACAGCCACATTGATTTAGCAGAAATTGGCCAACAAAGAATTGGTCCTTTCCAGTGTCAGACAGGCCACAGAGAGGCAGATACAGACGCCCAAGAGGCAGATCTCAACCCCAAGGCTCTAACAGACAACGACAGTGGGGCACCTCAACCCCAAAAGGCGGTGAGGACAAGTCTCAACCTTACAGGAAACAGTCCCAATGACTTCCCCCTTCGTACGCCAAGCATTTCCCTTTTGGCAGCCCCCTTAGGGGGAAAGCTAGCACTTTTTTCTCAAAACTGGCAAACAATCACCCAAGACAAATGGGTTCTGAATATTGTGTCTCAAGGTTACAGGTTCCACTTTCACACTTTACCAAGGCTAAAAGGAATGCCAGACCTGCCACAAAATCAATGGGCAGAGGCACAAAAACAAATTTCAGCCCTCATGGACATGAGCTATTCAAAAAGTATCACAACAGGAACAAGGACAAGGATTTTACTCAAGACTCTTCCTCGTCCCCAGAAAGGACAGGGCCTGGAGACCCATACTAGACCTTTCAATTCTAAATACTTACCTGGATATTCCGAAATTCAAAATGTTGACACTACAGAAGCTTCTTCCCATGCTGGGCAAGAAGGCTTGGCTTGTTACTCTGGACCTCAGAGGCATAACTGCATGTCCACATCAGACAAAATTGCAGAAGATACCTCAGATTCAAAGCTGGTGCAATGCACTACCAATTCTCTGCACTGCCCTTTGGCTTATCTACTGCGCCCAGGGTCTTTACAAAGTGCCTGGCACCAGTAATTGCATTTTGCAGACAAAAAGGAATTCAAATATATCCATACCTGGACGACTGCCTCATTCAAGCAGAGACGAAGGACATTCTTCTAAAGCTTCTGGCATTTGTAAAAAGTTTGCTAATTTCTCTAGGGTACACAGTAAACAAAAAGAAGTCAAAACTAGTGCCCTCACAACAGGTTATATTCCTGGGTGCCAGCTTAAATACAACGGCCCAGATGGCTTATCTCACGCCAGACAAACAAGTTCAACTAACTCAATATTTTCAATTACTGGTAAAGTCCCATCTCCCTGCAAGAAAAATTCTGTAGGCCCTGGGATTCATGGCATCCTGCTTACTACTAATACCATATGCCAGACTGCATATGAGGAAATTACAATGGTACCTAAAAAGTGTTTGGACTCAACACTCTCACAGTTTAGAAGCAGTAATACCAATGAATGTTAAGTTGTCTATCTCTCCTTCATTCTTGCTGGATGGGTTCGGAGCCGACCTCGGCTCCGACTCGGCCACTCTAAAGCTCGAGAGTTGGTTCCACCGGCTCGAGGCCCCCCTTATATCCCACAATGCTAGGCGTGAATTACCTCAGATCTCGTTTGCCGCTACAGCGATCGAGGTGTTGTTTTTTCTACCGGCTCAGGTTAGTGGTATTAGATCAGTCTAAAAAACTATTTAAACCCCTTTTTAGCTTAGCTTTTTCTTCTTTAGCTATAGTGTAGTGGATATTATCCTTTCTACCCTTATCCAGCCCCTTTCCCACAAGAACTGTTCAGTTCTTTCCTTAGGCCTTCGGGCCCTCTATCCCTAATAGTAGTGTGTATGTGTTTTGTAGGGATTTATTTTATATAAATAACTAAATCTGAAGTAGGAGATTCATTTGTCTGCAACCTGTGGGTTATGGATCAGATATCGGATTCGAACCGGCATGGTTTACCAGCTATGGATCCAAGCTCTCAGCTCCTCCCCTCACCCATAATGCCCTGCTCTACCCTCATGACCTCAGATCTCGTTTGCCGCGCATGGTGACCGGATTGATGTCCTTCATGGATGCATCTGCAGTCATAACAAATGGGTTGTCCTGTCGTCAGGCAGCCCTTTGGTCGGCCGGATTCCAAAGTCCGGGTCCGGCTTCGGCTGATGTCGCGCTTCACCCGACGTCATCTCTGCTGGTCTTCGGGTATAAAGGCATCAGCCGGCGCCATTTTCCTCAGTCTTTCTTGCCGTG
Source organism: Protopterus annectens (assembly GCF_019279795.1). Lineage (NCBI taxonomy): Eukaryota > Metazoa > Chordata > Ceratodontiformes > Protopteridae > Protopterus > Protopterus annectens. Next base: position 919,952,872 of record NC_056744.1, read on the forward strand.
GCCAAAGCAGAAGCTGTTCGCAAGTGCCGGTCGGTCAGATCCAGAGATTACTACTACCGAATACTACTTGAAGACTTCTAAAAGCTAAGTACCCGTTAGACTCTTTCTTGCCTCAGCCGATGTCAGAAAAAGTCAATAACTGTTTAACTTGTGGGAAACAAATACCTCATAAAGATTTCCACTCTTACTGTTTGCCTTGCTTAGGCCCATACCATGACGTAGCAGCCTGCTCGGCCTGTGCTTCCTTCAACCGACGCTTAGGCCGGTCGGAGTTTGCTGAACAGTTTTCGGCTCAGATTTTGCGTACATTATGCCGCCGGATCCTCCGACTACCCAAATTGTTAAAAACGAAAGAAAAGACCGACACTCGCGGTCCACGGTTTCGGCGAAACCACGGTTAAGCAAACGCGAGTGTCTCGGTTTCGGCGAAACCGAGAAAACTGGTCAATCTTCAGCCGAATCCATGACTACTACTGAGGCTCCTGCTACCTTACCTGAATCAGCCTCAGAAATTTTGCCTACAGCTGTGGTTCCCTACTGATCAATCAGACACCATCCCCTTGGATATCTCTACCCCAGCACGTGGTGCTGCTAGGCCCCCTGCAGCCATGTCTATTAAGGCCTTTGCCAGGGCTAAAGCAGCCAAATCAGCTAAATCAGTGCCTGTTAAACCACCCTCACTCAGGCCCACTTCTAGTTCACAAATGCTCACTCTGGCAGAAGATTTAATATCCTTAATTAGGGGATCCCAATCTCACCCAGACAGGGCCTCTCAGCCACCAGAAAAGAGACCTAGAGCAGAGCCCCCCGAGCCTGTGTCCTCTGATGATTCTGCGGATGACTCAGACATTACAGACCAGCCAGAGGCTCCTTTTTCCAATTATGAAGATTCAGATGCTGAAGAATCCATTCTAGCTGCCTCTCCACCAGAGGAATTCTCCTTTGGGGAAACCTTACATGCCATGAGAGAACAATTCCGATGGCAGGGACAAGATTTCTCAGATTCAAGAAAAAGGCTTAGGACTTTTCTGCACTTACCACAACATAGGCCCTTAGCTATACCTCCTGTCCTACCTGTTGTGGACGATGCATTTAATGATGTCTGCACTGCACCTGATTCTTTACCTCCAGCCCCTGCCAAACCAGATAGATTTTACAGGGTGCCAGACACTCATCACCACCTATACAAGGCCCCACTTGCAGACCCCGAAACTATATCCCAGGGGCCTAAGGCAGTAGCCTCGACCACAGCAAAAAACCCTATTCCCTCTGAAAGGGAATCCAGGTCCTTAGAAAGATGGGGGAAAAAGTTTACACCTCTGCTACTCTCTCAGCTAGAGCTTTAAACTGTCAGTTTCACATGATCCAATACCAAGAGTTTATGCTTGATCAGTTAATTAAAAAGCTGTCCTCTGATGAATCTTTAGATAAGAAATATGTATTAGAAATGGTGAATAACATCCAACAGGTTAGTAACCATTCTTTAAAATGTGGCTATGATGCACTTGAGGCTTCATTTAGATCAGCCATGACTGGCACAGTGATAAGAAGGCATGCATGGTTGAAAGAACAGGTCTTGCCGGATCATGTTAAAGCTAAGCTATTGGATGCTCCTATGGATAAGGCCAGTCTATTTGGGGAACCTGCCCAGCAGGTAATGAAGAAAATGGAAGAGAAGGCAAAATCTGTACAAACAGTTAAAGATTTCCTACAGGTTCAGCCCCCAAGGTTTAGCAGGAACTGGCCTGCCAAAAATTGGTCCTTTCCTGACTCCACAAGATCCCAAAGGGGCAGGAACAGACGCTCTAGGGGCAGAAATCAATCCAGAGGAGGTGCCTACAGAGGACGACAGTGGCAAGGCAATAACCGAGGCACAGACACAACCACTGCCACTACAACAGGACAATCTCAGTGACTTGGCTCTATCTCCGCCTACCAGGGAGCAAATAGCAGCACCATTAGGCGGAAAGTTAGCCTTATTCTCGAAAAATTGGCACTATATTACAAAAGACAAGTGGATTTTGCAAACCATAGACCAAGGCTATGGGTTCCACTTCCACACTTTACCAGTAAAAAGAGGAATGCCAAACCTGCCCCCAAATCAAAAAATAGAAGCCCTGCACCAGATAGCGGAATTAATAAAGATGAGAGCTGTGGAAAGGTGCCAATAACAGAACAGGCCAATGGATTCTACTCCTGACTATTCCTAGTATCATGAAAAGAAAAAACTGGAGACCTATTCTCGACCTGTCCATCTTAAACACATGCATCATTGTCCCAAAATTCAAAATGCTGACCCTACAGCAACTTCTTCCCATGCTGGGCAAGGAGTGTTGGCTGGTAACTCTAGATCTCAAGGAGGCATACCTGCACGTCCCCATTCGACCAAATTGCAGAAGATACCTCAGATTTCTTGCAGGATCAGAGCATTATCAATTCTCAGCATTGCCCTTTGGCTTATCTACTGCGCCCAGAGTATTCACAAAATGCCTGGCATCAGTAATCGCTCACTGCAGAGTACAGGGAATTCAAATTTATCCATACCTGGACGACTGCCTGTTACAAGCGGACAACAAAAGCAAGCTGACAACAGATTTACAAAGGGTCATTTACTTGCTACAAGCCCTGGGATACACAGTCAATTTTCAAAAGTCAAGGCTGATCCCATCCCAGACAAGAACATTCTTGGGCGCGGAATTGGACACAGTAAAACAGATGGCATTCCTAACTGCAGAAAAACAAAAAGAACTCCCTCTTTACTTCTTTTAGGTCTAAAGTCATGAGCCAAGCCTTGCTGCCCAGCATGGGCAGAAGCTGCTGTAAGGTGAACATCTTGAATTCTGAAATATCCAGGAAAGTGTTTATGGGACACAGCATTGACTTACCAAGTTCATCTACAGGCACAATTCCTGCCAGGAAAGGAAAATACTCTGGCAGACGAGCTAAGCAGAAACCTTATGGATCCCCACGAGTGGCACCTGGATCCACAAGTCTTCAGCATGATGACAAAGAAATGGGGATGCCCGGACATAGATCTGTTTGCCTCCCCTCAAAACAATCAAATAAAAAGATTCTGTACAAGGACTTATCACAGACAAGCTTGGAAAGTGGGCGCCTTATCTTTCAACTGGACAAACCTATCAGTATATGCCTTTCCTCCACTGCCTCTCTTCCCCAAGGTACTCCTAAAGGTCAGGCAGGAGAAACCAAAAATGATTCTGATTGCCCCAGACTGGCCACGCCAGTACTGGTATCCGATCTTAATGAACTTGTCCCAATGCCCAGCCTGGACCTTAACCTCAAATACTTCATCTACTGTCCCAGCAAAACAATCAGATTCTGCACAGCCGACTCAGGACCCTAAACCTGGCAGCATGGTGGATAATGTAGTCATACAAACCACACCTCCCAGTAAAGTTGTGATGGATGTCATTTTGGAAGCCAGAAGGGCTAGTACTAGAAAATCCTATGCTGGGAAATGGAAGAGATTTTGCACTTGGAACCAAACTCAAGGAACTGATACAGCTGTCCCAAATATTCCTCAGATTTTACAATACTTACTGAGATGCTGGACAAAGGCCTATCTTTTTCATCAATTTAAAATCCATGCCTCTGCCATTTTGGCTCATTACAATACATAGCCACCACTCTTTTCTCATCCTTTTATTAAGGCAGTACCTCAGAGGAGCCAAAAACTTAAAGACTACAAGGAGAACACCAATACCTGCATGGGACCTCAATTATGCCTTGGAAAAACTCACCTTACCTCCTTTTGAGCCAGCTGCTACTGCGGATATAAATTTCTTATCTTGGGAAACAGCTCTGCTACTAGCAATAACTTCTGTAAGACGAGTTTCAGAGCTACAGGCTCTCATGGCTGTGGAACCCTATGCCTTTTTTTATCCATACAGGGGGTCTCTGAGAACAAACCCTACCTTTATGCCTAAGGTGGTATCCAGTGTAGCCCTTAACCAAAAAATTCATTTGCCAACTTTTTATCCAAATCCACAGAACAAGGGGGAGAAAATTCTGCATTCTTTGGACGTACACCGACAACTTGGATTCTACTTGGACAAAACTAAAGTTTTCAGAAAGACAGAACAATTACTAGTGGCATATGCCACAGTATCACAAGGAAAGGCTATCTCCAAGCAGACCATTTCAAAGTGGATAGGTCACTGCATTCGTTTCTGCTACTCACAGCATGGCAAACCAGTGCCTAAGGGCATTAGGCCACATTCAACCAGAGCTGCAGCCTTTTTCAGGGGAGTGCCAACCAAAGTCATTTTAGAGGCTGCTACTTGGAGTTCAGTGCATACCTTTACAAAATATTACAATCTGCCTCTTTACTCAAAATCCAGGGCAGGCTTTGCCACTGCAGATGTCCTTCATGGATGCATCTGCAGTCATAACAACTGGGGTTGTCCTGTCGTCAGGCAGCCCTTCAGTCGGCCGGATTCCAAAGTCCGGGTCCGGCTTCGGCTGATGTCGCACTTCACCCGACGTCATCTCTGTGGGTCTTCGGGTATAAAAGCATCAGCCGACGCCATTTTCTCCAGTCTTTCTTGCCGCGTGGCGCCCGAAGCAAAAGCTGTTCGCAAGTGCCGGTCGGTCGGATCCAGAGATTACTTCTACCGAATACTACTTCGAAGACTTCTAAAGCTAAGTACCCCGTTGGGGACTCTTTCTTGCCTCAGCCGATGTCAGAAAAAGTTAATAATTGTTTAACCTGTGGGAAACAAATACCTCATAAAGATTTCCACTCTTACTGCCTGCCTTGCTAAGGCCCAGCCCACGACGTAGCAGCCTGTTCGTCCTGTGCTTCTTTCAACCGACGAACGCTTAGACGTCGGTCGGAGTTTGCAGAACAGTTTTTCGGTTCTGTTTTTGCGTACATTATGCCGTCGGATCCTCCGACTACGCATTCTGCCAAAAAACGCAAAGAAAAAGACCGACACTCGCGGTCCGTGGTTTCGGCCGAAACCATGGTTAAGCAAACATGAGTGTCTCTGTTTCGGCGAAACCGAGAAAACTGATCAAAATACAGCTGAATCTATCTCTACAACTGAGGTCCCTGCTAACACTCTTGAATCGGCCTCAGAAATTTTACCCACTACGGTGCTTACCACTGACTTATCAGACACCATTCCCTTGGATGTCTCTACCCCAGCACGTGGTGCTGCTAGGCCTCCAGCAGCCATGTCCATTAAGGCCTTCGCCAGGGCTAAAGCAGCCAAGACTACTAAAACAGTGCCTGTTAAACCCCTTCAACCAGGCCCTCTTCCAGTTCTCAAATGCTTACTTTGGCAGAAGATTTAATTTCATTAATTAGAGGATCTCAATCTCACCCAGACAGGGCCTCTCAGCCCCCAGAGAAGAGACCTAGGGCAGAGCCCCATGAGCCAGTGTCCTCTGATGATTCTGATGATGAATCAGACATTACTGACCAGCCAGAGGCTCCTTTCTCCAATTTTGAAGATTCTGATGCTGAAGAATCCATTCCAGCTGCTTCCCCACCAGAAGAATTCTCCTTTGGCGAAACCTTGCATGCCATGCGAGAACAGTTCCAATGGCAGCAACAGGATTTTTCAGACTCCAGGAAAAGACTTAGGACCTTTTTGCACCTTCCACAACACAGGCCCTTAGCTATACCTCCTGTTCTCTCTGTGGTGGATGATGCTTTCAATGATGTCTGCTCCGCTCCAGATTCTTTACCCCCAGCCCCTGCCAAACCAGACAGATTTTACAGGGTGCCAGATACTCATCACCACCTTTACAAGGCCCCTCTTGCAGACCCCGAAACTATTTCCCAGGGTCCCAAGGCAGTAGCCGCGACCACAGCTAAAAACCCTGTTCCTTCTGAAAGGGAAGCAAGGTCATTAGACAGATGGGGTAAAAAGGTTTACACTTCAGCCACTCTCTCAGCTAGAGCTTTAAACTGTCAGTTTCACATGATACAATACCAAGAGTTTATGCTTGATCAGTTAACTAAAAAGCTAACCACTGATGAATCTCTTGATAAGAAATATGTATTAGAAATGGTAAATAACATACAGCAAGTTAGTAACCACTCTTTAAAATGTGGCTATGATGCACTGGAGGCTTCATTTAGATCAGCCATGACTGGCACTGTAATTAGAAGGCATGCATGGCTAAAGGAGCAAGCTTTACCGGATCATGTTAAATCTAAATTACTAGATGCTCCTATGGATAAAACAAGTTTGTTTGGTACACCTGCCCAGCAGGTTATGAAGAAAATGGAAGAAAAGGCAAAATCAGTCCAGACAGTTAAAGATTTCTTGCAGGTTCAACCCCCAAGGTTTAGCAGGAACTGGCCTGCCAAAAATTGTTCCTTTCCTGACTCCACAAGACCTCAAAGGGGCAGGAATAGACGTTCCAGAGGCAGAAACCAATCCAGAGGAGGTGCCTACAGAGGACGACAGTGGCAAGGTAACAACAGAGGCACAGACTCAACACCTGCCACTACATCAACACAGCCACAGTGACTTAATCCTAAACCCGCCTACCAGGGAACAGATAGCAGCTCCTCTAGGCGGAAAGCTAACCTTATTTTCAAAAAACTGGCACCACATAACAAAGGACAAGTGGATTTTACGAACCATAGATCAAGGGTTACCGGTTCCACTTCCACACTTTACCAGACAAAAGAGGAATGCCAAATCTACCTCCAAATCAAAAGACAGAGGCTCTACAACAGATAATGGAGTTAGCAAACATGAGAGCTGTGGAGAAAGTGCCAACAGCAGAGCAAGGAAGGGGGTTCTACTCCAGACTATTCCTAGTTCCAAGAAAGGAAAAAGTTGGAGACCAATTCTAGACCTGTCCACCCTGAATACTTACATCATTGTCCCAAAATTCAAAATGCTGACCCTACAGCAACTTCTTCCCATGCTGGGCAAGGAGTGTTGGCTGGTAACTCTAGATCTCAAGGAGGCATACCTGCACGTCCCCATTCGACCAATCTGCAGAAGATACCTCAGATTTCTTGCAGGATCAGAGCACTATCAATTCTCAGCATTGCCCTTTGGCTTATCTACTGCCCAGAGTATTCACAAAATGCCTGGCATCAGTAATCGCCCATTGCAGACTACAGGAATTCAAATTTATCCATACCTGGACGACTGCCTGATACAAGGAGACAACAAAAGCAAGCTGACAACAGATTTACAAAGGGTCATTTACTTGCTTCAAGCACTGGGATACACAGTCAATTTACAAAAGTCAAGACTGATACCATCCCAGACAAGGACTTTCCTGGGAGCGGAATTGGACACAGTAAGACAAATGGCATTCCTAACTACAGAAAAACAAAAGAGCTCCCTCTTTACTTCTTGGCATTAACAAAACTGAACAAGTTAACAGCAAGGAAGGTACTGCAGGCCTTGGGTTTCATGGCATCATGCATAATCTTGGTTCCATTTGCCAGACTACATATGAGAAAACTACAGTGGTACCTAAAGAATTTATGGTCCCAACATAGACACAGCCTAGAAACGGAAATCCCACTAATACCATGCTTAAAACAGGAGTTCCTATGGTGGGCTCAGGCATGCCAGTCAAACCCAGGCCTGCCCTTTCGCAAGGGTCAAGCAAGCCAGACCATCACAACAGATGCTTCAGACCTAGGATGGGGGGGCGCATATGCTGGACAAATGCGTGCAAGGATTGTGGACACAGGACCAACTTCACCTGCACATCAACCTAAAAGAAATGCTGGCAGTAAAACTGGCAATCCAAAAGTTCAGACCATTTCTCAAGGAGGACCACTTGATGATAAGGACAGACAACACCACAGTCATGTGGTACATCAACAAACAGGGAGGCACTCATTCTTACCCCTATGCAGAATGACTTTGGAGCTGTGGACCCTGGCACTCAGCTACAACATCCAGTTACAGGCAATATTTGTGCCAGGAAAAGAAAACTCTCTAGCAGATATGTTAAGCAGGACCACATCGGATGCCCACGAATGGCAGCTGCACCGGATATCTTCAAGACCATCTCAAGAAATGGAGAATCCCTCAGATAGATCTATTCGCATCACCTCTCAATCACCAGCTCAAAAAATTCTGCACAAGGACATTCCACCCACTAGCATGGAAAGTGGACTCGCTCTCCTTCAGCTGGAAAGGCCTAACAGCATATGCATTCCCACCTCTTCCCTTGATACACAAAGTACTACTAAAAATCAAGGAGGAACGTCCAAGGATAATCCTGATAGCTCCAAACTGGCCAAGACAGCATTGGTACCCACTGCTGAGGAGCATGTCTCGGAACAATATGTGGCCAATACCCCTGATGCCTTTGATGCTAACCCAGAACAACTTCAGCACCATGCATCCAAACCTAAAAACGCTGCAACTGACTGCATGGAACATCACATAGCAGCTGCTAATACAGAACTTTCACAAAGAGTTAAAGACATTATTCTTGAAGCACGCAGGCCTTCAACTAGAAGGAATTATGCTGGGAAATGGAAAAGGTTTGTCATCTGGAGTTCTGAAAGAGGAAAAGATGTATCAAACATAGATATGCCTAACATTCTGGAGTATCTGGCCGAGCTACTTCATTCAGGCCTGTCCTACTCCTCCATCAAGATTCATGCATCAGCTATTTCAGCAGAATACAGCTTTGATCCACCTGTTTTTTCACACCCTTTGCTCAGGCAGTTCCTCAGAGGAATCAAGAATGTAAAACCTCCAAGGAAACCACCATTGCCAGCTTGGGACTTGAACTTTGTGCTAGAAAAATTGACACTATCACCTTTTGAACCAGCAGCAACAGCAGACCTACAACACCTGTCATGGAAAACTGCTTTCCTACTGGCAATTACTTCAGCAAGGAGGGTTTCAGAACTACAGGCCTTAATGGCAGTGCAACCCTTTCTAATCTTCCACCAAGATAGAGTGTCCATGAGGACTAATCCTACATTTATGCCTAAGGTGGTATCCAGAGTGTCTTTAAACCAGGCAATCCACCTACCTACCTTCTTTCCCAACCCACAAAACAGAGGGGAAAGAATACTGCATACCTTGGATGTACATAGACAGCTACGCTACTACTTGGACAGAACAAAAAATAGCAGAAAGACTGACCAACTTTTCGTAGCCTATGCAACAGGAAGGGAAGGAAAAGCTATTTCCAAACAGACAATCTCCAAATGGATAGGAAATTGCATACGATTCTGTTACTCCTTCCATGGAAAACAAATTCCACAGAACATAAGACCTCATTCTACAAGGGCAACAGCCACTACCACAGCATTCTTACGAGGAGTGGCTACCAAAGACATTATTGAGGCGGCTACTTGGACCTCCGTGCATACATTTGCCAAGCATTATAACTTACCTCTATATTCCAGATCCCGAGCAGGGTTTGCCACTGCTGTTCTGCAAGGGATCCTAAATACACCATAATCTACTTTTATCCTCCTCCCCTAGTTGGCTATGGTATTCTACCCAGTTGTTATGACTGCAGATGCATCCATGAAGGACATAGTACAGTTTTGTACCTACCATAAATGTAGATGTCCGAATTGGATAGCATCTGCAGTCAGGATTACCCTCCCTCCTTCCCCTCTGTGGTACTCCTAGGGTGTTTACCCTTCTAATAGCTAGCTAGTGGGGGGATTTCTTTCATGGTGTATTTGTTTGTATTTATGTACATACATGCTTATTTTTGTGTTTACCTCTATCTTTTGGAAACATTGGCATCTATCCAAAATTTTTAGCCTTCTATAGGGCTTCTGGCATCTGGGGCAAGAAACACTGAAGAAAATGGCGTCGGCTGATGCTTTTATACCCGAAGACCCATAGAGATGACGTCGGGTGAAGTGCGACATCAGCCGAAGCCGGACCCGGACTTTGGAATCCGGCCGACTGAAGGGCTGCCTGACGACAGGACAACCCCAGTTGTTATGACTGCAGATGCTATCCAATTCGGACATCTACATTTATGGTAGGTACAAAACTGTACTTTCTGCAGGGCCTCATAGCCGCTCCTAATGCTGTTTAGCTCCAGCCCCCCAACCATATCTTTGGGACTCAACCCAAATGTAATGACTGCAACAGTGAAACATGAAGAACATAGTACAGTTGTGTACACTTACCATAAATGTAGATGTTCAAGTGTATTCACTGTTGCAGTCCAGGTTACCCACCCACCATCCCCCTTATTTTTGCTAGAACTTATATTTACTTCTCTAATCTATACAACCAAGGTGGTGTATTTGCTTATAGATGAAGGTAAAGCTTAATGTGAAGTTCTATCTCGCAGTTTTGTTCTTACACGTGGGTCTGAGCCGATCCCTCGGCTCCGAATCGGCTGCTTTTCAAGCTCAGACTCTGAGAAACTTGAGACCTAGTGTATGTCCCATGATCTACTGTGAATCCCCAGATCTAGTTTGCCGCTGCAACGGATCAACAGCTCGTCAGAGTTAGCGCGGGCCAGTGACTTAAATTTTTTATTATTAGTATTTCTCTTCTAATTTTTTGAGTATTATATATCTCAGTGTGATAGTATCATAGTGTTAGCATTCTACTTTAGCTTAATTGCTAGGACTTCTAAGTAATTCTTTTTCATGGCTTAGGCCTTTATTGGGCGTGACAGGGCTCTGTCAGCTAGTGTTTCGTGTTCCTTATATATAGCGTGGTAGTCTAGTAAATAGTTTAGTAAACAGTTTTATTAGATAGTTAGACCTTATAAATATATCTAGTGTGATTTAGTACTGTGTTTAGATATATATATATTTCTACATACATCTTAGAACTTGTTTGTGTTACTTAGTGTTAGAGTTAACAGATGTCAGAAAAACAGAATTCAGGATTTAAAAGGTGTGAGTGCGGTCAAAAAATGTCTGTTACAGACAACCACTCCACCTGCGTGTACTGTTTGGGCTCTGTACACCTACAAAAGGTGTGCTCTATCTGCCATTCCTTTAGCTCCAGGGTTCTCCTGGAAAGGCGAAGGAAACTGGTAGACAGAGGACTCTTGAAGCCTGATTTTCAGGCTACTTTAGATAAGGCTGACACCTCTCCCAAGGCTTCGAAGGGGTCGAAGTCTTCCAAAGGATCCTCGGAGCCCAAGTCTTCGGCTCCGGGTTCCTCAGGTATGGTCCATGCATCGGCTCCACAGTCTTTGCTTCGGGGCCCAGTTGTGGAACCGATATTGGAGACTCCTCAGTCTCCAATTCTTCAATCGGTTCCATCTTCAGCCCCTTCGACATCCCTCGACGCATTCTTCAAGGCTTTCCGATGTGGATCTGGACCGAGTGGTTAAGAGGTTCTTAGCATTTTGGCTAGGGCCAGGTTCTTTATCTGCTTCGAAGCCTGATATCCCTCGCATGGCTTCTCCACCTCTTCCTCCGAAGCCAAGCGAGCGTTCGGAGCCGGGGCAGATGGAACCGATATTGGTAGAACCCTTGGAGCCGAGGTTTGATCCACCTCCATCGACCTTGATCTCCTCGGTCCCGACCAGGGAATCTTGGGGCTGACAGTTCCTCGCTGGCTCCGGGGTGGAGAGTCAAACTGATACTTTGGTTCTGACTCTTCCACTCGGGGCTTCGGCGCAGGTGGCCTCTGCTCCGTCCTCTGGATTGGAGCGGAGGGTCTCGGTCCGGGAAGAGCTGCCGGTCTCTTCGGAGTCAACTGACTTCTCGGACTGGGATTCTGGTGCCTTCGGTGCCATGAAGAAGGTCATGGCTGCCAAGAGCACTACCTCCTCGGATCTGTCCTCCCCTCCCCCTAAGGGGCCTCGTTCTACCTCTTCCCCGCAGATCCCCACAAAGCGTCGAGATCTAGGGCCTCTGGTATCCCCATTGGGTGGCCCCTCCTCTCTAGGGACTTCACCGGATGCTCACACCAATGAAGTACCTAGAAAGAGATTGTGCAAGAGGAGGCACTTCCCCACAGGAATCCCTGACCTCGGATACTGACTTGGAGGAATCAGAAGGGTCCGGGTCCCCATGATCCCCCTCAGAGGATGTCTCATTCGCAGACATATTGGAAATCTTAAGGCAGAGGGATGATTGGCAGTCCCTTGACCCTTCTGAGGACGAGTCAGTTCTCCTGAAGGCCTTTGGATCTCAACCATCCACCTCCTGGGTTACTCCGCCCTTCGATGAACTGATGGAGCTGGTTGCTCGAAGGGCGTGGGAGTCCCCTGACTCAATGGTACCGGTCCCTCAGAGGCCCAACAAATTTATTACTTCCCCCACTGACAAGGCTTTTCTTACAAAGGAAGTCCCAGTTGATGCCATGGTGGTGGCGGCGGCCACCAAGAAAGAGATGTCAGAAACCTCTTCTTCTGTCCATCCTCCTAATAGGGATTCTAGGACGATGGACAGATGTGGGAAACGCATATTTAGTTCTGCCGCATTTTCCATGAGGTCGCTCAACTACCTGACACATTTTACCCGTCTTCAACGAGATCTCCTAAAAGAGCTGGGAGATGCTCTCCAGAGTAACACAGTTGATGCAGTCTCTGAAAAGGTGACTGCACAACTCTTAACACCCTTAATTCAATAGTAAACTCATCCATGCAACTCAATTTGTATGCTGCCGATGGATCGAGTAGGGCGGCAGGTTCAGCGATAGCTCTTCGGAGACCGTCCTGGATGCGCCTTTGCTCCTTTGCGGAAGCCTTTAAGTCTTTCTTTGTTAATACCCCATTCGATGGGTCCACCTTGTTCGGACCCAAAGTTAAGGAGACACTTATTAGGTGTGAACAAGAAGGGAAGACTCTGTCTGCTATAGGAGTCCGTTTTTCCACTCCAACTAGACCGTACCCCAAAGGGCAGTGAAGTGGAAAAATGAGGTTCCGAAAACCTCAAGGAGCTTTCCAGAACACACCTACTGATACCCCCTCTAGAGGCAGAGGAGGGGGCAAAAATGGAAGACTCTGTCCAAACGGCAGAGGCGGTCCGCAGAACCAGGGCGACGGGGATCAGTTTTCTGGTAAGCCCTATCAGCATTCCTGAAAGGAAGCCCGGCTGTCCTGCTCTGGAGGCAGTCGGGGGTCGCTTGGCTTTATACCCAAACACCTGGCTAAACATTACAACGGATTCTTGGGTAAAAAGCATCATTACCAGAGGTTATTACATTCCCTTTACAAAACCCCCACCCATAGGTACAAGGATCCCAGACATTCCACCCAGTCTGAGAAAACTAGCGGCCATAGAAATCCGAAACCTGCTAGACAAGAGAGTCATCCAGCCAGTCCCGGCGGACCAAACAGGATCCGGAACTTACTCAAGGTTCTTTTTAGTTCCAAAGAAAACAGGGGACTGGAGGCCCATACTAGACCTCAGCAAACTCAACACCTTTGTCAAGAAGGAGAAGTTCCGGATGGTCACGCTGCAGTCGAGTCTCCTGTTCTTAGCAACGGGCGATGGGATGTGTTCTATAGATCTCAAGGATACTTACTACCACATCAAAATGGACAGATCATCCAGAGATCACCTGCATTTCCGGCTGGGGGCCAGTCATTACCAATTCAGTGCCCTGCCCTTTGGTCTCACCACAGCCCCCAGGGTGTTCACCAAATGTATGGCAGTGGTCACGGCTCACCTGAGACGGTTGGGATTCCAGGTGTTTTCTATATCTGGACGACTGGCTCCTTACCGCCACCTCCAGGCATCAACTAATCCAAGCAAGAGACTACACCATAGACCTTTGTTCCCAGTTGGACATAACACTGAACTTCGAAAAATCTGCGTTATCGCCCTCGCAGCATATTACATTTATAGGGGCAGAACTGGACACCATCAATGCAAGGATCAGGTTGCCCCAATCAAGAATCGTAACTGTAAAAAATCAATTATCCAGTCTCTTAGCCCGCAACAAAGCTCCAGCGTCCCAGATACTACAGCTTTTAGGCACGATGGCAGCTACATTGATAGCAGTTCCGTTAGGCCGCATGCACATGCGAATACTCCAGTGGTTACTCTTCGCGCAATGGTCTTACCAACAACTGCCTATGTCACACGAGATCCAGTTAACCAATCTTTGCAAGAAGGATCTCAGTTGGTGGTTGAACAGCGACCAAGTGATAATCGGACGTCCCTTTGTTCTTCCCCAACCCTCAGCCACAGTGACCACGGATGCTTCCCTGATAGGGTGGGGGGGGCAATTTCAGGGAAAGACTGTCCAAGGCACCTGGTCAGTCATGGAAACACACTTGCATATAAATGTCCTAGAGCTGAGAGCGGTGTTCCTAGCGTTGCAACACTTACACGACTCTCTTCCTCCAGGCACAATTGCTATCCAGATGGGCAACATGTCGGTTGTCTGGTACATCAACAAACAAGGGGGAACCAGATAGTACTCTCTATGCCGGGAGGGCCTAAGAATTTGAGAATGGGCTGTATCCACCAGATGCTTTCTGATAGCAATGCACATCCTGGGGTCATCCAACATGATAGCGGACAAACTAAGCAGAGCCATGCTGTTGCCCCACGAGTGGTCTCTCAAACAGGTGGCGGAAAACATTTTCCGCAGATGGGGCCAGCCTTGCAGCGACCTATTTGCATCTCCGATGAATGCCAAATGCAGCAGCTACTTTGCCCTTTATCCCCCACCAGGGAACGAACCAGGGACGCGCTCATACACAATTGGCCCCCGGGCCTCCTATACGCCTTTCTGCCAATACCTCTAATTCCCAAATTCATGCAGAAAGCCAAAAGTCTGGGAAGGACTGTGATTTTGATAGCCCCGTCTTGGCCTCGACAGATTTGGTTTCCCTTCCTGCGGAAGTATCAAGTGGAAGAACCATGGATCCTGGACCCAGTGCCGGATCTTCTGACTCATTCGTCGGGAGTTCTCCATCCCTCCCTCACTTCCCTAAAACTGACAGTTTGGCTGCTCCGATTCCCACATTAGCCAGGTCACAAGGTTTGTCTTCTGCGGTCCAACATATTATAGTTTCCTCTCATAAACTATCCACCAGAAAACTATATATAATAGCAAATGGAAAAGATTTGTTCACTGGGCTTCTCAACATGACACTGACCCTTATGTAGCACCTGTTCATACCATCTTAGAGTTCTTGTCTTCCTTGTTCCATGATGGTGCCGCTGCTGCCACCATTAGAGTTCAATTGGCTGCTATCTCAAACTTCCATATAGGCTTTAACGGCTCTAACATCATGTCGCATAGACTATGTAAAGCATTCTTAAAAGGAACCCACCATCTCAGGCCACCTATTAGGCATCCTGTCTACCCCTGGAATTTGAATCTGGTTTTATCCCAACTGATGCTCATGCCCTTTGAACCTGCTTCTTCTTGTCATTTAAAATTTTTGTCTTGAAAGCTTTATTCCTGGTAGCCATTACATCTGCACGTAGGGTCTCCGAACTTCAAGCCTTGTCCTCCAAACCCCCATACTTGATTTTTCACCCTGATAGGGTATCCCTCAGGACTAATCCTACCTTTCTTCCCAAGATCTCTTCAGAAAATAACTTAAATCAGTCCATTGAGCTCCCAACCTTCTTCAAACACCATACCAACAAACTTGAATATATGTTACACAAGCTTGATGTACATAGACAACTGCGGTTCTGTCTGGATAGAACGAAGGATTTCAGACGATCGGATCAACTCTTCGTCTCTTATGCGGAAAATAAGAAAGGTTTCGCAGTGTCAAAAACCACACTGTCCAAGTGGCTCTCTGACTGCATCAGATTAATTTATGCTTCCACTAATCAACCATTAGAAACTAACATCAAAGCCCATTCTACACGAGCTGTTTCTACATCATTGGCTCATGCAGGTCGCTTGCCTTTAGATACCATCTGTGCAGCTGCCACGTGTTAAAACCTCGCACGTTTATCACTCATTACAAAGTGGATAGGACCTCCAGGGACAGGGCTACGTTTGGTTCCACTGTGCTCAGGAATGTTCTCCGTGAGCCATCCAGGATTAGGGTGCTTGGGACACTACCCACGTGTAAGAACAAAACAGCGAGATAGAACAACTTCACATAAAGAAGTTATGTCCTTACCATAACATTCCATGTGAGATGTTCATCTCGCCTTTTTGTTCTTATATTCCCGTCCACCTTCCCCCTCCAGTCGAGTGATATGGTTGCCTTGGAGGATTGGTTCAGTTGTCAGTCTGTTTTATACATTCCTACTCTCTTGTTTACTTCTATTTTTATAGTTACCTAAGTAGGTACACTACATAGTCTTATTCTGTCTGTAGGCTGCCTTGGTTGCAGTATACTAGATCTGGGGATTCAAAGTAGAGCATCATGGGATATACACTACGTCTCAAGCTTCTCTGAGAGTCTGAGCTTGAAAAGCGGCCGATTTTGGAGCTGAGGGATTGGCTCCGACCCACGTGTAAGAACAAAAAGGCGAGATGAACAACTCGCATGGAACGTTCTAGTAAGGACATAACTTCTTTTTTTGGTGCATGTATGTTTTATTTACATAATTTTTAACCTATCCTTTTAGGGGAACCTGACATCTGGGGCAAGAAAAACTGAATAAAATGGCGTCGGCTACATCTTTTATACCCCTGACGACCTGACGTCAGGGAAGAGGCGACAGCAACCGACGCAGGACCCAAGACTTCGGAATTCAGGCCGACTAAGGGCAACCTGCCAGCAGGATAACCCAAATGTAATGACTGCAACAGTGAATACACTCTAACATCTACATTTATGGCAAGTGTACACAACTGTACTTTAGCTAGAGACAGTGTCCCATCTGTTGAGGAATGAATGATAATTGACCACATCAGGTAAAGAAGTTATGCACTTACCATAACTTTCATCTGCGTTGTCAATTTTCATTCTTTTTCAATTTCCATCCCACCAACCCCATACTTTTTTCAACTAATGGCTTCTGGAACAGTGATACCTTATAAGGGTGCCACTGTTCTTTCGCTGATCTCCAGATATAATTTCTTCTGCCAGGATGATGATGATATTACTTGGAATTATGTACACCAGCAAACAAGATCTGAGGTATGTTGGGGAGTAGTGCATTATGGATAAGGGAGGAGCTTGAGAGTTTTCTAGTGGCCATGAGCTAAAATAATGGCAGAGTCAGAGCTGAACCCATCTGTTAAAGAAGAATTAAAATGGATAATGCAGATGGAACATCATTGTGAGTACATAACTTCTTTTTCTGTAAAATAATATTTTAGGTACTCAAGGAGGAGGATGGGTGGACCTGGAGACTTGTTTTGGACGGATTTTCCTAAATCTCCATGTTAAGGTTGCAAAGCTCCAAGTGCTTATTCTGCAATCTCTTTCCTGTGCATTCCACCTATGTATTTCTTGGTCTTTCTGATGTACACCACCATATACCCATTTACAGAAATGTTAGGCACCCTTTTTTTACGATTTTTCAGTTTTTTGCTTCACATTTTCTGTTCTGTTCTTTTTGTGAATACCCTTGTTGCTGTGGACAAACCAATGTGTCTAGTATCAGTGATGGACTCTTCCTCCCCGACTTTGGTAATTGCCTCATGTAGCTTATATTATAACAGTGAACTAATGATGAAGTGAACCTAGTACTGTTGTACTAGTTAAACTTCCCTAGTAGTAGATGTTCGAATGGATCACTGTTGTAGTATAAACGTCATAACCCCACTATTTTGACCTTGTGTGGTTTTCATACTAGTGTTTTTCTTTACCTTATCTGTCTGCCAAGTTGGGGTGGTTCCCTTATCCATGCCTTTTCCCCCATCTTTTAGCACAAAACTTACTACATATGGGCACTAGCCTCCCCTTCCTGGAAGGCAAGAAAGCTCTGGGTTATGGTGCCTGTACATACGGTTTTGTACCTTTTCGGACATAATAGCTGTATGGAAGGTGCCAGAAGCTTTGGATACTGGCTGGACGTTGCTCTTGGCATGATATGTCCTGTATAACTTAGGCTACTGCAAAAGACAGATGTTCAAACATCTACGGTTTTGTTAAGAGCACTTCAGACATCTGTAGATATGTAGTTTACATATGCAACTGTACTTTCCCAAACTTTTGTAGTCTGTCTTCTTCCTTAATAATAGACTGGGATCCAATTCAAATGACTTTGCTGCATTGCTTTTTCACTTTTACACCTGGCTACAGAGGGTGCCGTGTTGCCTCCTTAACATCATCATGTTATGTAGTCCAATCTCGCCTACATTCTTACAAGTGGGTTTGGAGCCGAACCTTGGCTCCGACTCTGCCATACTCTAGCTCGAAGTCTTCAGTTGGCTCTTGGCTAAGAGGTATCCCATGCTGCACTGCTCCCTTTCCCCAGATCTCGTTTGCCGCTCGTTACGCTCAGACGTGGTCTCGCTCTTGGCCGTGGCTAAGTATAACCTTTCCTCTACTTTTTAGTAGTTTGTTGCTCCAAACGCTATTTTCATAGCTAGTCTCTTGTTTTTTAATAAAATTGTTTGTGTAGCCTGTTCTGTGGCTTTTTGTCTTGGTATCCTGTTTGCGTTCCTTCCTTCTTAAGGGCTAGGCCCGTTTCAGTTAGAGGACCTAGTCCTCCCTTCTAGTTGTGTGTCCCAGTTTCCCTGTGTGTGCTTGTTCCGTTGGTTGCCCCATCCCTTTGGGCTAGGGCCGTTTAACTTAGAAGACCTAGTCCTCCTGTTTAAGTTAGAGGTCCTTTCTTCCCTGTGGTGTTTATTCATAGGTTCATACTAGGCTATCTGCCCTAGGGCATTTATAAGCCTAGCCAGAATGTGTTTGGCTTTCGCCACCCATTTTAAATTTATTTTGCTATGCCCTTTTCCGAGGTTAGTATACTGTGCCTCTGTCTAACAGTGACACAGAAGTGATACCGGGTAAACCTCTGATCTCCCATCCACTCACCAAGACTCCTCTTGAAGAGAGTCAATGAGGGACTCTGCCTAACCTGGACTGGGATTTTATTCCAGAGTGAAGGGAGCCTGTGGGTTATGAATCTGTCCCTCCAGCATGTCCTATTTATTTCAGTGCTGAGGTTCAAGTCTCTCGAGTGCGTAGCTTGATGGGATTTGGATTTTCTGAGGTGCAGCATGTCCATTAATTCCGGGTTGGACATGGCTTTATACATCAGGCACAGATCGCCTCTGAACAGGCGGTATGCCACTGAGTAGAGCTGGAGTTTCTTTAACCGGGCAGCATATGGCATCTGTTTGAGCCCTTTGATCCTCGTGGTGAGGTGCTTTTGGGGTCTTTCCAGTTGCTGCAGGTGTCTGGTAAGGTACATCCCAAAAGGGGCATTGTACTCAATTATGGGCCTGATGAGGGATGAGTAAAGAGGCACGATGACCTCCCCTGATCTAGATGTGAATCCCTTCATGATTAGGTGGGCTATATAAAATGTTTTTCTAACCACTTTGGCCACGTGGTTGTCAAATGAGAGATTGCTATCAACTTGGGTCCCCAGGTCCCTAATTACTACTTCTGTACTTAATGGATTACCACCTATGTGGTAATTTATGGCACTTTGTTTTTGCCAAAGAGGATGACTATACACATTTTGGCATTTAGCTTGAGGCCATGGCTCTGGCACCAGTTGTCTGTTTCTATGAGGCCCTTTTGGAAGATGCTTGTGTCGGCTGGAGAGTCGATTATGGCGCCCAGTTTGCAGTCATCTGCGAACTTGGTCAGCCACAGTCCTTCCGTGTTGGCCTGTACCTCCGAGAAATATATACCGAACAAGAGAGGTCCCAAGACTGAGCCTTGTGGGACACCACTTGTAACTGGTTTGGAGTCTGACATGGCTCCAGCGATTCTAACCATGTGGGTTCTGTCCTTGAGCCAGTTTGCAATCCATCTAGTGACATAGGGGTTTATATTTAAGCTGGTGAGCTTATCTATAATGCCCAAGTGGGGTATTGTATCAAAGGCTTTTGCGAGGTCCAGGTAGGCTGTGTGGACCACCTTCCCCTCGTCAATGGCCTTGGTGACTGTTTCAAAGAAATCAACCAGGTTTAAGAAGCAGGATCTGCCCTTAACAAAGCCGAACTGGGTAGGATCCAGTGTCTGTAGGTCCCCAATATCTTTATTTATGAGGTCCATGATGATCCTTTCCATAGCTTTGCAGACCAAGCTAGTCAGGCTTATGGGGCGATAGTTTCCAGGATCCGTTGAGGCACCACCTTTATGGAGAGGGACCACTGTTGCTGTACGCCACTCTTTGGGCATATATCCTGTAGTAAGGCTGAGATTGAACAGTAGTTTTATGTTTGGGTTTAGCTCTTCTTGACGCAGCCCGGGACACCGTCTGCTCCCATTGATGCTGTGTTTTTTGCTTTGGAGAGGGTGGCTCTTACCTGAGCATCTGAGATGTCAGGGGCAGCACTCTGCTGGGATAGATATTTGCCCTTTTGGTGGGAGGGAGGCGTTTGCGCTGAACCTGTCAGCTAGGATGTTGGCAATGTCTGTGGGTTCAGTGTATTTTTTGTCATTTTGGACTAATTCTGAGCATATCTGGGAATTACCACCCAGGTTCCTAACATAACTAAAGAAAGCCTTGTGATTATCCTTAGTGTCCTGTGCAATTTTTCTCTCGAAGCTGGCCTTAGACAATTTTATGAGTGCCCGTAGTTTTTTGCTAATACTGATCAGTGATGCCTTCCCTTTTTGGGATTTTGCTCTGTCATTTAGTAGCTTCCTCCTTCTATTGTATAGTTTGTTTAATGCTGGGGTCCACCAGACAGGACGTCTGCCTTTGGAGGATTGGGTCTTGGTTTTATTTGGGATCGCATGATCCATGCATTCCTGAAGGTGTTCATAGAGTGCGTTTATAAAGGATTCTGCGGTCTGGGCCGTATTTTCCACAGGCCCGGGGGCTTTGAAGGATTCCACCTCGGTTTTTGAGGAGTGTGAAATTTGCTTTAGAGAAATTTTTCACTGCGGTTTTCTGGGCAGGGGGTGGGGTCGGGATGTGAATATCCAGTGAGATTAGTTTATGGTCTGATCTTACCAGTGAGGGATACACTTCTGGTCTGGAGCATAGAGTCCCCATGTTGGTGATGATCAGGTCCAGTATGTTTTCCCCTCTTGTGGGAGTGGTAACAAGTTGTTCCATCGCATTTGAGTTTATAAATTCTAGGAACTTTTGGGCTAGGGTGTTGGAGCTAGAGTAATGCTCCCAGTCTATGTTTGGGTAGTTGAAGGGAGAGACCTTCATATTTTCCAGTGTTCTCAGGAAGGCCGAGTGGGGTTCCTGGGTTTGGGAGGGTGGTCTGTAGCAGGCTGTAAACTGGAAGGCAGTTTTACCCACTGTTAGTTGCACATGGATAGTCTCTGATGCTCCGTGCTTTGTCACCAACCTGGAGGTGTGGGTATCTTTGATGAATATCGATACTCCCCCTCCTTTTGTGGTTTGGTCCAAGTTTTGGGGCCGAAAAGCATGGTATGAGGTATAACCTGGTAGTGCTGGGGTGCTCTCGGGAGCCCTGAACCAGGATTCTGTTACTGCACAGATATCGATGTTCTCCATGCTAAGGAGAGTTTCGAGTGCATGCATCTTGAGGTTTAGACTTCTGGCGTTGAGTAGCATTACTCTTAGTTTCTTATCCCTTGTGATACCTATGGAAGTGGGTTTGTCTTTTGAGCCTTGCCTAAAAAAGGCACTATGGGGGTAGCAAAAGCCTTTGCCAATATCCGAAAGCCCAGGGGTGACAGGTGCAAGCCATCCCTAGGGAAGCATTGTGGCTTGTCGAGCATATCATCCCAAGCTGACAGGCATTGGATCCCCTTTGAATGACACCAGTACTTAAGCCAGTTGTTGAAATTGATCATCTTGTCTTCATATTGTGGCATCATTCTTGGTGAGGGTAAGATGCTACTCAAGGTCAGGGTCATACCGGCCTGGGCTACATGCTCAGAGAGCTCCTTTATGTCTCTTTTCATGTAGTCCAGGGAGGTACGTCTCAGGTCATTCACACCAGCATGGACAATGACTGAGTCATATTTGTACTTGCCTTGGAGAGACCTGAGTGCTTGTGTTATGTGGTGGATCCTAGCGCCCGACAGGCTGCTCACCGTGACCCTCTCCTTGTTCAGCCTGGTGAGCGGGACGTCAGTGTGCCTGACGATAGTCGCCTATTACAAGTGTATCAGGTGTGTTGTTTAGTCTTAAGGGCTGTGACTGTTCGGCACACTGGCTTTGTGAGATATGTGTTGCACGTGTTTTGTTTTGGGGTAGCGGTTGCTTGGGTGTCTGCTTTGGAGGTCTCTGCTGCTTAGACAGATCTTTATTTAGAGCCTCCAAGTATGTTTTTGTGTGATTATGTGTTTGGTTTGCTGTTGTGGTAGGTCTATGTGAGACTGGAATTGTAGTGAGTGTGCTTTCCTTTTCCTCCTGACTGGTTATGCCAGTACTGAGTTGAGAGAGTTTAGCCTCCAGTTTGGCTATATGGTTGCATCTCTCACATGTGTTGGAATTTGTTGGGAGGAGGAGAGGGTTGTCTGTGTACATGAGGCAGTTGTAACATTGCCTTAAGATTCCCAGATTCACCAGCTGGGCCGGAGAGGAGATTGACAACTGACCTTTGGATATGCTTGAATAATATTGGGAATTCCTTAATAATTGAAAACAAGGGCCAGTGGGGAGTGAGGGTGTAGTGCTTTTAATTTTTAGTGCTGACTTATATAATTGCTTTAGTGAGCAAGTGCCAGGTAACTTAAGTGCGATGTGTTACAGGTAACTTAAATGCAAAAATGACAAACAGTAACTTTCTTTCAAGTGAAACAAGGAAATAAGTACAGTAAGCAATGCAGATATCACTAGTGTTCCACAGAAGCGCTGAGAAGCTGCGTATTAGGTGGAATTAGCGTTCCAGGGAAATAACAAGCAAACAACCAACAAGCATATAAACAAAGCTAGATTCAGCAGGCCTGGATCTAGTCTATGCTACAGCAAACAAGGTGTACCAATTTCAGTAAGATACAGTTCAAATATTCAGGCACTATAAACCTTTAACCAGAAATTCCCAGCTCAGAAGGGCAGAGTCCAGCCTCTTCTCCCACAAGAGTGCAGACCACAAACCTTCTTAATGTAAAATAACTGGCCTGAAGCCCAAGTGCTTAAACCAGAACTAATGCACTTTAAGAAAACAGACACTGGGCTCTCAATCAGCAGTTCCCAACTTATGACCGTTTAATTTAGAGGCATAGTTCCCGCGTTTTTCTGTTGTTGGTGTCGGGTTTGTCTTCTGATATCGTGTGCAGTGTCATACCAATATGTGTAAGGTTACAAATAAACACAAGCCTTCGGGCTTCAAAAAATGTGATAATTGTGGATATAAAATGTCTATTACTGATGGGCACTCTGTGTGCATGTATTGCTTGGGGGCTATCCACCTCCAAGAATCCTGTGTGTTCTGTCGCACCTTTAGCCCATGCGTTCTTCAAAAGAGGAAGAACAAACTGATTCTGAAGGGATTACTGAAACCCTCCTTCGAAGAAGACTTGGAGAGGGCTTCCAGTTCTAAGTCCTCTCCCTCTAAAGCAGACAAGACCTCTAAATTAAAAAAAAGCTCTCCAGCTCAGTTTTATCGGAGCCGTCCGAGAAAGTTGCCAGGTCTATTTTAGCTTCCTCTGCTCCATTGGCTTCTGGGCCGAAGGAAGTGGGTGAATTGACCAAGTCAACATTGGCTCCCAGTCTCTCAGAGCCGGTGACGGGAGATACTTGTTTGGAGCCGGTCTCCAGTTTCTAGATTGGTTTCTCCTTCTCGTAAGGCTCCTTCTGTAGGGAGGTCCAGATTTCCGACCTTATCCTCTAGTTTCTCCAGGACTATCTCGGACGATGATGTGGATAGTGGTACAGAGACTGCTCCAATCACCGGTGTTGACCAAATTGTTTTCAGCTCCAGCCCAGTCGGCCCCGGAGCCTGTCACCCATCCATCTTCGTATGTTCCTCCTCAGAGCTTTTCTCGGCCTTTGGAGCCAGAGTTGTCGGTTCTGTCTGATGCCTTTACGTCGGCTGCAGTAGCCCATCCTGGCATCTCGATTCCGATCTCCACTCCGACCCAGTCGGCTCTGTCCGCGGGGTCCAGGGCTCATAGTTACTCGGTCGGACCCGAGGGAGAGGTCTCTGGTCGATCTTCGGCTCCTAGCCTCTCGCTCTGTGCTTCGGCATGGGTGAGCTTGGGCCCTGCTTCGGCTTCGGACCTTATCCCTTCGGCCCCGAGGGCTTCCACGGTTGGTCGTTCTTCGGAGCCGGGGGGATCAGCTTTCGAGGTCATGCGGAGCATGCTGGCCAGGTCCTCAGCTGCATCTGATGGCACTGACACGACGTAAAGGTATCAGTTTCTTATCACCCTCTGTCCTTGGACAGCAGAGACCCAAGGCCTCTGGATACCTCCATGAGTGGTTCCCAACTCTCTGATGTCTTCCCAGAGTGTTTGCCTGAGGAGCCCCCCAGAAAAAGTGTGTAAGAGGAAGCACATAGACTCCCATGATGAGTCTATCACTTCGGCCACCCGACCTCGAGGAGTCAAGAGGCGTCCCCCAAGTCGTCCTCTGAAAACTCTTTCTCAGATGTCTTGGAGATCTTGAAGCAGAGAGGCAACTGGCCCTACAAATCGCCCTCCGAGGAGGAGTCTGTGTTCCTTAAGGTTTTTGGGTCTCAACCCTCCGCCTCTTGGGTTTCTTCCCTGTTCCATGAACTCCAGGATCTTGTTTGTCGAAGGGTGTGGGAAACGCCTGACACTGTGGAACCAGTCCCCAGGAGACCCAACAAGTTTCTGTTCGTCCCCACTGACAGGGAGATGTCCTTCAAGGATGCATCTGCAGTCCTTACAAATGGGTTGTCCTGTCGTCAGGCAGCCCTTCGGTCGGCCGGATTCCAAAGTCTGGGTCTGGCCTCGGCTGGTGTCGCACTTCACCCGACGTCATAGCTGCAGTTCTTTGGGTATAAAGGCATCAGCCGACGCCATTTTCCCCAGTCTTTCTTGCGTGGCGCAAGCAGAAGCTGTTCGCAAGTGCCGGTCGGACAGATCCAGAGATTACTACTACCGAATACTACTTGAAGACTTCTAAAGCTAAGTACCCCGTTGGGGACTCTTTCTTGCCTCAGCCGATGTCAGAAAAAGTGAATAACTGTAACTTGTGGGAAACAAATACCTCATAAAGATTTCCACTCTTACTGCTTACCTTGTTTAGGCCCAGACCACGACGTAGCAGCTTGTTTAGCCTGTGCTTCTTTCAACCGACGGACGCTTAGACGTCGGTCGGAGTTTGCTGAACGGTTTTTCGGCTCAGATTTTGCGTACATAATGCCGTCGGATCCTCCGACTTCACAAGTTGTTAAGAAACGCAAAGAAAAGGACCGACACTTGCGGTCCGCGGTTTCGGCCGAAACCGCTGTTAAGCAAACCGCGAGTGTCTCGGTTTCGGCCGAAACCGAGCAAACGGTTCTATCTTCAGCCGAATCCATGACTACTACCGAGGCCCCTTCTAACCTGGTTGAATCGGCCTCTGAAATTCAACCGGCTACTGTGGTTTCACAAGAATTATATGACACCATCCCTTTGGATGTTTCAACCCCTGCACGTGGTGCTGCTAGGCCGGCTGCAGCCATGTCCATAAAGGCCTTTGCCAGGGCTAAAGCAGCCAAAACTTCTAAGTCTGTGCCTGTTAAGCCCCCCTCTCACAGGCCCAGTTCCCAAATGCTCACTCTGGCAGAGGATCTCATCTCTTTAATAAGGGGATCCCAACCTCATCCAGACAGGGCCTCTCAACCTCCTCCAGAAAAGAGACCTAGAGCAGAGCCCCCTGAGCCAGTGTCCTCAGATGATTCTTCTGATGATACAGACAATACAGACCATCCAGAGGCTCCTTTTTCTACTTATGAAGACTCCGATGCTGAGGAATCGATTCCTTCTGCCTCTCCACCAGAGGAATTTTCCTTTGGGGAAACCTTACATGCCATGAGAGAGCAATTCCAATGGCAGGGGCAAGATTTCTCAGATTCAAGGAAAAGACTTAGGACTTTTTTGCATTTACCACAACATAGGCCTTTAGCTATACCTCCAGTTCTTCCTGTTGTAGATGATGCATTTAATGATGCTTGCACTGCTCCTGATACTTTGCCACCAGCCCCTGCTATGCCCGATAGGTTCTACAGGGTCCCGGACACACATCACCATTTATACAAGGCTCCTTTTGCAGATCCCGAGACTATCTCCCAGGAGCCTAAGGCAGTAACTTCGACCTCAGTTAAAAACCCTCTCCCCTCTGAAAGGGAATCCAGGTCCTTAGAGAGATGGGGTAAAAAAGTATACACCTCTGCTACTCTCTCAGCTAGGGCATTGAACTGTCAGTTTCATATGATCCAATACCAGGAGTTTATGCTTGATCAGTTAACTAAGAAACTGTCCTCTGATGATTCTTTAGATAAGAAATATGTTCTAGAAATGGTGCATAACATTCAGCAGGTTCGTAACCATTCTTTAAAATGTGGCTATGATGCACTGGAGGCTTCCTTTAGATCAGCCATGACTGGCACAGTTATAAGAAGGCATGCATGGTTGAAAGAACAGGTCTTGCTGGATCATGTTAAAGCAAAACTATTAGATGCTCCTATGGATAAGGTCAGTTTATTTGGTTCTCCTGCTCAGCAGGTACTGAAGATAATGGAAGAGAAGGCAAAATCTGTACAAACAGTGAAAGATTTCTTACAGGTTCAGCCTCCAAGGTTTAGCAGGAACTGGCCTTCCAAAAATTGGTCCTTTCCAGACTCCTCTAAAACACAGAGAGGCAGGAATAGGCGTTCAAGAGGCAGAAATAAATCCAGAGGAGGTGCCTACAGGGGACACCAGTGGCAAGGTAACAACCAGCGAGGCACAGACACAACTACTACCACTGCAACAGGACAATCACAGTGACTTGGCTCTGGCACCGCCTACCAGGGAACAAATAGCAGCACCCTTAGGCGGAAAGTTAGCCTTATTTTCAAAAAACTGGCACTACATCACAAGAGACAAGTGGATTTTGCAAACTATACACCAAGGCTACAGGTTTCATTTCCATACTTTACCAGGAAAAAGAGGAATGCCAAACCTACCACCAAATCAAAAGACAGAAGCTCTAAAACAAATAGCTCAATTAGCAAGATGAGAGCTGTGGAAAGGGTACCATCTATGGAACAAGGAAAGGGATTTTACTCCAGACTATTCCTGGTACCAAGAAAAGAGAAAAATTGGAGGCCTATTCTCGACCTGTCCGCTTTAAACACATTCATCATTGTTCCAAAATTCAAAATGCTGACCCTACAGCAACTTCTTCTCATGCTGGGCAAGGAGTATTGGCTGGTGACTCTAGATCTCAAGGAGGCATACCTGCACGTCCCCATACCACCAAATTGCAGAAGATACCTCAGATTTCTTGCAGGATCAGAGCATTATCAATCCTCAGCATTGCCCTTTGGCTTATCTACTGCGCCCAGAGTGTTCACGAAATGCCTGGCATCAGTAATCGCTCACTGCAGGCTTCAGGGAATCCAAATATATCCATACCTGGACGACAGCCTGATACAAGCGGACAACAAAAACAAGCTAACAGAAGACTTACAAAGAGTCATTTGCTTACTGCAAGCCCTGGGATATACAGTCAATATAAAAAAATCAAGACTGATACCATCCCAAAGAATAACCTTCTTAGGTGCAGAATTGGACACAGTAAAACAGATGGCATTCCTAACTGCAGAAAAACAAGAACAACTTCCTCTCTACTTCTTGGCATTAACAAAGCAGAACAAACTAACAGCAAGGAAAGTACTGCAGGCCTTGGGCTTCATGGCATCCTGCATAATTCTGGTCCCTCATGCCAGACTGCATATGAGAAAGTTACAGTGGTACCTGAAGAATTTATGGTCTCAACACAGGCACAGCCTAGAAACCGAAATACCACTAATCCCATGCCTGAAACAAGAGTTCGTATGGTGGGCTCAGGCATGCCAGTCAAACCCAGGTTTGCCCTTCCACAACATTCAACCAAGCCAAACCATCACAACGGACGCCTCAGACCTCGGTTGGGGGGCCCACATGCTGGACAAGTACATACAAGGCTTATGGACTCCAGATCAGCTGCACCTGCACATAAATCAAAAGGAAATGCTGGCAGTAAAACTAGCAATCCAGAATTTCAGACCATTCCTCTAAGAAGGGCAGTTGATGATAAGGACAGACAACACCACAGTCATGTGGTACATCAACAAACAGGGAGGCACTCATACCCTCTATGCCGGATGGCACTGGACCTATGGAATATGGCTCTGAGCTACAACATTCAGTTACAAGCAATTTTTGTACCGGGAAAAGAAAACATCCTAGCAGACATATTAAGCAGAACTACCTCGGATGCTCACGAATGGATGCTACACCCGGACATCTTCAAGGTCATCACAAGGAAATGGGGACTGCCACAAATAGACCTATTCGCATCCCCACTCAATCACCAGCTCAAAAAATTCTGCACAAGGACGTACCACCCACTTACTTGGAAGGTGGACTCTCTATCCTTCAGTTGGAAAGGCCTGACAGCATATGCATTCCCACCTCTTCCTTTGATGCACAAGGTGCTATTGAAAATCAAAGAGGAACGTCCAAGGATCATTCTGATAGCTCCAGACTGGCCAAGACAACATTGGTACCCATTACTGAGGAGCATGTCTCGGGGGGAAAATGTGGACACTACCCCTGATTCCTTTGCTGTTAACTCAGAGCGGCTACAACACCCTGCATCCAAACCTGAAAACTCTGCAGCTGACTGCCTGGAACATTACATAAGAGCAACTAACCCAGATTATCCCAAAGGGTTAAAGACATTATCCTTGAGGCCCGCAGACCCTCAACAAGAAGGAACTATGCAGGAAAATGGAAAAGGTTTCTCATTTGGAGTACTGAAAGGGGAAAAGATGTGTCAAAGGTAGACATTGCCAACATCCTGGAGTATTTGGCAGAGCTTTTCCATACAGGCCTGTCCTATTCCTCCATCAAGATACATGCATCAGCTATTTCTGCAGAATACAGCTTCGATCCCCCTGTCTTCTCGCATCCTCTACTCACGCAGTTTCTGAGAGGAATTAAAAATGTAAAACCTCCTAGGAAACCACCATTACCAGCATGGGACTTGAACTTTGTGCTAGAAAAATTGACACTCCCCCCTTTCGAACCAGCAGCAACAGCATATCTTCAACACCTATCCTGGAAAACTGCTTTTCTGCTGGCAATTACCTCAGCAAGAAGGGTTTCTGAGCTACAGGCTTTAATGGCAGTACAACCCTTCCTAATCTTCCATCAAGATAGAGTGTCCATGAGAACAAATCCTACATTTATGCCTAAGGTGGTATCCAGAGTGTCTTTAAACCAGGCTATCCACCTACCTACCTTCTTCCCCAATCCACAGAACAGGGGGGAAAGACTGCTGCATACTTTGGATGTACATAGACAGTTGCGCTACTACCTGGACAGAACCAAGGGCAATAGAAAAACTGACCGGCTTCTGGTAGCATATGCAACAGGAAGGGAGGGAAAAGCAATTTCAAAACAGACAATCTCCAAGTGGATAGGAAGTTGCATCAGATTCTGTTACTCCTACCATGGAAAGCAAACTCCACAGAACATAAGGCCTCATTCTACAAGGGCTACAGCCACTACCACAGCTTTCTTACGAGGAGTGGCTACCAAGGACATTATAGAGGCTGCTACTTGGACCTCCGTGCATACATTTGCCAGGCATTATAACTTACCTTTATACTCAGGATCCCTTGCAAAACAGCAGTGGCAAACCCTGCTCGGGATCTAAACTACACCATAATTTCTTCTTCCTCCTCCCCTAGTTTGGCTATGGTATTCTACCCATTTGTAAGGACTGCAGATGCATCCTTGAAGGACATAGTACAGTTTTGTACCTACCATAAATGTAGATGTCCGAACAGGAATGCGTCTGCAGTCAGGATTACTCACCCTCCTTCCCCTCTGTGGTATTCCTAGGGTATTTGCCTATCTAATAGCTAGCTGGGGGGCATCTCTTATGGTGTATTTGTTTGTATATATGTACATACATGCTTATTTTTTGTGTTTGCCTTCTACTATTTGGAAACATTGGCATTTATCCAAAATTTAGCTATCCAAAAGGGCAACTGGCATCTGAGGCAAGAAACACTGAGGAAAATGGCGTCGGCTGATGCCTTTATACCCAAAGAACTGCAGCTATGACGTCGGGTGAAGTGCGACACCAGCCGAGGCCAGACCCAGACTTTGGAATCCGGCCGACCGAAGGGCTGCCTGACGAAAGGACAACCCATTTGTAAGGACTGCAGATGCATTCCTGTTCGGACATCTACATTTATGGTAGGTACAAAACTGTACTTTTCTCACAGAGGGCATTCCAGTAGATGCCATGGTGGTGACAGCGGCCACCAAGAACGAACTAGCTGAGACTTCATCTACCGTCCACCCCCCTAACAAGGAGTCTAGGACCATAGACCAGTATGGGAAGCGTATGATGATCTTAGTGTTTCACTGTTGCAGTAATTACATTTGGGTAATCTGCTGGCAGGTTGCCCTCAGTCAGCCAAAATTCCAAAGTCTAGGTCCGGCAACGGTTGCTGTAGTCTCTTCCCTGATGTCAGTGCGCCAGGGGTATAAAAGATGCAGCCGACGCCATTTTTTTCAGTCTTTCTTGCCGTGCGGTGCCCGAAGCAAAAGCAGTTTGCAAGTGCCAGTCGGCCGACTCCTGAGATTTTCGAATCCGAATTTCAGAACCGAAGTCTTCATTAAAGCTAAGTACCCCGTTGGGGAAACTTTTTTTTTTCTTGCTCCAGACCGATGTCAGAAAAAGTTAACAATTGTATTTCTTGTGGGAAGCAAATACCTCAAGGATTTTCACTCTTACTGTATTCCTTGCCTAGGCCCTGATCACAACGTTGCTAGCTGTCGGTTTTGTGCTAGATTTAACCAACGCACTATGAAGCGTCTGTTCGATTTTGCATTTCATTACTTTGGCCGAAGATTTAATTATATAATGCCGTCGGACCAGCCGACAACCGGAGTTTAAAATAAACGCAAGGACAAGGAAAAGGATAGGCATCCGAGGTCCAAAACGGACGACGAGGCCTCTGTTAGGCCAGTCGCCAGTTCTCAGTGAGGCGCTTTCGCAGCCCCTGGTGCCCGCTACCTCAGAGCCACAGGCCGCTTCTGACTCCCATGTGGAGCCGACTTGGCCTCTGGATACTCAAGGTATTGGACACTTGGAAACCATTCCCTCAAATGGGTCCGGAGCCGCTGAGCAGGCATCTGCTTTTGAGGGTGTCTTCAGACCTACACAACTATATATAAAGCCATCTTCAGCTCTAAAGACAAAGAAACAAGTACAGCATTCTCCTACTCAGACTTCCATGCCTAAAAAG
Source organism: Protopterus annectens (assembly GCF_019279795.1). NCBI lineage: Eukaryota > Metazoa > Chordata > Ceratodontiformes > Protopteridae > Protopterus > Protopterus annectens. The sequence continues at coordinate 919,984,242 of NC_056744.1, forward strand.
ACAGATGCTCAAAATGGCCAAAGACCTAATTACTTAGATCAGGGGCTCCCATCCCCCTCCTGATAAGAGGCCTAGGCAAGAGAGAGTATGATTCTTCTGATCAGGTTTCTGTTTCCTCTGATTCCTCTTCTGAACAGGGATTACTCCATGCTTCCCTATGAGGATTCTGATTCTGAAGAATCCATTCCTTCAGCCTCTCCTCCTGAGGATTATTCTTTTGGGGAAACCCTGCATACCATGAGGGAGCATTTCCACTGGGAGAGCCAAGATTATTCTGAATCTAAGAAAAGGCTCAGAGACCTTCTGCTACTTCCTTAGCACAGACCCTTTGCTATTCCACCTGTTACATTGTAGATGTATTTTCAGAGTCCGGCCTGTCCCCTGACTCTTTACCCCCTGCACCTGCTAAGCCAGACAGATACTACAGGGTCCCGGATTCTCATAAATTCCTTTATAAAAACCCTGCTGCTAACCCAGAAACTATATCTCGGGGTCTCAAAGGGGTTAAAGCTTCCACTGCAAAAAACCCTGTCCCCTCTGATCGGGATTCTAGGGCTCTAGACAGATAGGGGAAAAATGTCTACATTTCTGCTACCCTGGCTGTAAGGGCTTTAAATTGTCAGTTTCATATGCTTAAATATCAGCAATATTTAATGTCACTGCTTAAACAGAAATTGTTGACAAATACTGAATGTTCAGAGAACAAGGAATTGCAGGATTTATTGCATGCACCTGAACAAGTGGGAAAGCATACTTTTCAATGTGGTTATGATTCACTGGAGGCCTCTTGCAGGGCCGCTCTTACAGTTTCTGTTATTAGAAGGCATGCTTGGTTAAAGGAACATAATCTGCCTGATAATGTTAAAGCAAAATTATTAGATGCACAATTACAGCATGATACTTTGTTTGGTACTAAAGCAGAAGAGGTATTGAAAGAAATGGAGGATAAAGCAAAATCAATGCAGACAGTCAAGGATTTCTTACAGGTACAGCCACCCAGGTTTAGCAGGAACTGGCCTTCTAAAAATTGGTCCTTTCCAGTGTCAGACAGACCACAAAGAGGCAGATACAGGCATCCCAGAGGCAGATCTCAGCCCCAAGGCTCATACAGGCCTAAACAATGAGGTGCCTCCAAAAGCAGTGACGACAAATCACAGCCTTACAGGAAACAGTCCCAATTACTTTCCTCTATCAGATCCTAGCACTTTTCTTTTGGCAGCCCCCGTAGGGGGAAAACTAGCACTTTTTTCATCAAATTGGCAAATGGTTACCCAAGACAAATGGGTCCCGAACATAGTGTCACAAGGCTACAGGTTCCATTTTCACACACCACCAAGGTCAAAAGGTATGCCAGACCTGCCACACAATTAATGGGCAGAGGCACAAAAACAAATTACAGCCCTCATGGATATGAGGGCCATTCAGCAAGTACCACAAGAGCAGGGGCAAAGATTTTACTCCAGACTTTTTCTAGTACCCAGAAAGGACAAAACCTGGAGACCAATACTGGACCTGCAGCTACTGCCCATGCTGGGTAAGAAGACTTGGCTCATAACTTTGGACCTAAAAGAGGCATACCTGCATGTCCCATCAGACAATCTTGCAGAAGATACCTCAGATTCATAGCTGGCTCAATGCATTACCAATTCTCTGCACTGCCCTTTGGCTTATCTACTGTGCCCAGGGTGTTCACAAAATGCCTGGCACCAGTAATTGCGTTTTGCAGACAAAAAGGAATTCAAATATATCTCTACTTGGACTACTGCCTAATTCAAGCAGAGAACAGACATTCTTCTAAAACATCTGGCATTTGTAAAAAGAGTATTAATTGGCCTAGGGTACACAGTAAATGAAAAGAAATCAAAACTAGTGCCCTCTCAAGTGATAATATTCCTAGGTGCAATCTTAAATACAACTGCCCAGATGGCTTATCTCACGCCAGACAAAAGCAACCGACTACTTACTTTAAGAAATTGGCAACAAAAACCCACTTATCTGCAAGGAAAATCCTGCAGGCCTTGGGTTTCATGGCATCCTGCATTCTATTAATTCCATATGTCAGACTGCATATGAGGAAACTACAGTGGTATCTGAAAAGTGTTTGGACTCAGCATTGCCACGGCCTGGAGACAGTAATTGCACTCATTCCCTGTCTACAACAGGAGTTTCGATGGTGGGCAGAAGCCTGTCACCACAACAAGGGTCTGCCATTCCGTTTACCCACAGCCAGACAGACACCGACAACGGATGCATCAGATTATGCCTGAGGGGCCCATATGGCAGGAAAATGTATTCAGGGCACATGGCCTGCAAACCAGATGCATCTTCACATCAATCAAAAAGAGATGCTAGCTGTTCAAAATGCCCTGACAGCTTTCAAGGACCTGCTTCATCCAGGACAATTACTGATCAAGACAGACAACACTACGGTCATGTGGTACATAAACAAGCAGGGAGGTACACATTCCTACCCCCTCTGCAGACAAGCAATGACCTTATGTGACACAGCATTGGCTTTTCAAGTTCACCTGCAAGCACAGTTTCTGCCAGGAAAAACAAATACTCTGGCAGACGAACTAAGCAGAAACCTCATGGATCACCACGAATGGAAACTGGATCCACAAGTCATACATGGATCTATTTGCCTCCCCTGACAACTGCCAATTGCAGAGATTTTGCACAAGGATTTATCACAAGCAAGCATGGAAAGTGGACGCCCTATCCTTCAGCTGGAAAAATCTTAACATTTATATGCTTTTCCCCCACTGCCTCTCCTTCCCAGGGTACTCCTAAAGGTCAGACAAGAGAAGCCAAAAATGATACTGATTGCACCAGACTGGCCACGCCAGCACTGGTACCCAATCCTAAAGAGCTTGTATCAAGGTCCAGCTTGGATATTGCCTCAAACTTCTCACTTGCTGACCCAACAAAACAATCAGATCCTGCACAGCCAACTCAGGACTTTAAATCTGGCAGCTTGGCGGATAATGTAGCCATTCAGAACACTCCTCTTTCAAAAGCTGTTATGGATGTTATCTTGGAGGCCAGGAGGCCCAGTACCAGAAAATCTTATGCAGAAAAATGGAAGAGATTCTGTGCTTGGAACCAGGAACAAGGCATTGACACGTGTGTACCAAATATCCCTCAGATTTTACAATACCTAACTGAGATGCTGAACAAAGGCCTTTCTTTCTCATCAATTAGGATTCATGCATCTGCCATTTCAGCCCATTACAATACGGAACCACCTATCTTTTCTCATCCTTTAATAAGCCAGTACCTCAGAGGGGCCAAAAACATTAGGCCTCCAAGGAGAGCACCAATTCCGGCCTGGGACCTCAATTATGTCTTGGAAAAACTCACACCCCCTCCTTTCCAGCCAGCATCAACAGCAGGTAAAAAATTCTTATCCTGGAAAACAGCTCTGCTCCTAGCAGTAACCTCTGCAAGGCGAGTCTCTGAGTTACAAGCACTCATGGCTGTGGAACCTTTCATAATTTTTCATCCAGACAGGGTTTCTCTGAGGACAAACCCTACATTTATGTCTAAGGTGGTGTCCAGTGTGGCCCTCAACCAAACCATTCACTTGCCTACCTTTTATCGAAATCCACAGAACAAAGGTGAGGAAATTCTGCATTCTTTGGACATACACAGGCAGTTACGCTTCTACTTGAACAGAACTAAAGCTTTCAGAAAGACTGAGCAACTTTGTGTCATATGCTGCAGGATCACAAGGAAAGGCTATCTCAAAACAGACCGTTTCTAAATGGATAGGCCATTGCATCCGTTTCTCCTATTTTCAACATGGCAAATGAGTGCCTAGGGGCATTAGGCCTCATTCCACCAGAGCAGCAGCCACTTCAGCAGTCTTCCTCAGAGGAGTACCAACCAAAGATGTCTTAGAGGGTGCAACTTGGAGTTCAGTCCACACCTTCACAAAACACTACCACTTACCTCTTAAAGTCCAGAGCAGGCTTTGCCAGTGCAGTTCTGCAGGGCCTCATAGCATCTCCTAGTGATATTTAGCTCAGTCACCCATCCTGAGCTTTGGGATTCAACCCAAGAGTAATGACTGCAACAGTGAAACACTATGAACATAGTACAGTTGTGTACCTAACATCAATGTAGATGTTCGAGTGTATTCACTGTTGCAGTCCCGGTTACCCACCCACCATCCCCCTTTTCCTTGCTGGGACATATCTGCACTTCTCTATCCTATACAACCTATTTGGTGTATTTGCTTGTAGATGAAGGAAATGTTATTTTTGTGCATGCTTTTTTATTGGCCTATTTTTCAGCCTACCAATTTGGGGGCACCTGACATCTGGGGCAAGAAAAACTGAAGAAAATGGCGTCAGCGGCTTCTTTTATACCCCTGGCGCACTGATGTCAGGGAAGAGGCGACAGCAACCGACGCCGGACCTAGACGTTGGAATTCTGGCCGAATGAGGGTATCCTGCCAGCAGGATAACCCAAGAGTAATGACTGCAACAGTGAATACACTCCAACATCTACATTTATGGTAGGTACACAACTGTACTTCCAGATAACAGGCGCAAGGTTAATTCAGGTCAAAGCAATGGGGCGCTTTCACCTCCAAACCTAGAGGAGATAAAGCGCAAACCTACAGAAAGCAATCCCAATGACTTCCCTCGGCCTACACAAAGCACTTATCTTTTGGCAGCACCCATAGGGGGAAAATTAGCACTTTTTGCTCAAAATTGGCAGATGTTCATCGTGTTACCCTGCTGCAGTCATCACACTTGGATTATCCTGCCGTCAGGCGGTCCCGCAGTCGGCCCGAATTCCAAAGTTTTGGTCCGGCGTCGGTTGCTGTCGCTTCTTCCCTGACGTCAGTGCGCTAGGGGTATATGAGGCGTCTGACACCATTTTCTTCAGTCTTTCTTGCCGCGCGGTGCCCGAAGCAGAAGCAGTTCGCAAGTGCCGGTCAGCCGACACCTGAGATTTTCAATTCGAATTTCAGTCCGAAGTCTTCAATAAAGCTAAGTACCCCGTTGGGGAACCTTTTCTTGCCTCCGTCCAATGTCAGAAAAAGTTAACAATTGCATTTCTTGTGGGAAGCAAATATCTCATAAGTTCTTCCATTCTTATTGTATTCCTTGCCTAGGCCCAGACCACGACGTCGCAGGTTGTCGGTTTTGTGCTAGGTTTAATAAACAAACTATCAAACGCCGTTTTGACTTCGCAAGCCATTACTTTGGTAGGAAATTTAATTATATCATGCCGTCGGAGCAGCCGACGACCGGCATGCATAAAAAAATGCAAGGATAAGGACTGGCAGCCTAGGAACAAGCCAGACTCCGAGGCCTCTGCTGGGCCTTTCGCCAGTTCTCCGGTTTTCAGTGAGGCGCCTTCGCAGCTCCTGACTACCGTAGAATTGGAACCCCAGACAGCTGCAGATTCTCAAGCAGAGTCTACTAGGCCGACGCAGCCATCTTCATTAGGCCCTTCCGACACCGGAGCCGAAGGAGACCCCGGAGCAGTGGTAACACCTTCAGTTGCAGAAGGTGTCTGCACTCACCATTAAATCTTGTGCTAAGCTTAAAACTCCTTTAAAACCATAAAAGATTGTACATCAGTCTACAATTCAAGGCCCCATGCCTAAGAAAAGGATGCTTAAGATGGCTGAAGATTTGATTACCCTAATCAGGGGTTTCCATCCCCCTCCAGATAAAAGACCAAGACAAGAGGAAGGATTATGCTTCCTCTGACCAGGTTACAATTTCCTCAGATTCTTCTGAGGAACAGGATTACACTTTTCCCCCTTATGAAGACTCTGATGTTGAAGACTCTATTCCCTCAGCATCTCCCCCTGAGGACTACTCCTTTGGGGAAACTTTACATACCATGAGGAAACATTTCTACTGGGAAGGCCAGGACTACTCTGATTCCAAGAAAAGACTCTGAGAGTTCCTTTTACTTCCCCAGCACAAACCACTTGCTATTCCCAGCAACTCTGGCTATGAGCACATTAAATTGTCAGTTTCACATGCTGAAATATTAGCAATTCCTAATGTCTCAATTTAAAACAAAAAATGAGCACACATACTAACAGTCTGAATTCAAGGAAATGCAGGATCTGTTGCATGCAGCTGAACAGGTGGGCAAACATACTTTACTTTGTGGATTTGATTCATTGGAAGTTTCCTGCAGAGCAGCTGTTACTGGGTCTGTCATACGTAGACATGCTTGGTTAAAAGAGCAAACTCTACCTGATCATGTTAAAGCAATATTATTGGATGCACCTTTACAGCAGGATGTATTATTTGTTGTCAAAGCAGAAGAGGTTTTAAAGAAAATGGAGGATAAGGCAAAGTCTATGCAGGCGGTCAAGGATTTTTTGCAGGTACAACCCCCTCGTTTCAGCAGGAATTGGCCAACAAAAAACTGGTCCTTTCCAGCTTCTGACAGATCACATAGGGGCAAATACAGACGCCCAAGGGGCAGAGGTCAGTCACAAGGCCCTTACAAACCTCGCCAATGGGGTACTGCTACCCAGAAAGGAGGAGAAGACAGGCCCCAAGCTAGCAGAAGACAAACACAATGATTCAGTCTTCAAACTACCAAGCAAATCTCTCCTGGCAGCTTCCTTGGGAGGAAAATTAGCATTTTTTGCAGACAGCTGGCACATCATCACAAAAGACAAATGGGTCCTAAACATTGTCTCACAAGCATACAGATTCCACTTACATACCTTGCCAAGGGTAAAAGGAATGCCAAACCTCACACCAAATCAATGGGTACAGGCACAAAAACAAATTACAGCTCTCATGGACATGAGAGCCATTCAACAGGTACCTATACAGGAGCAATGATAAGGATTTTACTCAAGACTCTTGATAGTCCCAAGAAAAGACAAAGCATGGAGACCCATTCTGGATCTTTCAATTCTGAACACCTATCTGCAAGTACCAAAATTTAAGATGCTAACACTACAGCAGCTTCTTCCCATGCTGGGTAAGAATGCTTGGCTAGTAATGTTGGACATCAAGGAGGCATACCTGCATGTCCCTATCAGACACAATTGCAGAAGATACCTCTGCTTCATTGCAGGTTCAATGCATTATCAATTCTCTGCACTGCCCTTTGGCTTATCTACTGCCCCCAGGGTCTTCACAAAATGCTTGGCACCAGTAATTGCATACTGCAGACAAATAGGAATTCAAATATACCCATACCTGGACGACTGCCTTCTTCAAGCAGAAAGCAAGGACATTCTTTTAAAGCATCTGGCATTTGTCAAACACCTTCTAAGTTGCCTAGGGTACACAGTAAACGAAAAGAAATCAAAACTAGTGCCCTCACAAAACATAATATTCCTGGGTGCCAGCTTGAATACAACGGCCCAGATGGCTTATCTCACGCCAGAACAGCAACAACAGCTTACTCAGTGCTTCAAAATAATGGCAACAAAGACCCAACTCCCTGCAAGAAAAATTCTGCAGGCCTTGGGATTCATGGCATCTTGCATACTACTAATACCATTTGCAAAACCGCATATGAGGAAATTACAATGGTACCTGAAAAGCGTATGGACTCAGCACAGCCACAGCTTGGAAACAATGATACCACTCATCCCCTGCCATCAACAGGAGTTTCTATGGTGGACACAGGCATGTCACCTCAACAAGGGTCAGCCTTTCACCTTACCCACAGCCAGGCAAACTATGACAACAGATGCATCGGACTATGCCTGGGGAGCACACATGGCAGGACAGTGCATTCAGGGCAAGTGGACTACAGATCAAAGGCATCTGCATATCAATCAAAAAGAAATGCTAGCAGTACAGAATGCCCTAACAGCTTTCAAGGACCTCTTACACCCAGGACAATTAATAATAAAGACTGTCAATACCACAGTAGTGTGGTACATAAACAAGCAAGGGGGCACACATTCCTACCCTCTATGCAGGCAAGCAATGACCTTGTGGCACACGGCACTGTCTTACCAGGTTTAATTACAAGCACAATTCCTGCCAGGAAAGAAAAACACATTGGCAGACGACCCAAGCAGAAACATCATGGATCCACGAGTGAAACTAGATCCACAAGTATTTGCAATGATGGCTCAAAAATGGGGACGCCCAGACATAGATCTGTTTGCCAGCCCTCAAAACTACCAGCGTCAAAAATTTTGCACAAGGACATTCCATCCACAAGCTTGGAAAGTGGACGCCCTCTCATTCAGTTGGAAATCATTAACAGTGTATGCCTTTCCTCCACTGCCTCTTCTAGCAAAGGTACTGCTGAAAGTCAGATTAGAGAGGCCACAAATGATACTCATTGCACCAGACTGGCCACGCCAGCATTGGTATCCAATTCTAAGGAACATGGCCCACGGCCCACCATGGATTTTACCACATATTCCTCACTTGCTCACCCAGCGAGACAATAGGATTCTACACAGCCAGCTCAAGACTTTAAACCTGGTTGCATGGCAAATTACCTAAACAACCAGCCAACACCTCTATCCAAAGCTGTTATGGATGTCATTCTAGAGGCCAGGAGGCCCAGCACTAGGAAAACCTATTCAGACAAATGGAAAAGATTTTGCGCCTGGAACCAGGCTAAAGGCCACAATCCCCTTGATCCAAACATTCCTCAGATTCTACAATATTTAACTGAGATGTTGCACAAAGGACTTTCATTTTCATCTATTAAGATCCACGCCTCAGCAATTTCAGCTCATTACAACACGGATACTCCTTTATTCTCACATCCACTCCTAAGACAGTACCTCAGAGGGGCTAAAAACATAAGACCGCCCAGGAGAGCACCAACACCTACATGGGATCTCAACTTTGTTCTGGAAAAGCTTACACTGCCGCCCTTTGAACCAGCTTTTTCAGCTGATTTAAAATTTCTTTCATGGAAAACTGCCCTGCTACTAGCAATAACCTCAGCTAGAAGAGTCTCAGAGCTACAGGCACTAATGGCAGTGGAGCCTTTCCTTATTTTTCATCAAGACAGAGTATCTCTACGAACTAACCCTTCCTTTATGCCAAAGGTGGTATCCAGTGTGGCCCTAAACCAAACCATTCATTTGCCCACCTTTTTCCCAAATCCCCAGAACAAAGGAGAAAGATTCCTGCACTCTTTGGACATTCAAAGGCAATTACGTTACTACTTGGATAAAACTAAGGCTTTCAGAAAATCTGACCAGCTCTTTGTAACCTATGCTGCAGGATCACAAGGAAAAGCTATCTCAAAACAGACCATTTCTAAATGGATAGGGCATTGCATACGTTTCTGCTACACGCATCATGGGAAACTGGTACCTGCTAACATTAGGTCCCACTCCACCAGGGCTACAGCTACATCAGCAGCCTTTCTCAGGGGAGTGCCAAGCAAGGATATTCTGGAAGCTGCAACCTGGAGTTCGGTGCACACCTTCACCAAACACCATCACTTGCCTCTATATTTTAAGACTAGAGCTGGTTTTGCAGGGCCTACTAGCTTCTTCTAACCCTGTTTAACTTCACCACCCATCCTTAGCTTTGGGATTCAACCCAAGTGTGATGACTGCAGCAGGGTAACACGATGAACATAGTACAGTTTTGTACCTACCATAAATGTAGATGTTAGTGTTCACCCTGCTGCAGTCCAGGTTACCCTCCCTCCATCCCCTCTGAACTAGCTGAACTTATCTATACCACTGTATCCTATACAACCTCTGTGGTGTATTTGCTTGTGCCTGAAGGTATTGTTTTATTTTTATATAGTTATATATATATATTGCCTACCTATTGGGGGCACCTGACATCTGGGGCAAGAAAAACTGAAGAAAATGGCGTTGGATGCCTCTTGTATACCCCTGGCGCACTGACGTCAGGGAAGAAGCGACAGCAACCGACGCCCGACCAAGACTTTGGAATTCGGGCCGACTCGGGCCGACTGCTGGACCGCCTGACGGTAGGATAACCCAAGTGTGATGACTGCAGCAGGGTGAACACTCGAACATCTACATTTATGGTAGGTACAAAACTGTACTTTAATAACCCAGGACAAGTGGGTTCTAAACATCTTATCACAGGGATACAGATTCCATTTCCACACTCTGCCAATGGCAAATGGTTGGCCAGATCTGCCAAAAAATCAATGGGCAGAGGCACAGAAACAGGTTATGTCCCTCATGGATATGGGAGCCATTCAGACAGTACCAGAACAGGAAAAAGGACAAGGTTTTTACTCAAGACTGATGTTTGTGTTTCACTGTTGCAGTCCATTACACTTGGGTTATCTTGCTGGCAGGCGACCCGCAGTTGGCCCGAGTTCCAAAATCTTGGTTTGGCGTCGGTTGCTGTCGCCTCTTCCCTGACGTCGGTGTGCCAGGGGTATAAAAGTTGCAACCAACGCCATTTTCTTCAGTCTTTCTTGCCGCTCGGTGCCCGAAGCAAAAGCAGTTCTCAAGTGCCGGTCGGCCTACTCCTGAGATTTTCAAAATCGAATTTCAGAACCGAAGTCTTCAATAAAGCTAAGTACCCCGTTGGGGAAACTTTTTCTTGCTGCAAACCGATGTCAGTAAAAGTTAATTGTTTTTCTTGTGGGAAGCAAATACCTCATAAGGACTTTCACTGTTACTATATTCCTTGCCTAGGCCCTGACCACGACATTACTAGTTGTCGGTTTTGTGCTAGATTCAATAAACGCACTATTAAACGTCTGTTTGATTTTGCTTTACATTATTTTGGACGAATATTTAATTATATAAATCCGTCGGAACAACCGACGACCGGAATGTATAAAAAAAGCAAAGACAAAGAAAAAGACAGGCATCCGAGGTCCAAAACAGACGACGAAACCTCTTCTAGGCCAGTTCACCGGTTCTCAGTGAGGTGCTTTCACAGCCCCTGACACCCGCTACCTCAGAGCCACAGGCCATAACTGCAGCCACGTGGAAATACAGAGGCCTGTGGAAACTCAAGGTATTGGGCCTACGGAATCTATACCCTCAGATGGGTCCGGAGCCGCTGAGCAGGCACCGGCTTCTGAGGGTGTTTTCAGACCTTCACAGCTTACAATTAAGGCTACTACAGCAGCAAAGGCAAAAGCAAGAACACCATTAAAGACAAGGAAACAAGTGCAGCATTCTCCAGAACAGTCATCCATGCCAAAGAAACAAATTCTTAAAATGGCTGAAGATCTCATTACTTTAATCATCCCCCTCCTGACAAAAGGCCTAGGCAAAACACTGATTATGATTCCTCTGATCAGGTTTCCATTTCCTCTGATTCTTCTTCTGATCAGGGCTATTCTGTCCCTCCATATGAGGACTCTGATGCTGAGGAGTCCATTCTTTCAGCCTCACCACCTGAGGATTACTCTTTTGGGGAAACCCTGCACACCATGAGGGAGCATTTCCATTGGGAGAGCCAGGATTACTCAGAATCCAAGAAAAGGCTCAGAGATTTCCTTTTATTGCCTCAGCACAGGCCCCTGGCTATATACCCCCTGTGCTTGTTATTGTAGATGTTTTTTCTGAATCCAGTCTGTCTCCTGATTCTTTATTCCCTGCACCAGTAAAGCCAGACAGGTACTACAGGGTCCCTGACTCTCATAAATTTCTTTACAAAACCCCCGCTGCAGACCCAGAAACTATTTCTCAGGGTCCTAAAGGGGTTAAGGCTTCCACTGCTAAAAATCCTGTCCCCTCAGATACGGATTCCAGAGCTCTGGACAGATGGGGGAAAAAAGTTTACACTTCTGCTACTTTAGCTGTAAGAGCTTTAAACTGTCAGTTTCACATGCTTAAATATCAACAGTACCTCATGTCATTGTTAAAGCAGAAAATGGTTACAAATATAGAAAGTCCTGACAGTAAAGAAATGCAGGATTTATTGCATGCAGTTGAACAAGTGGGAAAGCATACTCTGCAATGTGGTTTTGATTCATTAGAGGCTTCTTGTAGAGCCACAGTTTCACGCTCTGTTGTTCGAAGACATGCTTGGTTGAAAGAACAAAGTTTACCTGACCATGTTAAAGTAAAATTATTGGATACTCCATTACAGCATTATACTTTGCTTTATCCTCCATTTTCTTTAACACCTCTTCTGCCTTAACACCAAACAAAGTCCATGCAAACGGTGAAAGATTTCTTACAGGTTCAACCACCATGATTTAGTAGAAACTGGCCTTCAAAAAATTGGTCCTTTCCAGTGTCAGACAGCCCACAAAGAGGCAGATACAGACGCCCAAGAGGCAGATCTCGGCCCCAAGGCTCCTACATACCTAAACAATGGGGTGCTTCAGCCCCCAAAGGAGGAGAAGACAAATCACAACCTTATAGGAAACGGTCACAATGACTTCCCTGTGCAAATGCCAAGCTCTTACCAGTTGACAGCACCCCTAGGGGGAAAGCTAGCACTTTTCTCAAACAATTGGCACATGATCACCCAAGACTAATGGGTGTTGAATATTGTTTCTCAAGGCTACAGGTTCCACTTCCACACGCTTCCAAAACCAAAAGGTATGCCAAACCTGCCACAAAACCAATGGGCAGAGGCACAAAAGCAGATTGCAGCTCTTATGGATATGGGAGCTATTCAAAAAGTTCCACAAGAACAGGGACAAGGATTTTACTCAAGACTTTTCTTAGCACCCAGAAAAGACAAAGCCTGGAAACCAATACTGGACCTGTCAATCCTAAATACTTTCCTGGATGTTCCAAAATTCAAAATGTTAACACTCAACAACTTCTGCCCATGCTGGGCAAGGAGGCTTGGCTAGTTACTTTGGATCTCAAGGAGGCATACCTGCATGTCCCAATCAGACAATCGTGCAGAAGATACCTCAGATTTATAGCAGGCTCAATGCATTACCAATTCTCTGCACTGCCCTTTGGCTTATCTACTTGCGCCCAGGGTCTTCACAAAATGCCTGGCACCAGTAATTGCATTCTGCAGACAAAAAGGAATTCAAATATATCCCTACTTGGACGACTACCTTATTCAAGCACAGAGCAAGGACATTCTTCTAAAACACCTGGCGTTTGCAAAAAGATTGTTAATTTGGCTACGGTACACAGTAAACGAAAATAAATCAAAACTAGTGCCCTCTCAAGAGATAATATTCCTGGGTGCAAGCTTAAATACAACTGCCCAGATGGCTTATCTCACGCCAGAGAAACAAAGGCAACTGACTCATTACTTTCAAATGATGGCAACAAAGACCCAGCTCCCTGCAAGAAAAATTCTGCAGGCCCTGGGTTTCATGACATCCTGCATTCTGCTAATTCCATATGCAAAACTGCATATGAGGAAACTACAATGGTATCTAAAAAGTGTTTGGACTCCGCATTGTCACAGCCTAGATACAGTCATAACCTTGATTCCCTGCCTACAACAGGAGTTTCGATGGTGGTCCCAGGCCTGTCACCGCAACAAGGGACAGCCTTTCACCTTACCTATAGCCAGGCAGATAATAACAACGGATGCATCAGATTATGCCTGGGGAGCACATATGGCAGGAAAATGTATTCAGGGCACGTGGCGCAAGGAACAAATGCATCTTCAATCAAAGAGATGCTAGCTGTACAGAATGCCCTGACAGCCTTCAAGGACCTAATACATCCAGGACAACTATTAATAAAGACTGACAATACCACAGTTATGTGGTACATAAACAAGCAAGTGGGCACACATTCCTACCCCCTATGCAGACAAGCCATGACTTTGTGGAACACAGCACTGACCTACCAGGTACATCTGGAAGCACAATTCCTGCCAGGAACAAAAAATTCACTGGCAGACGAACTAAGCAGAAATCTCATGGATCCTCATGAATGGAAGCTAAATCCACAAGTGTTCAACATGATGACAAGGAAATGGGGACGCCCAGACATAGAAAATACAAAAATTTTGCACAAGGACTTATCACTGTCAAGCATGGAAAGTGGATGCTCTGTCATTCAGCTGGAAAGGCCTGCCAGTCTATGCCTTCCCTCCAATGCCTCTACTCACCAAGGTGCTTCTAAATGTCAGACAAGAGAGGCCAAAAATTATCCTGATTGCACCAGACTGGCCACGCCAACACTGGTACCCACTCCTAAAGAGTTTGTCCCAAGGCCCACCTTGGCCTCTACCTCAATTCTCTCATCTTCTGACACAACAAAATAATCAGATTCTGCACAGTCAACTCAGAACCTTAAACCTGGCAGCATTTCGGATAACGTAGCCACTCAGACTGCACCTCTGTCTCTAAAGCTGTTATGGATGTTATTTTGGAAGCCAGGAGGCTCAGCACTAGAAAATCTAATGCAGAAAAATGGAAGAGATTCTGTGCTTGGAACCAGGCAGAAGGCCTCGAACCACTTGTCCCTAATATACCTCAGATTTTGCAATACCTAACTGAGATGTTTGACAAAGGCCTATCTTTTTCATCCATTAAAGTCCATGCCTCTGCCATTTCAGCTCATTACAATACGGATCCTCCTATTTTTTCACATCCTCTGCTACGACAGTACCTCAGAGGGGCAAAGAATATAAGACCCCCTAGGAGAACACCAGTACCTACGGGGGACCTCATTTTTTTTTCTGAAAAACTAACATTACCGCCATCTGAACCAGCCAGCACAGCTGATCTAAAATTCTTGTCATGGAAAACTGCTCTGCTCCTAGCAATCACTTCAGCAAGAAGAGTCTCAGAGTTACAGGCATTAATGGCTGTGGAACCTTTCCTCATTTTTTATCAGGACAGGGTTTCTCTTAGGACAAACCCAACATTCATGCCAAAAGTGGTCTCCAATGTGGCCTTAAACCAAACCATTCATTTACCTACTTTCTACCCAAATCCCCAGAATAAAGGGGAAAGACTACTGCACGCTTTGGATATACACAGACGGCTACGATTCTACTTGGACAAAACAAAAGTTTTCAGGAAAACTGAGCAAGAGTTGGTAGCATATGCTGCAGGATCGCAAGGAAAGCCTATTACAAAGCAGACAATTTCCATATGGATAGGACACTGCATCCGCTTCTGTTATGCGCAGCATGGGAAATCTGTGCCTAAGGGCATTAGGCCTCATTCTACCAGAGCAGCAGCCACTTCAGCAGCTTTCCTCAGAGGAGTACCAACCAAAGATGTATTAGAAGCTGCAACCTGGAGCTCAGTGCACACTTTCACCAAGCACTACCACTTACCTCTCTACTCCAAATCCAGAGCAGGCTTTGTCACTGCAGTTCTTCAGGGATGGTTAGCCTCACCAAATCCAATTTAGACCCAGCCACCCAACCTCAGCTTTGGGATTCTACCCAAGTGTAATGACTGCAACAGTGAAACACGAACATAGTACAGTTGTGTACCTACCATAAATGTAGCTGTTAGTGTGTGTTCACTGCTGCAGTCCAGGTTATCCACCCACCATCCCCCTTTTTCTTTGCTGGGACTTTTCTGTACTTCTCAACTCTGTACAACCTATGTGGTGTATTTGCTTGTAGATGAAGGAAATGTTCATAGTAATATATGCTTTTTTTTTGGCATATTTTTATCTTTTCAGCCTTCCTATCTGGGGGCATCTGACATCTGGGGCAAGAAAAACTGAAGAAAATGGCGTCGGTTGCAACTTTTTATACCCCTGGCGCACTGACGTCAGGGAAGAGCCGACAGCAACCGACGCCTGACTAAGGCTTTGGAACTCGGGCCGACTGCGGGTCGCCTGCCAGCAGGATAACCCAAGTGTAATGACTGCAACAGTGGATACATTTATGGTAGGTACACAACTGTACTTTCTTGGTACCCAGAAAGGACAAGGCCTGGCGGCCAATACTGGATTTATCGATTTTGAACACATAGCTGGACATTCCAGAATTCCAAATGCTGACTTTGCAGCAGCTTCTGCCCATGCTGGGCAAAAATGCTTGGCTGATGACTTTATACCTAAAAGAGGCATACCTGCATGTCCCAATAAGACAGTCGTGCAGAAAATACCTCAGATTCAAGGCTGGCTTAATGCATTGCCAATTCTCTGCACTGCCCTTTGGCTTATCTACTGCGCCCAGGGTCTTTGCAAAGTGCTTGGCACCAATATTTGCATTTTGCAGACAAAGAAGTATACAAATATATTCTTACTTGGACGACTGTCTCATTCAAGCAGAGAACAAGGACACGCTTCTTTGACACCTGGCGTTTGTGAAAAGACTTCTAACATGCCTAGGGTACACAATAAATGAAAAGAAATCACAACTGGTACCCTCTCAAAAGGTAACATTCCTGGGTGCAAGCTTGAATACAACTTCCCAGATGGCTTACCTCACGCCAGACAAGCAAAGGCAACTGACTACTTACTTCAAACTGATGGCAACAAAAACCCCGTCTTCTGCAATGCAAATTCTGCAGGCTCTGGGCTTCATGGCATCCTGCATCCTACTGATTCCATATGCAAGACTGCATATGAGGAAACTTCAATGGTACCTAAAAAGTTTATGGAGTCAACATTCTCACAGTCTGGAAACAATGGTCCCTCTCATTACCTGCCTGCAACAGGAGTTTCTGTGGTGGGCAAAGGCATGTCACCAAAACATGGGGCGGCCATTCACTCTACCCCCTGCCAGCCAAACCTTAACAACAGATGCATCAGATTATGCCTGGGGGGCCCACATGGCAGGAAGATGAATTCAGGGCATATGGACACCAAAACAAATGCATCTACATATCAACCAGAAAGAGATGCTAGCTGTTCAAAATGCCCTAACAGCCTTCAAGGACTTACTTCATCCAGGACAACTACTGATAAAGACGGACAACACCACAGTCGTGATATGTAAACAAGCAAGGTGGGCACACACTCATACCCCCTTTGCAGATTAGCCATGGCACTGTGGGACACAGCTTTGACTTACCAAATGCATCTTCAAGCTCAATTCCTGCCAGGAAAATAAAACACTCTGGCAGACTATTTAAGCAGAAACCTTATGGATTCTCACGAGTGGAAACTAAATCCACAAGTCTTCAGCATGATAGAGAAATGGGGGAGCCCAGACATAGATCTGTTTGCCTCAACTCAAAATTATCAATTGAAAAGATTCTGCACAAGGACTTGTCACAGACAAGCATGGAAAGTGGATGCCCTATCGTTCAGTTGGAAAAACCTATTGGTTTACGCCTTTCCTCCTCTGCCTCTTCTCCCCAAGGTCCTCCTAAAAGTCAGTCAAGAGAAACCAAAGATGATACTAATTGCCCCAGACTGGCCCCACCAATACTGGTACCCAATCCTAAGGAACTTGTCTCAATGCCCAGCTTGGACCTTGCCTCAAAGACCACAACTACTGTCCCAGCAAAACAATCAAATCCTGCGCAACCAACTACAGACTCTGAACCTGGCAGCATTGGCTCATCATGTAGTCATACAAACACCTCTCAGTAAAGCTGTGATGGATGTCATTTTGGAAGCCAGAAGGCCTAGTACTAGAAAATCGTATGCTGACAAATGGAAGAGATTCTGTGCTTGGAATCATGCACAAGGGACTGATATAGCAGAATCAAATATTCCTCAGATATTGCAATACTTAACTGAGATGCTTGACAAAGGCCTATCTTTCTCATCAATTAAAATCCATGCTTCTGCCATTTCGGCTCATTACAATACAGAGCCACCAATCTTTTTTCATCCTTTACTATAACAGTATCTTAGAGGAGCCAAAAATGTAAGTCCTCTTAGAAGATCACCATTGCCTGCATGGGACCTCCGTTATGTGTTGGAAAAGCTCACCCTGCCTCCATTTGAACCAGCTGCTACCGCTGATGTAAAGTTCTTATCATGGAAAACAGCTCTGCTACAAGCACTTACTTCAGCAAGAAGAGTTTCAGAGCTACAGGCCCTCATGACTGTAGAGCCTTTCATCATATTTTACCCAGACAGGGTATCTCTGAGGACAAATTCTACTTTTATGCCTAAGGTTGTTTCCAGTGTGGCTCTTAACCAAACAATTCATCTGCCAACCTTTTATCCAAGTCTACAGAACAAGGGGGAGAGAATTCTGCATTCCTTGGACGTACACAGACAGCTAAGATTCTGCTTGAGCAGGACTAAAGCTCTAAGAAAAACTGAGCAATTACTAGTGACATATGCTGCAGGATCAGAAGGCACGGCTATTTCAAAGAGCCACTGCATCTGTTTCTGCTACTTACACCATGGTAAACCTGTGCCCAAGGGCATTAGGTCTCATTCCACCAGAGCTGCAGCTACTTCAGCAACCTTTCTCAGGGGAGTACCAACCAAAGACATTCTAGAGGCAGCTACTTGGGAGTTCTGTTCACACCTTTCACACCTTTACAAAGCATCATCATTTGCCTCTCTACTCTAAATCTAGGGCAGGCTTTGCCACTGCAGTTCTGCAGGGTCTTATAGCTGCTCCTAATGCTGTTTAGCTCCAGCCTCCCAACCATAGCTTTGGGATTCTACCCAAATGTAATGACTGCAACAGTGAAACACGAAGAACATAGTTCAGTTTTGTACACTTACCATAAATGTAGATGTTCAAGTGTATTCACTGTTGCAGTCCAGGTTACCCTACTGCCATCCCCCTGTCATTCTGGAGATCGTCTTGCCTTCTCTATCTTCTACAACCTATGTGGTGTATTTCCTTGTAGATGGAGGTTAAGTTTATATTGATGCGTGTGTGTGTGTGTGTGTCTGTGTGTGTGTGTGTGTGTGTATATATATATATATATATATATATATATATATATATATAGTTATATGTGTGTATATATATATATATATATATTAGATATAGATATATACAGATATATATATATATATAGATATATACAGATATATATATATATATATATAGATATATACAGATATATATATATATATATATATATATATAGATATATAGATATATAGATATGTGTATATATATATTTGCTACCTTTTTGAGGGCACCTGACATCGGGGGAAGAAAAACTAAAGAAAATGGAGTCTGCTGCAAGTTTTATACCTCTGACGACCTGACATCATGGAAGAGGAGACGGCAACTGATGCAGGACCCAAGACTTTGGAATTCAGACTGACTGAGGGCACCCTGCCAGCAGATTACCCAAATGTAATGACTGCAACAGTGAATACACTCTAACATCTACACTTATGGTAAGTGTACACAACTGTACTTTTTCTTTAGCGGCCTTTACTCTCCGGTCGCTGAACTATTTGTCACATTTTACACTGCTCCAAAGAGATCTCCTAAAAGAGCTTGGAGAGTCTCTGCACGGTAACGTTTCTGATGCAGTGGCTCAGAAGGTCAATGCTCAGATGTCTACCATAAATTCCATTGCTAACTCCTTCATGAGGCTGATCTCGCATGCAGCTGACTGAGCGAGTAGGGCAGCGAGTTCCGGAGTCTCTTTGGAGGCACTCCTGGATGCGCCTGTGTAATTTTGCGGAGACCTTCAAGTCTCTGTTCACCAACGCCCCATTTTGACGGTTCGGCGTCGTTCGGAACCAAGGTGAAGGATACTCACTAGGTGTGAGCCGTGGGAGTCCGTTTTTTCCATGCCTTCTAGACCTTATCCCAAGGGCCTGAAGGTGGGAAAATGTGGTTCAGAAAGACAGAGGTTTTTTCAATACGCACAAAGTGATTCCCCCTCCAGAGGCAGGGGAGGGGTGGTAACTCGGGTAGATGCCACCCTAGAGGCAGAGGAGGCCCGCTTAACCAGGGGGACCACTATTCCTTTTGTGGTACCTCCTACCAGCGCTTCTGATGGGAGGCCCGACTGCGCTTCTCCAGAGCCAGTTGGTGGTCTCATTTCGCTATACCCGGAAGCCTGGCAACCCATCACCCAGGATGAGTGGGTATTAAAGATAATTTCTGGAGGGTATCGTATTCCCTTCTCTCCACATCCCCTGCCAACCAAGAGAATCCCAGATGCTCCACCCAGTCAAAGGGATTCCGCAGCTTCAGAAGTTCAAAAGCTGCTAGGAAAAGGAGCCATCCAGCATGTTCCCTCAGACCAGCTCGGATTTGGGACTTACTCAAGATTCTTTTTGGTGCTGAAAAGAAAAGGGGACCTGAGACCCATCTTGGATCTCAGCCGCTTGAACCTCCTATGTAAAAAAGTCCAAGTTCCGAATGGTCACTTTACAGTCTATTCTCCCATTTTTGGGGAAAGAAGTATGGATGCACTCCATCAACCTCAAGGATGCTTACTACCATGTAAAGATGGACAGGCCATCCAGAAGTCATTTAGGCTTCCGGCTGGGAGCCAGTCATTTTCAGTTTCGAGCCCTGCCCTTTGGTCTCACCACAGCCCCAGGGTGTTCACCAAATGTATGGCAGTGGTGACCGCTCACTTGAGACGTCAGGGATTCCAAGTGTTTCCGTACATAGACGACTGGCTCCTGTCTGCCACCACCAGGCATCTACTATTACAGACCAGGGACACCACCATTGCGCTGTGTCAATGATTGGGTATCACACTAAACTGGAAAAAGTCTGCTTGTTGCCCTCGCAGCGTATCACCTTTATAGGCGCCGAGTTAGACACTGTGCTCCTGAGGGCTTTCTTACCACAAGAAAGAATTCAGATTTTGCAACAACAGGTCTACACTTTGCTTCCACTGAAAAAGGTTGTCAAAGGAAAAACAACTTCAAAAAGATCAACACATGGCAGGTTCATGTTAAGGCACTTTAATCTTGCAGCAAGGAGACAAAAACGTGCTAATACAGAGTTTGTCTAACTAGAATCAGGAAGTGAAGCTATTCTTATACATTTCTTACAAGACATTGCCTACTAAGCTGATGTAATAAATCACAAGATGTTAAGTTGTCAATCTCGCCTTCATTCTTGCTTGATGGGTTCGGAGCCGATCCCTCGGCTCCGACTCGGCACTTGCTAAGCTCGAGAGTCACTTTTACCAGCTCGAGGCAGCCCCATATCCCATGATGCAAGGCGGTAAGTACCCAGATCTCGTTTGCCGCTTCGCTTATGAGGTCCTCCTTTTACCAGCTCCTGGTAAGTGATTCACTTTGTTGATATTTAAGCCCCTTTTTTTTGTAAAAAAAACCTTTAATTGTTAGTTATAAGTTAATTATATAGATTTTCTGACAGAAAATCCCTGTCTTTTCTAATTTTTTTTTTAGTCAAACTTTACCCATCCCATCCCCTCCCTGTAGGGTGTGTGTGTTTGTTTTATAGGAATACCTTTTTGGTATTTTATTTAATTTAATTTTTTGACTGCTGTGTGTGTGTGTTTTGTGAAGCACCATGTCAAAGGAGAGGGTCTCAGGTTTTAAGAAGTGTGACTCATGCTGTCAGAAGATGTCTCTGACAGACTGTCACACTTCTTGCCTGTATTGCCTGGGGCCTCTTCACCTGCAGGACTCCTGTGCTATTTGTCATTCCTTCAGCCAGAGAGTCCTGCAGGAAAGACGTAACAAGCTGATACTTAGGGGCCTTCTTAAGCCGGAGGGCTCTCCGGCTAAGTCGGCTCCATCAAAATCAGCTAAATCTTCCAAGGCCCAGGCTTCTGTGTCTAAGCCTGCGGCCTCGCCCGACTGCTCGAGTCGAGATCGGCTCCGGCTGGAGCCGATTCTGGCTTAACAAAGCCGATTCTGCATCGACCACTGCGGTGTCGGCTCCGATCGGTTCCGACCACCATGTGGCACAGGCATCGGTGTCGGCTCCGACACCGTTACTTTTGTGGCTGTATCGGCTCCGGCTGGAGCCGATGCATCGAGGCTTCCTTTCGGCTCCGATAAGTCTTTGGCTCCGACAGGATCTATAGTATCGGGTCCGATGGCTCATTCCAGGAAGAGGTCGAGGTCTCCTTCCTTGGAGCCGATACTTTCGGCTCCGGCTTCACCTCTCCTTTCGGAACGGAGCCATCGGAGCCGATCTTCAAGGTCATCCAGACTTTCAGACCATTACCTAGAGAGAGTGGTCAGCAGATTACTTAAGTCACAGGTACTGGCCCAAATGTTACATAGTCCGTCTCAACAGACGACTGTTGGTCCACACCCCGTTACAGTTCCTCCTTCAACTCTACCCCAGAGCTTGGAGTTGGAGTCTTCGGGAATGGTTACTGCTACGGCTGGAGGACGGATACCCCTTCTGTTCCTTCAGCCTCTACTCTTATCTCCTCTTGAGACCTTCCTTAGAGGGATTCGTGGTCGGGCTTCCATGGTCTCCTCCGAGGGGTGAGTGGCATCGGACCCTTGTCCGAACCCGCTCTTCCCCTTGGAGCCTCGGCCTTGGTGAGCTCGGCTCCGACATCTGCCTCGGAGACTTCCCTTTCGGTGATCCCTGGAGTTCCTAGTTCTTCGGAACGGGTTCTCTCGGACCTGCCTGGGAGGGGAGCATTCGAGGTGATGAAGAGTGTGCTGGCCACTGGTATCAGTCAGCAGTCTGTTCCCGTAGCTCCTCCCTCTATAGTACCTGTTGACATCTCTGCCACTTCTCTTGCTACAGGACCCAGAGATCCTCCGCCTCAGGTTTCCCCATTGGGAATTTCCCCCTCTTCCGAGGATTCTCCTGATGTTTCGGGAGATCCTCCTAGGAAGAGGACTTGTAAGAGGAAGCATGTAGACTCCCCTGAGTCTGTCACTTCGGATACTGACTTTGATGAGTCAGAGGGATGCCCTAGATCCCCTCTGAGGATGTCTCCTTCTCAGACATCCTAGAACTCCTTAAACAGAGGGAAACTGGCCCACCAACAATCCCTCTGAGGATGAGTCAGTATACCTAGAGGCGTTTGGATCTCAGCCCTCCACCTCCTGGGTGTCTCCGCCTTCGACCCTCTTATGCAGGTTATTGCACGAAGCGTGGGCAGCTCCTGACTCTGTAGAGCCAGTCCCTAGGAGGCCTTCAAAATTTATCACTGCCCGTGTGACAAGCAATTCCTCACTAAGGGTGTCCCCGCTGATGCCATGGTGGTGGCTGGCCACCAAGAAGGAACTTGCAGATCCTTCCGTACCCGTCCATCCTCCTAATAAGGACTCTAGGACCATGGATAGGTATGGTAAGCGGATGTTTTCCTCAGCGACCTTTGCTATGCGTCGCTGAATTACCTATGTCACTTCACCAGACTCCAGAGGGATATCCTTAAGGAGCTGGGTGAAGTAGTACAGGATCCTACAGCTGCAGGGGCTCAAGAAAAAATTGCTTCGCATCTAGGAACCCTTAATTCCATTGCAAACTCCTCCATGCGGCTAATATCTTATGCTGCTGATGGAGCGAGTAGAGCCGCAGGTACAGGTGTGGCTCTTAGACGCCAAGCCTGGATGCGGCTATGTGATTTTGCGGATCCCTTCAAGGCGTCCTTCACAAATTCTCCCTTTGATGGGTCAGCTTTGTTTGGCCCTCAGGTGAAGGAAACTTTGACCAGGTGCGAACAGGACGGCAAGACTCTTTCTGCTGTAGGAGTCCGTTTTCCACCCCTTCTAGACCTTATCCCAAAGGACAGAAAGGTGGGAAAATGTGGTTCAGTAAATCCCAAGGAGTCACGCCGGATTCACGTGGCCAGTTTACCCCTAGAGGCAGAGGGGGTCACAACAACAGACGCCGCTCTAGAGGCAGAGGAGGTCCGAAAAACCAGGGAAACAGAGAGCCTCTCACTGACAAGCACTATCAGCATCCCTGAGATGTTGCCCGGCTGTCCCTCCTTGGAGGCAGTCGGGGAAGATTATCACTGTACCCAGAAGCCTGGCATTCCCTCACTCAAGACAGATGGGTACAGTCGATCATATCCAAGGGTTACATAATTCCTTTCGAGGAAAGTCCCTTCCCTCAAATTCCCTTCCAGATGTACCACCCGGTCTAAGGAAATTGCAGAGTTAGAAGTCTCAAAACTACTGCAAAAGAGCCATTCAGCCAGTTACAACAGACCATTCAGAGCCCGGAATCTACTCAAGGTTCTTTTTGGTCCCCAAAAAGACGAGAGACTGGAGACCAATATTGGATCTCAGCAGACTCAACAAGTCTGTCAGGAAGACAAGATTCCGAATGGTCACTCTTCAGTCAGTTCTGCCCTTCTTACAGAAGGACAACTGGATGTGCTCAATAGATCTTCAGGATGCGTACTATCACATCAAAATTCACAGACGCTCCAGGAGATTTCTCCGCTTTCGGCTGGGGTCCAGTCATTTCAATTCAGAGCCCTGCCCTTTGGTCTCACTACAGCCCCCAGAGTGTTCACCAAATGCATGGCAGTGGTCACGGCTCACCTGAGACGTCAAGGATTCCAGGTGTTTCCGTATCTCGACGACTGGCTCCTGTCAGCCACCACCAGGCATCAGCTTACACAAGCCAGGGATTACACAATAAACCTTTGTTCTCATTTGGGCATCTCGATCAACTTGAAAAGTCATCCTTATCGCCCTGCCAGTCTATTACCTTCATAGGCAAACTTAAACACTGTTCGGATGTCAGCTACCCTTACAGATCAAAGAGTTTCAGACATTCAGAGTCATGTCAGAATCATTCTGGCCAACAAGAAAGTACAGGCCAGAATGGTTCTAAAGGTATTAGGTCTCATGGCTGCGCCATTACTCTTCTTCCCTGGCTCGATTCTACATGCCTTCTTCAATGGATGCTGTTCACACAATGGTCATACCAACAACTTCCAATGCGTCACCAGATTCTAGTGACACAGACATGCAAAGAGCATCTTGCTTGGTGGATCACATCTCCTCAGGTTCACCAAGGCAGGTACTTTGTACCCCCATCCCCGATAGCCACTGTCACCACGGATGCCTCCCTGATCGGGTGGGGGGGTCATTATCAGGGCAGGATGGTTCATGGGACGTGGCAGCCGTTCGAGTACCATCTGCACATAAATGTCCTGGAGATGAGAGCAGTGCTTTTAACGTTGCAAGCCCTCAACGACTTTCTTCCCGTAGGGACAATTGCAGTCCACACAGACAACATGTCTGTAGTTTGGTATATCAACAAACAGGGCGGAACCAAGTCCTACCCCTTGTGTCGAGAAGCGCTCAGACTATGGCAATGGGCGATCTCCTCTCATCGGTTTCTGGTAGCAACGCATATCCCTGGGAAAACCAACATTGTAGCGGACAGATTGAGCAGAGCTATTCTCATGCCTCACGAGTGGTCTCTCAAGCAATCTATAGCGGAAGAGATTTTTCTGGAATGGGGTCGTCCATGCTGCGATCTTTTTGCTACTCCCCAAAACAGCAAATGTCCAGACTTCTGCCTCTTCCCTCCATCAGGCCATCCCCCCAGAGACGCTCTGACCCAGGATTGGCCCCAGGGACTTCTTTATGCCTTCCCTCCATTTCCTCTGATCCCTCAGGTTATCCAGAAAGCTACCGTTTTGAGAGCCAAATTGATTCTCATTGCCCCTTACTGGCCTCGACAAGTTTGGTTTCCGTTCCTCCATCATCACCTTTTGGTGCAGCCGTGGCATCTGGACCCAGTGCCAGATCTTCTGATTCACCAATCGGGTCAGCTGCACCGGTCAATCCCTTCTCTCAACCTCACAGCATGGTTGCTCCACTTCCTTCCTTAGCCAGGCTTCCTTTGATCTCTAACCCAGTTAGAGACATCATAGTAGCTTCGCTAAAATCCTCTACCAGGAGGATTTATACAAGCAAATGGAAACGTTTCTCTTATTGGGCTAAGGCCAAGAATATTGATCCTTTTACTGCCCCTGTTCAGGCAGTCCTGGACTTCTTAGCAGAGATTTTTCATGCAGGCTCCTCTTCTTCCACAGTTAGAGTTCAATTGGCTGCTATTTCCAATTTTCATGTCGGTATAGCAGATCATAATATTATGTCCCATAGGCTCTGCAGGGCCTTCTTGAAAGGAATTTTCCTACTAAAGCCTCCAATCAGGAATCCTCCTCCTCAGTGGGATCTAAATTTAGTGCTGACATCCTTGATTCTTCCCCCCTTCGAGCCAGCTGTTTCTTGTTCCCTGAAATATCTTTCTTGGAAAACTTTATTCCTAGTGGCTATTACATCAGCCAGGAGGGTGTCTGAACTTCATGCCCTTTCGGTTCGACCCCCCTATTTGGTTTTTCACAAAGACAGAGTATCTTTGAGAACTAACCCAACCTTTTTGCCTAAGGTCGCTTCAAAGAACAATTTGAATCAATCCATTGATCTCCCTGTATTTTTCTCCAACTATTCAGATAGAGCTGAACAAAAGCTACATTATCTTGATGTCCACCGTCAACTTAGATATTATTTGGACAGAACAAAAAAATTTAGAAAATCTGATCAACTTTTTGTTTCCTATGGATAATAAAAAGGCCTTCCTGTTTCTAAAGTGACTTTGTCTAGATGGCTTTCTTCGGTCATCTCTGAAATTTATCTGCTCAGGGGAAAACAGCTGTGCTCAAAACCTAAAGCACATTCAACTAGGAGCTTAGCTACTTCTACAGCCTTTCAAGCTAGACTTCCTTTAGACACTATTTGTGCAGCGGCCACTCCTCACACTTTTGTTTCCCATTACAAATTGGACTTGGCCTCCAGGGACAGAGCCAGTTTTGGCTCTACAGTCCTCAAGAGTTTGTTCCATTGAGCCACCCAGGATAGAGGTGCTAGGGACGCGGTCCCATCAAGCAAGAATGAAGGCGAGATTGACAACTTAACATTAAGAAGTTATGTACCTACCATAACGTTCCATGTTAGTTGTCTTCTCGCCTTCTTTCTTGCGACCCTCCCTCCTTCCCCTTGGCCTGGACAGACCTTGTTATAGAAACTGTTATGCTGAAGACCATTCAGACCTGGTCCTTCTTCCATCTGTAGTTTTCTTTCTTCCTTTGGGAAGTATTTTATGCTTGGTGCTATTGCCCTTTGTCATCAAACGAGATCTGGGTACTTACCGCCTTGCATCATGGGATATGGGGCTGCCTCGAGCTGGTAAAAGTGACTCTCGAGCTTAGCAAGTGCCGAGTTGGAGCCGAGGGATCGGCTCCGAACCCATCAAGCAAGAAAGAAGGCGAGAGAAGACAACTAACATGGAACGTTATGGTAGGTACATAACTTCTTATTCTTTCAATATTATTTCATAGCAGCTGTTTGTCCATGATTTTCTGCTGGCATATCAAGTTTACAAAAAAAACTTCCTAAGAAAAACAACGTGGCCTTGATGACCACCGGTCAGATACAACTTCTCACTATGCATTGTTACCGTTCAAGGTACTATGGCTAATTCAAGCACAAAGCAAGTACAGATTATAGTTAATTTCTTCAAGCAGTCTTTGTTCAACTGTATCTATCTTTTCTGCAGCTGTGCATGTTCTCATAACACGAACAGAGCTGATTGTTCAAGTTCAATAACATTATAGAAAACAGTATTGTTCTATTCATTTTCCTGACCTAACAGATAATCACCTGCTTCTCAGTAAATTTCCAAAAGGCATAAACATGAATTTTGCAGTGCTAGCAAATACTAGGTCAGAGAGCATCTTGCAGTTTCAGAAAGCATCTGTAGTTTCATACAAAACTAAGCTGTACATAAAATAGAATGAAATGTGTTAACCCTTTTAGCTTCTAATAAGCACTAAACATATACATTAATACATATTTTTCTAACATTTCTCCCCTGTTAATACTTTTTATTCTATTTTCAAAAGCATAAACAGTTTGTTTCTTCTCCTAACCTCGTTCTGTTTTGAATTTGCAGTTGAGAGTCATTCCGTTTAAACTTATGAAAGTGTTTCATTTTTCAACAGTTCTTCAATTTCAGTACTTTGATACAAAGACTCAGAAATTGACATGTCTATAAAATCTTTGATTAATCTATTCATGCATGGAATACTGCAACAAACACACACTCCTAATAGGAGTAATCCCACACAAATGGCGATCAGGATGTTCATTAGGATGCTACCCCACCTGGAAAAAATCCGTCAGTGGGTTTGGGCCTGGTTTGGTCATGGATGACACTTGCTGAATCCCCTCAAGATGGTCTTTTATGTCATGCTGGTTGTCAGGAATATATGAACAGCACTCCTCTTTTATTAACGCTCATGTACCACCTTTCGCCGCTAAGGTGAAGTCGAGAGCCATGCGGTTTTGAAGTACCACAGTTCTCATAGCGTTCAGTTTATCAGTTACTAATTCGAGAGCAGAAAAAGTTGCATTGCTCATTACTTCAAGAAGTTTGGACAGTTTTTTCAGCTCCCAAATCAATTTCACTGCGCCATATGCAGGGGCTATACCTGCCCACGATATAATAGTGTCACTCAAGTCCATGTGTGTCAGTTTATCTTTGTTTTTCACGGAGTTATGGTTTCTCCAGCCTGCTTCAATTCGTCCCATTGGATTCTCAGGTCTCTTGATTGCATTTCCAGGTTTCTTGGTGACCTCTGACATTTCGAATGCTTCCCTGAGACAAAACTGCAGTGTGTCGTATGGCCGGAACCAGGTAACCCAAAAATCAACTGCCGGACCAATTCTCAGGAAACCATTTGTATGCCTTTTCCCCACACACAAAATAACAATTCTCTACTTTAGTATTAATATATACTTGCCCTGCATGAAACATTTTCTTATCAGTGATAGATAGTTGTTTAAAAAGAACAGGATTACATTGTACTTCATCAACGTTTTGTGCATTAATTCAAAATATGAGTCATAGTTTGTATCACAAATATAACCTGCATTATTAGCTTTGATATAACATTTGTAAGGAGCAGTCACATTACAATTGCTCCAACCCACCTGAACAGTGTCATTTTTGGAAAAACATACAATTCCCTTTTGTGTAACAGGCAGGTACAATGCTATTTTGTCTTGTGATTTCAGTCATAGTATCAAAAATCAAATTTTCCCAGGTCTCCTTGACCCCTAGCGGGACAACAGTCATTAACAATCCCCCGTATGCTGTTGGTATAGCTGTGCAAATCCAGCAATTCGAAACATCCAAAGTTTCAGCATACACATATTTAATTGCTTGTTAAGTGTCAAAGTTTGGATGCCAGTCTGAGTAACGCATCTCGTTTGTTCGGTTCAGCTCGTGTGGCTGGAAAAAGGAAAAGCCACAGCAAAAAGATTAATGTTATCAGTATAGTTAACAGAATGATCATGCAATACTTTTGAGGTTGTTCTGTATTTCTATTTCCTTCGTATCTGGTCATTTTGTTCTTGTGTAACAGTAATAAGTTTTTTGTCCTGTTCAAAGTTTTTAACCAATTTACAGTGTGTCAGATGAATCCAGGACGCTCGCTCTGCGATCTTGACTGCAGTGGGTGTTGACAGTAGCACTTGGTACGGCCCTTCCCACTTCGGTGATGTCCAACTTTCTCTTGATGACTTTCACCCAGACCCACGTGCCTGGGACTACTGCTGCTTCCGATGGTCTGGTTTGTTCTTTATCTGAAACAGAATTTAACTGCAAAAGTTGTTTATTACTTAAAAGTCTTCTCATGTATTCTGCAAGTCGGCCTCCTGGTCTGCAGGCATGAGAGGTTTCCATTGAGGTATATAATATGCCCTCCCAAATAATTTTTCAAAAGGAGTTGACCCCTTTGCATTCTGAACAGTTCTCATGCTCAACAATGCCAGAGGCAGGCAGTGCACCCAGTTCTTTTGTGTCTCACTAATGAATTTCCTAAGTTTGTTTTTCAAAACTCCATTATGCCTCTCTACTAGTCCTGCGGATTGTGGGTGGTATGCACAATGGTTCTTTAAGGAAATTCCGAAATATCGGCTCAACTGTTGTATAGTTTGATTTACAAAGTGTGTGCCATTGTCACTGTAGATCTTTTCCGGTATGCCAAATCTAGGAATCATTTCTTTAACAAGGACTTTTGCAGCAGTAGCTGCATCTGGATTTTTGGTCGGAAAAGCTTCCACCCATTTGGAAAACATATCTATAATGACAAGACAATACTTCTTATTTTCGCATTTGTTCAGTTCTATGAAATCCATACAGATAGTATGGAATGGGTACGGTGGTGCAGGGAAACTCCCTTGTTTAGTCTTCAACGCCCCTTGTGCATGATGCTTGTTACAAACATGGCATGCTGCACAAAATTTTTTTGTGTAGTTTGTAAATCCATATGCTGTGAACACTCGATTCACTAACTGTACCATCCCCCCTGTTGAGACATGGCACTGCCCATGGCTCAACAATGCTGCATATCTAAACATATTAGACGGCAAAATCGGTTTTCCTTCTTTGGAGATGTACAGCCCTTTCTCAAGAATTGCTCCTCGTTTTATCCATTTCTGTTTTTCTACTTTCGTAGTAAGTGTCTGCATTGTTTTCAACATTTCTAAATCTAAAATCTCAGAAGGTTGTAATTCCTCACTCGAAAGAAATATTTCTGAAGCTGAAGCTGCCTGCTTTGCAGCTGTATCAGCTCTCGCATTACCTTTTGAAATCCTATCCTGTTGCTTGGTATGAGCTACATATTTACAGATAGTTACTTTCTGAGGTAACTGAATAGATTCTAACAAATCTAAAATAAACTGCGCATGATTAATCGGTTTACCAGTAGATGTTATCATTCCTCTATTCTTCCACTGTTGCGCAAAAACATGTACAGTAGAAAAAGTGTACTGGCTGTCAGTAAAAATGTTTACACATTTACCCTTTGCCAAGGTACATGCCCTTGTCAAGGCAATCAGTTCTGCTGCTCGTGCAGATAAGTTGTGTGGTAAAGACTTTGCTTCTAAAATCTCAGTATCAGAAACTACTGCATACCCCACTAGGTTCTGCCCTGTAGGACCCCTTCTACATGAGCCGTCTACGTAATATGTCACCTCGGCATCATCCAAGGGAACGTCCGTTAGATCTTTTCTAGGCAGTGTCTTTTGCTCAATCTCCTGCAGGCAGCTGTGTGGTGTGCCATTCGCAGGGGTCGGGAGCAAGGTAGTCGGGTTTAAAGTTGTACATCGTTCAGTTGTCATATGAGGTTGGCTCAAGAGTATAGTCATACAGGAAAGATGTCTAGCAGGAGAAAGATATGCTACTTTTTCTTGCAGTAAAATAATCGCGACTGCATGAGGCACTCTCAATGTGAGAGGGTGGAACAACACTACTGAGGCCGAAGCCTGTACCGCCATTGCAGCTGCGACTACTGCTTGTACACAGTGGGGCAGGGATCGTGCCACTGGGTCCAGCTGTGATGAATAGTAAGCTATGGGGCGTTGCTTGTCCTCATGTTGCTGTGTTAACACTGATGTCATATAACCTTGCTTACAATCTACAGTTTGGAAAAAACGTTTATGATAGTTTGGTAATCCTAAAACTAATGAGGATGCCATCAATTGTTTTAGTTTGTAGAAAGCTGATTCTGCTTCTGGTGTTCATTGTAATAAATCTTGTGCTGCCATAGGCTTCTTGTATATCAAGTTGGTGAGTGGAGCAGACTCCAAGGCATAGTTTGGAATCCAACTCCGACAGAAATTAGTCGTACCCAGGAAGGACATCATTTCCTTCTTGGTAGTCGGTTTGGGTGCTTGTAAAATTGCTATTTTCCTATCTTCATCTAATGTTCTGCCTTCTTTGGATATTACATATCCCAGGTATTTAACCTGCTTTCTCCAAAGCTGCAACTTGTTTTTGTTTACTTTATGTCCTTGAGTGGCTAGAAATTGTAGTAATGCTATGGTTTCTTCTCTGCATTCTTGCTGGGTGGGGGCTGCCAGCAGGATGTCGTCTACATAAAGTAAAATCTGACTGCCTCTTGGTGGGCTAAATCCTGCCAAGTTGCTTGCCATCTCTTGTGCGAATATTGTTGTGCTTTCACAAATACCCCTGTGGTAGTCACGTGTATGTATACCTTTTC
This sequence comes from Protopterus annectens, assembly GCF_019279795.1. Lineage (NCBI taxonomy): Eukaryota > Metazoa > Chordata > Ceratodontiformes > Protopteridae > Protopterus > Protopterus annectens. The sequence goes on from NC_056744.1 coordinate 920,015,964, forward strand.
CCCTGAAATGTGAATGTAAACCAATGTTGGCTGTCAGGGTGTATCGGTATTGAAAATAACGCATTGCTAATATCTACCACAGAAAAATACTTCTGTTGGGGCTTCAAATCATTCAATAGGGTGTGTGGATCTGGCACCGTAGGTGCTCTAGGTATTACTGCGTCATTTACAGCTTGTAAATCTTGGACCATACGCCATTCTCCGTTTGCTTTCCTTACAGGAAATAAGGGTGTGTTACATAGTGAATCGGGAGATTCTACCAGTACTCCTTCCTTAAGTAAAGCTGCTATTATAGGTTTGATTCCTACTTCTGCATCTTTCCTTAAGGGATACTCTCTCTTTTGTGGTCTAAATGCTGATTTTGGCGTAATAGTAACTGGTCCTGCTGTACAAATTAGTCCTACATCTGATTTCCCTGTTGACCAGTATGCTCTGTAAAGCATTTTCTTCCTCTTCTAGTAAGAGTGCTTATCAGCTGTCCTCGCTAGACTGCAAGTGTACAGCTGGGTGCGTCTGTGTTATCCAATTTAACTTCTGCGTCTGTACTCCCTGTTCTGACAATTCTAACTCGGTCTGTTTTTCCCATTTTGTGACTTTTTCTCCTAAGTCTGCCCATTTCACATTCTTGTCCTTAGTTAAACTGACATGTGGTAATCGATTAGATTTATAGCGTGCAAAGAATTCCTGGGGCAATGAACAGCTAACTACACTGTTCCCTTCTGTGTCCCAGTACAGATTACGTAATACTAATTTGCATGGTTTTTGAACAGTTCTTGCTCATATTCCTTATCAGGTCCTGGTGTGCTACAATAATACAGAGTACAGTGCAACAAATGCTGTTTATCAGTGTCAAGGGAGGGGGACTTACTGATGGCTATGTTCATCAGTTCTTCGGTTACTGCCCCCGGACCAGTCGTGACCAAGTCCTGGCTGTACCAATAAAATGTTTCACCCTCCGGTCGCACCACAAAAGTATCCATTTGTCGCTGTGCTTCCATACCCTGCATAGTCGGAACTACTGCTATGCCAAATATCTGCATAAGATCTCTGCCCAAAAGGTTTACTGGGCATTTTGCAGAAACAACAATTTTGCTTTTCTGGGTCATCCCTGAAACAGGGTCAGTTATTGCTATGTTATGGGATAGTGGCTCCCAATACAGCTGTCCATTAGCTGCTTTCACTAATATGTAATCAAATGATTCTGAATTTTGTGGTAGTTTGGAAGGATGTATCAGGGTCCGTGATGCTCCTGAGTCGCACAGGAATTTTACTTCCTCCCCTCTACCAGAAGTGTAACTTCTGGTTTCGTGTCTGCTAAATAGAGCTCTAGGCTCAATAATGCCAAGTCTAAAATTTCACTTTCTTCACCATCTGCGATTTCTTGCACTTCCTCTATTTCTTCTATCACATCCTCTACTCCCTCTATCACATTTGCATTTGTCTTTTCTCGGTTACTCCCTTCTAGTGATTCTTGACTATCATATAGTCAGTCCTCACCCTCCTTATCTTCCATGGCTACCTTCTTGTTTTGCTTGCAATCCCTTGCTAAATGTCCCTTTTTTCCGCACTTAAAACATTCACCCCTTTTCTTTCTCTCTTCAAACTCCTCTGATCGCTTATCAGATTGTTTCCCTAGGCATTTTTCTTGCCCTTTTTCCGTGACTGTACTACATAAACTTCTGCTCCATCTTCTACAGAAAATACTTGGGCTTTCTTTTTCTTTTTACTGTTAAAATGCCTTTCGGAATGTCTAGCATATTCAAGTAGTGACTGTAATCAAAGTGTACGATGGTCTACCATGTGCTTTGTAATAAAGCTGCTTATAGGCAAAATACTGCCTTTCAAAAATGCATTCTTTAGCTGCTGTTCGTATGGGGAATCGTGTTTGGTCTTCAGGTACCTGCATTCCACAATGGTTATTAAAACACTCTAATAATCTAGCATAATATCGGTCAACCGTTTCACCTTCTTGTTGGATGCATTGATTAATGCAAGTCCAGTCTGCCCTAGGCTTCCATTTCTCAGAGATTCGGTCTGTTAGACCTTTCACTCTGTGATCCAGTTCTACGTTGCTATGTGGGAGTGGCTTGTGTTCTGCGTCACGGGGATTCCAGTTGCCACTGATCATGTGCCAATCTGGACCTATGATTTGTCTAACTACTTTTTCTACTTCTTCTCCATTTAAATGGTAACTTAACCTCATGCCCTGTAAGTCTTCTAAGAATTTTCTAAAATTAACTTTTGGGTGGGGAATTCCCTCTGTGGCTTTCCGGATGTCTTCCGATGTCCACGGTCTATATACTAGGAGAGTCGGGTCCTGCCCTTCCTGTCCTGCCTGAGGATTTGGTACTTCTATGAGCGGACATATCTCTTCTTCACTCATAGCTCGTGAATTTTTGTTTATTTGATATAACTCAGTATCCCCTCTTAAGTTACGTGTTCGAGACCTAGTCTCGATGGGATCTCTAACATACGGTCTTGGCGTCGCGGAGACAGTCGGGTATAGCGGAGGTGGACCAGCTTGTCCACTCGCTTCATATTCTGGTGCGGGAAGCGGAGGGGCTGATGCTATTACCAAATTATTGTCTTCTTTATCTAAAAACATAGCTTTTGAATTATTACTTCTTTGTTCCCTACGGTTTGCTTCCTCAATCCACCTGTGTGCCTGAGGAATGCCTAATTGACGTTGCTTTTTTACCTGACCTTTTGCGTCCATTTTAAGCTGTTTAACAAGTTTAATAAGCGAGGATTTTTCTAATTTGCCATCAAATTCATATTTATTAACCCATTTTGTATAGTACCTAACATTGTCGGCACTCTGTAATTGCATATATTTTGCATCTTCAGTTAACGGTGGATCTTGGGAACTTTTTGTGCACTTATTTCCCATATTGTTCTGACTGTTAAAAATGTTACGTAACCCTTCTTATTTTCACGTGGTACCACGATTTTTCTTTTTCACAGTTTATCTAGAATAACTGCCTTACCTATTCTGTTTCCCTGATCTATGACAAGATGACAGATGATACAAATCAAGTCCTTGATCTAAAACAGAAAAAAGGTAAATCTCACCTTACCTGAGCCTCCGTGATTGATCACCAGGTTCGATGGAAAACCGTTAACTCTTCCTCCAGTCGCAGATCAGAAAAGTGGCTGGCCTCTTTTGAACGACAATTCAGTCGGAGGTCTTTCAGAGCAGAAGAACTGATGTGGTCTCTTCCCCGTACGGTTTCATGCCACCTGGCCCATCTGACCTGAGGCAAAGTGAGAGTTTCCAGTCCGAAGGACCAATCTGTCAAAGGAAAAACAACTTCAAAAAGATCAACACATGGCAGGTTCAGGTTAATGCACTTTAATCTTGCAGCAAGGAGACAAAAACGTGCTAATACAGAGTTTTTCTAACTAGAATCAGGAAGTGAAGCTATTCTTATACATTTCTTACAAGACATTGCCTACTAAGCTGACGTAATAAATCACAAGTTCTTTCAATATTATTTCATAGCAGCTGTTTGTCCATGATTTTCTGCTGGCATATCAAGTTTACAAAAAAAACTTCCTAAGAAAAACAACGTGGCCTTGATGACCACCGGTCAGATACAACTTCTCACTATGCAGTGTTACCATTCAAGGTACTATGGCTAATTCGAGCACAAAGCAAGTACAGATTATAGATAATTTCTTCAAGCAGTCTTTGTTCAACTGTATCTATCTTTTCTGCAGCTGTGCATGTTCTCATAACACGAACAGAGCTGATTGTTCAAGTTCAATAACATTATAGAAAACAGTATTGTTCTATTCATTATTTTCCTGACCTAGCAGATAATCACCTGCTTCTCAGTAAATTTCCAAAAGGCATAAACTTGAATTTTGCTGTGCTAGCAAATACTAGGTCAGAGAGCATCTTGCAGTTTCAGAAAGCATCTGTAGTTTCATACAAAACTAAGCTGTACATAAAATAGAATGAAATGTGTTAACCCTTTTAGCTTCTAATAAGCACTAAACATATACATTAATACATATTTTTCTAACAAAGGTAAAGGCAAAAATGGTTTTCAAATTGTTAGGGACAATGGCTGCCACAATTATGCTAGTCCCTCTTTCAAGACTACACATGAGGCTCCTTCAGTGGCTGCTCTTTGCAAGTGGTCCCTACAACACTTTCCGCTTTCCCATTTTATTATGATTACAGACAATTGCAAGCAGGATCTACGCTGGTGTCTTCAGACCTGCAATTTCAATGTGGGAAAGCCCTTCGTTCCACCTCCTCCAGTTGCCACGTTGACCACGGATGCCTCCAAGATTGGGTGGGAGGGGCATTATCTCAGCAGGACAGTCCAGGGTATGTGGCAAGAGCACGAGATACATTTGCATATCAATGTCTTGGAGATGAGAGTAGTGCTATTAGCGTTGCAAGCACTCCAGAGCTTTCCTCCTCTCTGGACGATTGCAGTTCACTCAGACAACATATCGGTGGTATGGTATCTGAACAGACAAGGGGGAACCAAGTTGTATCCCCTTTGCAGAGAGTCTATTAGAGAGTGGCAGTTGGCAGTGTCTTCCCAACGCTTTCTTGTGGCAATGCACATTCTGGGGAAGTCCAGCATGATTGCCGACAGGTTGAGCAGAGCTATTCTGATGCCTCACGAGTGGTCCCTGAACAAGAAGGTTGCGGAGCAGATTTTCCGCAGATGGGGTCAGCCTTGCTGCGCTCTATTTGTCAGTCCCCTCAATACCAAGTGCAACAGCTACTTCACCCTTATCCCCCCCTTAGGGGGAAGACATCCAGGGACGCTCTAGTTCACGATTGGCCCTCCGGTCTACTTTATGCCTTCCCACCTGTTCTCTGATAGCAAAGGTTATTCTTAAAGCACAATTCTTGGGAAGCAGAATGATTCTGATTGCTCCACACTGGCCTCGTCAAATTTGGTTCCCCTTTCTCCATCCCTATCTCATGGACGACTGCTGGATTCTGGACCCACAGCCAGACCTATTGACTTTTATGTCAGGGCAGTTCCATCCCTCTCTTCAGACCCTCCGGTTGACAGCTTGGCTACTCCAGTTCCATCACTAGTCAGGCTTCATCATTTTTCCCTGGAAGTAGTTCTTATTCTGTCTTCTTCCCATAAGCCTTCAACTAGGAAGATTTATTCCAGTAAATGGAAATGATTCTCCATCTGGGCTCATGAAAGGCAGATTGACCCTTACACTGCACCAATTTCATCAGTGCTGGAATTTCTCTCCATACTTTTCAGTCAGGGGTCAGCTGTCTCAACCATTAAAGTTCAGTTAGCGGCTATCTCCACCTTTCATGTCGCTAATGAACCCAGTCTAATGGCGCATAGACTTTGTAAGGCTTTTTAAAAGGGCACCATGATGCTTCAGCCCGCAGTCTTTGATCCCGTAATGCCATGGGACCTCAATTTTGTGCTACAGTGTCTCACTTCGTCTCCCTTTGAGCCTGCAGCTACTTGTGACTTGAAATATTTGTCATTGAAGACCAATCTTTTTGGTAGCAATCACTTCAGCTAGGCGAGTCTCTGAGCTCCAGGCTTTGTCAGTTAGACCTCCTTACTTGGTATTTCACAAGGATAGGGTTTCCTCAGATCAAATCCTTCCTTTATGCCAAAGGTTGCTTTGGTTATTAGCCTCAGCCAGTCTATTGAGCTGCCTGTGTTTTTCCCAGAATTTTCTAATAAGGCAGAATTTAAATTCCACCAGCTAGATATTCATAGACAATCGCGTTTCTATTTACATAGAACGAAGGATCTAAGGAAATCTGATCAGCTATTTGTATCGTTTTCAGACAATAGACTTGGGTCTCCTGTTTCTAAAGTAACCTTATCCAGATGGATCTCTAGTTGTATTTCCTTCATTTATGCCTCAAGCGGTAAGGAATTACCTTTTAAGGTGAATGCTCATTCTACACGATCGATGTCTACCTCTACGGCATTTCAGGCCAGGATGTCTATGGATAATATTTGTGCTGCGGCTACATGGGCATCTCCTCACACCTTTATCAGTCACTGCAAATTGGATTTGATATCCAGAGGCAGATCTTCCTTTTGTTCCACAGTGCTCAGGAGTGTTTTCCACTGAGCCGCCCAAGGTTCAGGTGCTGAGGACGCTGTCCCATGGGTAAGAATGTAGGCGAGATGGGACTACATAACATCAAGAAGTTATCTACTCACCATAACGTTCGATGTATGTAATCCATCTCGCCTCACATTCTTACTTACCCTCCCGCCTTCCCCCTCTTGGAGGGCTTAGAGGTTAGTTCTGGTTTCAGTACTCCTTTTGTTGGGCTTTTTCTTCCTCTATGTTTTGTGTGTGTGTGGGGGGTGTGATTGCCTGAGCTTACAGCAAACAAGGTCTGGGGAAAGGGAGCAGTGCAGCATGGGATACCTCTTTGCCACGAGCCAATTGAAGACTTCGAGCTAGAGTATGACCGAGTGGCTCTGAACCCACGGGTAAGAATGTGAGGCGAGATGGACTACATGCATCGAAATTTATGGTGAGTACGTAACTTCTTGTTAGCTTCCAAGCTGTATTATGTCACTGAGCCAGTATTCAGTGTAGCAGTCTTCTTTTCATTTTTGGCAGGTTGATTTTTTTTTTTTTTTTTTTACTTCTAGTTGTGTATCTGCGGTAGCGTTGTCGCCTCACAGTAAGACGTTGTCCTGTTCGATTCTCAGCTAGAGCGTCGTCTTTGTGGAGACATGCATGAATGGGCGTACCTTTGTTGAAGGTTGTGCGTCAGGGCCAGAAACTCGGCACGTTAAAATCTACTGCCAGTCATTAGCGGACTGGAGTTCCGCTGTGGCGACCCCTAACCAGGAAAAGCCGAAAGACACAACAACAACTTCTAGTTGTCACTCAACAGGGCTGTCCCAGGTAATGCAGGTTGGGCAACCAGACTGTGCCTATCAATTAGCTTGTTGACCCAAGGCTACTGGGATTTAAGGCAGGCACACACTGGCCATTACAGGCATGTAGACTACTCACATCTTTTGCATGGTTCCCTGGCATAGGTTAGAGTAGGTTGGGAAAATGTTATGTTGTCAGTTTGAAGTCCAGTACAAGATTAATGAGCTTGCTTAACTTTTGCTCGACTGGAAACAGACTGCCTGCCTTGCTTGGATTACTTTCAAATACTTATTAATGCTGTAGAATTATATATTTTCTGTTATTACTTTTTGACTTGAGTTTACGTTCGCTACTTCTACTACTGTTGTCTGATCTGATCTGATTAATATACAGTGATTAACTAGAAATATATGGACTGAAAATCTTCCACACAGAGAAGTTTCTTACACTTTTTTGTTTTTAGACCCACTACACTTTAGTGGGTTGTTTTGAGACTTCGGGGATACCACGGAGATTACTTGTTTTTTATGATGAAGTTTTAACACACTTACAGTTTTTTGCATCACTAATCCCTCTTACTAGAACATGTGCTGTTACAGTAAATTGTGCTTCTACTCTTAGAGCTGTACTTTCAACTGGCTTGCATATTGGCTTGTGGTATGATTTATATTGCCCCCCCCCCCCGTCCTCTGTAACAGCTTCTGTGTTTTATACTTCCTGTTAGAAAAAGACACTTTTGCCTTTGTGTCCCCTGTTCTTATTTGTAACACTGTGCAGACAGAGTACACTGTGATTGGTAGCAACAGGCTTGTACCATAGTTCTACAGGAGCTGTGTTTAAGGCAGTATGTAGAAGTGGCTTGGGTAATCCTGTCATAGTTGTGGTCTTTACTGGGGATTTCTTAATTGCTACCAGAAAAATCAAGACATTTTTGGACTCTTCTCAGGAAGGTGTCCCCTCTCCTTGGTTCTTTAACACTGAAGCCTCTTTTTGAACATAGGTCAGCAGTGGTGCAGGTAGATAACCTTTCTTCCTTCTTATTTACAGGGTGACCACTTTTGTGTTGTAGTGATTGCACTATTTCTTTATTTTGTCTGTGTGTGTGTATAATATATACAGCTACTGTTCCTGATTTTATAATTGAATTGACCTTAAAGAAAGGGTTATATTAAAAAATATGCAAAATATGCAAGGTTAAGTTCACTCTTTTGATCCACTGACTTTGACACATAGCTTTGTCTTAATGGGGGACTGCATTTGGTGTATTAATGTGTTAATTTTTGTCATATAACTGACAAATCTTTTTTCCCCCCCAGCATTGACGACAGTGCAGCTGGTGTAAAGGTAGGAACTTCTATAATTCCTCAGTTGTAACTTTTTTTCAGAAGGTTTTAAATGCAGAAATGAGCAATCGAAATAGCCAGTTTAAAGTTGAAATTTAATGACAGATTATTTTTCTGTATGATCAGTCTACAGTTGTGAACTTTAAAATAAATGGACTACAGCATGCATTATTGTACGTGCCAGGTACTATGTTTTAATTTGAGGGAAATCTCTGGAAGTCTGCTACTGTCCCAAGAAGTGTAATTAAAAAAAATACTAGGATGCTGCCTTAGTGGAAAAGTTATTAAAAGAAGTTCTTTGTGTGTAAGGACAACTGTGTCCCAGTCAAGAACCCCTTTCAGCCACGACCAATGCAGAGAGGCACATAGTAGGATAATTAAAAATACAGGTTCTATCTGGTATTAATATACAGACTTGTAACAAAATAATTCAAAACTAAATATTATTTTACAGGAGCATAATGGAAACTTGAATTTACAGTAGGTAGTGCAAGCAAGATAGTGATCAGCTGAGGGCAAACTTCAGCAGTCTAAAGGCAGGGATGTTTTTGAAGGCAGCTGTTGCAGTGTAGTCAGTAACTGCCCTTATTGGAATATTACATTAATAAGTAAACATGGTACTAGAAGGATTGCTGAATGTAAAGAGCACCATGAATGGGGGGGGGGGGGGGTACAGTCCTCCTCCTAGAAACTTTGAGATCTGCTAATTTGTAGGGAGCAGTTATGATGAGTTGGTCTTCCATTGATTCCTCCCTTACTGCTGTTGAAAAAATGCTATCATGAAGTCTGTTTGCTGTATTTCCCCAAATTACACAGTCTGTGATTGAAGGTGATGTAACATTTTAACTTGCTGCCATCAGAAAAACTGTTTGGGGTGGTCATAGGTTCATAGGTAGGTACTAGGCTATTGGCCCTAGGGCCTATATAAGCCTAGCCAAAAGGTACACTGGCTTTCACTTCCCAAGAAAATTATTTTCCTGTGCCACTGTCGAGCAGAGCCACAGAAGTGATCCCTAGGGTGAATTTCCTATCTCCCATCCAATCGTCAAGATTTTTCTTGAAAAGTGCTAATGTTTGATATAGATAGGTAGTTTGTTCCAGAGTATGGGAAGTCTCTGAGACAGGAATCTATCCCTCCAGCATGTTCTGTTTATTGTGGTGACAAGGTTTAGGTCCATAGAGCGTGTAGCTCGGAGGGATTGGGATTAATTTAAGTGGAGCATGTCCAAAAGCTGTGGGTTTGATGTAGCTTTGTGTGTTAGACGGAGATCGCCTCTTAGTAGGCGATATGCCACAGAGTAAAGCTGCAGTTCTTTGAGACCGTCTGCGTAGGGCATCTGTTTGAGGCCGGTAAACCTCTTTGTGAAGTATTTCTGCAGCCTTTCCAGTTGTTGTAGATGTCTTGTGAGGTACATACCAAAAGGGACGTTGTACTCCATAATGGGTGTGAGTGACGAGTAGAGAGGAACAGTGACCTCTTTTTTTTCCTGGATGAGAAACATTTTGTGATGAGGTGTGCCATGTAGAAGGATTTCCTGACTACTGTGGCGATGTGATTATCAAAGGAGAGACTACTGTTCACCTGTGTCCCAAGGTCTCTTATCACACTTTCAGTGTTAAGTAGACTACCGCCTATGTGGTAGTTCATGGGTACAGAGTTTTTACCAAAAGGGATAACAATGCACTTTTTGGCATTGAGCTTGAGGCCATGGCTTTGACACCAGGCATCTGTCTCAGTGAGGCCCTTTTGTAGGATGTCCACATCTTTTGGAGTTTTGATTATGGCTCCTAGTTTACAGTCATCTGTGAACTTCGTTAGCCAAAGACCTTCTGTGTTAGCCTGTACTTCAGAGATGTAGATACCAAACAGGAGAGGACCCAGGACTGAACCCTGTGGTACTCCACTTGTCACTGGTCTGAAGTTGGATTTGGAGTCTGCTACTTTCACAGTGTGGGTTCTGTCAGTGAGCCAGTTGGCAACCCATCCTGTGACATAGGGATTTTATACCTAGTTTAGTGAGTTTATCTATAATTCCAGAGTGGGGGATGGTGTCGAAAGCCATGGCGAAATCTAGATAGGCTGTGCCAACCACCTTACCCTAATCTACGGCTCTGGTGACCGCTTCAAAGAAATCTGTCAGGTTTAGGAGACATGATCTGCCTGTTACAAACCCGAACTGGTGGGGTCCTGAGTTTGGAGATTACCAGTGTCATTGTTTATAAGTTCCATGATGATACGTTCCATAGCCTTGCAGACCAGGCTCGTCAGGCTAATAGGGCGGTAGTTTCCGGGGTCTGTGGTGGCTCCCCCTTTGTGGAGTGGGATAACAGTCGCTGTGTGCCATTCAGTGGGCACATAGCCTGAGGTGAGGCTGTGATTGAACATGGTAATTACGTGGGGTGCCAGTTCGTTCTGTAGTTCATGTAGAACGCAGCCTGGGATGTTGTCAGGTCCCATGGATGCTGTGTTCTTGGCTTTGGAGAGAGTTTTTTTTTACCTGTGCAGCCGTGATTACAGGAACTTTGCATTCTTCCGGTATAGAGATGGGCCCTTTAGGGGATGAGAGGGGGTCACGGAGCATAAAAAGTCTTTGAAGAGCAGCTGTGTCTAAAAATTGAAGTAAAATATTTTTGATCATATTTTGAGCTTCTGTATTCCCACTGCCACACAGTAGAAGTAATAGCTGTTTTCTAATTTGCTTTGCCTAGAAGTAATGTGGTAGAGGCTTCCATAGTGACAAAATGTTTTTGTCCATAGTGCTGCTTTGCATTATGCAGTCTCTTGGTGTAAATATATGTCACACATTCCCTTTGTTTTAGGGTCTTGTTTCCACTGACTTAGAATGTTCTGTAATTAAGTTTGCTCATGATGCTGGTGTTCTGTTATATTAATTCCTGCATTAATGAGCACATAATAGGAAGACTGATTATACTTAGTAAAAAAAAAAAAAAAAAAGTTGAATTGCAGAATTAATAAGATATGCAATAGAGACACTGGTTTAAAATTACCCAGTAATCAAAACAAATGGCAGTCATGTAAGAAAAGTTCAGAAATTCCTTGTTTGTCTAATCTTGCATAGGTTCATAGGAGATTACCCTGGTCAACTACTACTGTCCTGCACCATAGCTAAACTGTGGAACTGTCTTCCCTCTCCATTACACAGTATACCAAGCAACAACTTCAGATCCCACCTGCACTCTTATCTATCCTCCAAATGGGAATGCGCTTCCCATGCTCCTACCTAAGCACCCCCCTACTCTTAAATCCTATACCCCTCTTATAAGGATATCTGATTAATTCACTATCCTACTGTACAACTTTTGATTTTCTACTGTTATCCCTTACTCTCTAATATGCTCATGTTACACAAGCTTTTTGCTTCAAATTATTTAAAAAATGGAACTAAGTCAATAAGTAACCTCTGTGCTAGCTTTACTAGCAGTGTTTAAATGCTTCAAATTAAATCTTCAAAAGATACATTTTTATCTAAAATGTACGGTCTTAGTCAGGATTGTTTTTCATAAGATAATTTTCATAGCTAATATGTAATGTCTATATCTTTTGTAATGAATGTTATGCATGAAAACCTCTGGCTTCTTATTTTTGCAAAATATGTGATATCTCTCTCGCTATGAATGTAACTGCTTGTGGAGCTTTTCTTCCCAGGCCTCCACTGTAAATGGGTTGCTCCGACCCCATGGATTCTCCCAGTCAGCAAATGCAAATAGTAATAAATAATTGCTAGGTAACATCTCAAGACCGTTACAAACCTAGCCAGTTTTACCCAGATTTAACCCAATTTTCTACTCCTGGGGGGAAGGTAACAAAGGTCAGCAGTTGGGGTTTGGACAGTTTTTACAGACTGTCTTTGTCCATAAGGGACATGGGCACCACCCCAGGACTGAATTTGCAATTTCCCATCCATTGGTCCAGGTTGCACTTGAAGATGGTTGGGGAAGGGCAATCTCTGGGACACATCTGTCTCACCAGCATGATCTGTTTGTGCCTGAAATCAAGTTCAGATCTTTGGAGCGAGTAACCCTCTTGCAGTGAATATGCAACATTTCTATTAGGATTATGTGAGAGACTGTCTTGTTGGACAGGCAGAGATCTCTCCTGTAGTTTTAGGGCTTTTAATCGGCCTACATATGACATATTGGTTATACCCTGTATTTTCTTGGTGAGAGACCTCTGGGAAGGTTCCAGCTGTTGCAGCTGTCTGGCGAGGTACATACCACAGGTTGCATTATTCATATATGGATTATATATACTCTTATTAGTGTGATGGCCCAGTACAGTGGTACTATAATATCTTTAGATCTGGATGCCATGCCTTTATGTATAAGCTAAGCCACATAGGAGGATTTCCTCATTACCGTAGGTGCATCATGGTGAAAGTTCAGATTACTGAGTACCCAGATTTCCCACCACTGGGTCCACTCTTAAGGGGGCTGCGATCAGTGTTGTAATTTGCAGTGGTATTTGATTTCCCAAAGGGTATTATGTGTTTCTTTGCATTTAGTTTGAGGTCTTGGCTCTGCCACCAGTCATTAGTTCTCCAGTCCATTCTGTAGGATGTCAACTTCATTTGGGGAGTCAGTGATTGCCCCCAGCTTTTGGAGTCTGTGATTGCCTTCAACTTGCAGTCATCAGCAGACTATGTCAGCCAAATGCCATCTGTGTTTGACTTGACATCTGAGAAGTGTATTACAAGCAGGAGAGGGTTCCAGCACTGAGACATGTGGTACTGCACTTGTGACTGGCTTCTTGCTGAATGTGGAGTCCTGTACTCTAATAAAGTATCCTATCTGTGAGCTATTTGGCTATCCATTTGATGAGGTAGAGGTTTATGCCTAATTTTGTGAATAATATCTGAATGGGATATTGTGTCAAATGCCTTGGTCAGGTTAATGTAGGTGGTATGCGCACTGTCTTCCATGGCCTTTGTGACCTTCTCAAAGAAGTCCATCAGATTGAGCAGGCAGAACCTGCCCTTGACGAAGACGAACTGAGTTGGGTCTAGAGTCTGGAGATTTTCAATGTTGTTGTTCAGGTCCAGGATCATCCTTTCCATAGCGTTACATATGAGGCTAGACAATACTTATGGGTCGTCAGTTTCTTGCGTCTATTGATGGTCCCCCCCTTGTGTATGTATATACATAGCATAGTACTGATATGATAGTTAATCAAAATATAGTAAATGTACATTAAATGAAGAATACAGTAAAATAGCCAATATTAAGCTTGTAAGGGTCTAGTTAGTTTTAAATGGAAACAGCTGAAAATGAATATTTTGTCTGTTGTTTTATTTGTCTGTGGAGTGGGAATTTCTTGATTTTGAACTACATGCAGATTTGATATAACAGGGATACCGATTGCAGTGGGAGTCCCTCGCTCCTTTTCAGGGGATATCACCACATCCTCATATTCAAACATCAGTGTTTTCTCCAGTTTAGGTCAGATGTCTCGGGTTGTAGAACTAGTACCCTCAGATCATATAGGCAGAGTTTTTTATTCAGGAGTCTTCCTGGTGCCAAAGAAAAAGGGAATTTGGGGATCAGTTCCTAAATCTCTCTTTAAGATGCTTAAGCTCATATTCCTCTGCAAAGGTTTCAGACATTGTTGTGATTTTATGCATCTGTCTCGCATTGTCAGCAATGGTTTACCCTTTGTTCTGTCTACTGCACCAAGGGTATTTACAAAGTGTTTGGCTCCAGTACTGCAGACATCAAGGTATTCACATCTTTTTATGCTTGGACGATTGTCTGTTATCTGCAGACTATTTTTAGTTAAGATTCTCTGACATATCAAGAAACTCTAAAATCGAATTACAAACTAAAAACTTTTAAAACAAAAGAAGCGAGTAATAAAGACGGAGCGGTATAAACAACCAGATACTGTTTAATGAGCGCTTTCGGAAAAGGCAATGCTTCTTCTTCATCAGATACAAATCTATCAATTAACTAGCATTATATAGACAATCCATAAGCAACTTAATTATTCAATTGAAAATGTATGTGGACAGCATTCTAAGACCCTTACTGGAGCAAGAGCCGCAAATTTGCAAAGACTCTTGGACCTTTCTAACTCAACTAAATAAAATTACTTTCCACCAAGAGTATGTGTTCCTTACAATAGATGTCAAGGACCTTTATACGGTCATACCCCAAAGTATAGGTTTGGTATGGATTAGAGACTTTATGGAGTTGAGGCATGTTAGTGACAATATTATTTATGTGGTTGAAACCCTTTTGGAGACTTGTTTTGTCAAATAATTATATGCTTTTCGATGGACAAATGTACTTGCAAAAAAACAGAGGTGGCAGTGGGGTCACCCTGTGGTGGGAGCTTCGCCAATTGCATTATGGCATATTGGGAGCAGACTTTCCTATTTAAAAATAACATGTTTCAGAACAATGTCGCTTGGTACACTCATTACCAAGACGACATGTTCTTAATCTGGAAAGGCCCTATTGATTTGGTTAAGGAGTTCATTATCATTATTTCCACTTTTACTGACTTTTTTGAATTTTCGTACAATCTACAATCGAATAGTATTGAATTTTTAGACATTCATTTGTTTAAAGATGTGCGTAATTGTAGGTTTAGAAGTACTATAGACAGGAAACCGACATACTCAAATTCATTTCTCCATTTCACTAGCTGTCATCCTTACCACCAAAAAAGGGCGGTTGTCAAGGGCCAGATGGTGAGGGCAGCTAGGATGATTTCGGATGAAAGTGAATTTATTGATGAATGCGAACTCCTGAAAACCATGTTTGTCAATAGAGGGTATCCCCTATCTATGGTGGACAAAATCTTTTGTGAAGTTACCACTAAGAGATATGCAGGGTATTTTAAACCCCTTCTTGATAACAACATCTCTGAAAGCAGTAATGAAGCTGGTTGTGAAAATAATAGTACAAGTAGAACGGAAGTACATAGATTTAATACTAGTTTTCTATGTACTTTTAGCTTAGACTATTCATCTATAACAGAAATTTTAAATAAGAATTGGGCCTTAATTTTAGAAGACACGGGTCTCCAGAAGCTTTTTGGAGAAAAACCCAAAATAACTTATAGGCGAGGGGCTAACCTGAAATCACTTCTCGAATATCAAAACAAAGCAGTATCGAGTAGAGTTACAGGGATGTTTAAGTGTGGTGCTTGCCATTACTGTAGCTTTTTGGATACTGAGAACCAAGTCAGTATTAGGGATAAGCTCTATAAAATCTGTGGCAGATATTCCTGTGAAACGAAAAGTGTGGTTTACTCTGCATGCTGTCAAAAATGCGCTGCTTTCTATATTGGGAAAACAGAAAGAAAAATAAAGCAGCGCATTTATGAACACCAGTATGCTATAGGCAAGAAAGACACTAATAATGCCCTTGCAGGGCATATCATTGCATTTCCAGACCACAGTTTTAAATTTGCAATATTAAAACAGATTTTAGCTGACCAGAGAGGTGGTCCATGGCAATTAAAATTAGAGATCGAAGAATTAGGCTGGCAGATTAGAACTGCAGCCTACTTACCTCCTGGGCTAAATGAACATGTGTCTATTAAATGTATTCGTAAATATTTAGTCCTGAAAAGATAGAGTTCCTCTAATATTATTTATTTCTTGCTCTTCATTGCTGCCTAGGATTATTTAATTAATTATCTTGTTTAAAAGGTTTGATATCTTTATCATAGCAGTTAAGGGTAGAGTAAGTATTTACTAATAAGTGATCTTAATTATAATGCCCTTATGTATACATAAGCTTATTAATGAATGTTTATTTTAAGTTTTATGATATTTCTTAAGTAGGGTTTATTTAGAACTGCATAGAGAATGTATTTTAATAGCACAATTTAATTTTGAAATACCGTGGGTTTAATGTTTTGCTTCCTACACATTTGGCTGCCCGATTCTAGTATGTTAGCTACCATTAGCGTACTTGTGTTTTGCTGATCATTGTGTTTTGCTGATCATTTTTGAAAGTTAGTCGTCTTTAAGAAATACATTTTTAATTGGATAATTAAGTTGCTTATGGATTGTCTATATAATGCTAGTTAATTTATAGATTTGTATCTGATGAAGGAGAAGCATTGCCTTTTCCGAAAGCGCTCAAACAGTATCAAGAAACTCTGGTCATGTTGGAGTTTCAAGTGGATGTAAGAAGTCATATCTCCTCTCTTCACATTGAATATTTTTTTTTTCTGGGATGCCTTCTGGATACTTTCTGTGAAGAGCTTTTCTTCCACTGGACAAAGTAGAACTGTAAAGAGAAGTCGTCCTGTGTTTTTCCAAACAGTCGCTGGCATCTGCCAAGGAATTTCTAAGGATTCTGGGTTTCATTGCTTCTCTGATTATCATGATTCCCTTAGCCAGACTTCACATGAGTAAAAATTCAGTGGTGCTGCAGGTCATTCTGGTTTTAGTGTCAACACCATTTATCTTTTTAGATTGATGTGCTGGGGTTTGTGAGAGAGAAGTTTTTGTGGTAGGTAGATAGTTTTCTCTCAACCCATGTCTCCCCTTTCATTTCCTCTTCAGTTTGTTACAATAGATGCTTCGTTCTTTGCTTGAGGTGCTATATTAAAAGAGCTGTGGAACAGAAGCACATCATTGTCTGATATGCTGGCAGTGATAAATGCTTTAAGAACCTTAAGATGTTCATCGTGCATACAGCTGCAGTCATAACAGATGGGTTCTCCTGCCGTCAGGCGGGTCCTCGGTCGGCCGAATTCCAAAGTCTAGGTCCGGCGTCGGTTGTCGTCGCTTTCTTTCCTGACGTCAGTGCGACAGGGGTATATAAGACACAGCCGACGCCATTTTCTTCAGTCTTTTTTGCCGCGCGGTGCCCGAAGCAGAAGCAGTTCGCAAGTGCCGGTCGGCCAGCTCCTGAAATTATGAAAATTTGGAAACCGAAGTCTTCTTTAAAGCTAAGTACCCGTTGAAACTTTTCTTGCCTCAGACCGATGTCAGACAAAGTTAACAATTGTATTTCTTGTGGGAAGCAAATACCGTATAAGGATTTCCATTCCCTCTGTATACCGTGTTTAGGCCCAGACCACGACGTCTCGAGCTGTCGCTTTTGTGCTACTTTCAATAAACGCACTACTAAGCGTCGGGCGGAGTTCGCCCAGCACTTTTTTGGTAAAGCTTTTGATTATAAAATGTCGTCGGAGACTCCGACTACCATTTTGTCCAAAAAACGCAAGGACAAAGACCGACACGCGAGGTCCGCGGCCTCCACCGACACCACGCCAAAACTGGCTACACGTGGTCCGGTTCTCAGCGAGGCGCCTACGCAGCCCCTGACTACCGACGACACTTCTCTGGTGGTGTCTTCTGTAACCGAGACCGCAGGTACCTCGGCCCATACCCTGACTACAGCTACCGAAGCCACTGAGAGTGTTGAGCCTCTTAATGTGGACAGGTCCACTTCCACCCATGGTGTCTTCAGACCCTCATCTTCCTTTTCCATAAAGGCCTTTACTAAGTCCAAATCAGCCATGCATCCCAAGAGGCCTGGTGCACAGGGCCCATCTCCAGGCCCCATGCCTAAAAAGCAGATGCTCAAAATGGCTGAGGATTTAATTACTCTTATCAGGGGTTCCCAACCCCCTCCGGACAAGAGACCCAGAGTGGAGGAAGATTCTCCCTCTTCTGACCAGGGCTCCATTATTTCAGAACATTCTGATGAAGAGGAGCACTCGTACTCTCCCTTTGAAGATTCTGATGCAGAGCAGTCCATTCCTTCTGTATCTCCCCCAGAGGATTTTTCTTTCGGGGAAACCTTGCATACCTTGAGGGAACACTTCCATTGGGAAGGCCAAGATTTTTCAGATTCCAAGAAAAGACTTAGGGAATTTCTTTTGCTACCTCAGCACAGACCTCTGGCGATAACTCCTGTCCTGGACGTACTTGATGATGTCTACTCGGAGGCTTGCCTTAATCCGGATTCCCTGCCTCCTGCCCCAGTCAAGCCTGATAGGTACTACAGAGTTCCTAACTCTCACCAATTTCTTTACAAAAGCCGTAATGCTGACCCTGAAACCATTTCTCAAGGCCCCAAGGGAGTGAAGGCCTCTACTGCTAAGAATCCATTACCTTCCGAAAGAGAGTCTAGATCCTTAGAAAGGTGGGGAAAAAAGGTATATACCTCGGCCACCCTAGCCATGAGGGCCTTAAATTGTCAGTTCCATATGCTTAAATATCAGCAGTTTCTGTTATCACAATTAAGGAATAAAATGTCACAACCTGAACAACCAGATTTGAAGGAGTTGCAGGATATGATGCATAGTGCAGAACAAGTGGGTAAACACACATTACAATGTGGCTATGATGCTCTAGAGGCCTCAAGTAGAGCTGCTGTTACAGGATCAGTCATTTGTAGACATGCCTGGCTTAGGGAACAAACCTTGCCTGATCATGTTAAAGCTAAACTACTAGATGCTCCTTTACAAAAGGATGTATTATTTGGTACTAATGCTGAGGAGATACTACGGAAGATGGAAGAAAAAGCTAAATCTATGCAAACTGTCAAAGCCTTTCTACAGGTACAACCACCACGTTTTAGCAGAAATTGGCCTTCAAAAAACTGGTTCTTTCCAGCCACGGACAAGCCCCAAAGAGGTAGATACAGGCGCACAAGGGGCAGAGGACAATCTCAAGGATCATATAGAGGCAGACAATGGCAAACTCCAGCACCAAGAGGTGGCGAAGACAGTGCACAACAATACAAGAAACAAACCCAATGACTTTCCCCTTTGCATGCCAAGCAAGTCTCAGCTGGCAGCACCCTTGGGAGGAAAACTGACATTATTTTCAAAAACACAACAGACAAATGGATCCTGGACATTATAAACGGAGGCTACAGATTTCATTTTCACACACTTCCAAAAATGAGAGGCATGCCGAACCTGCCACACAATCAAAGGGCAGAGGCTCAAATACAAATTTCAAAGCTTATGGACATGAAAGCTATTCAAGAGGTACCTACTCACGAACAAGGTCAAGGTTTTTATTCCAGACTATTCCTGGTACCAAGGAAGGGAACCGATTGGAGACCCATTTTGGACTTATCCATCCTAAACACATTTCTACTCGTACCAAAATTCCAAGATGCTCACCTTACAGCAGCTTCTTCCCATGCTGGGCAAGGAGTCTTGGCTGGTAACATTGGACCTCAAGGAGGCATACCTGCATGTCCCAGTCAGACAAAACTGCAGAAGATACGTCAGATTTCTTGCAGGTTCAATCCACTCTCAATTCTCTGCATTGCCCTTTGGCTTATCTACTGCGCCCAGAGTATTCACGAAATGCCTGGCATCAGTAATTGCCTACTGCAGACTTCAAGGGATACAAATTTACCCTTATTTGGATGATTGCCTGATCCAAGCGGACAGCAAACACATACTTCTGGAACATCTGGCTTATGTAACACGGTTATTGAATTCTCTGGGATACACAGTCAACAAAGAGAAATCCAGGCTAACACCATCTCAGAAAATAATTTTCCTGGGTGCCAACTTGGACACAAGCACCCAGATGGCCTATCTTACGCCAGAAAAACAGGGGCAACTAACTCAGTACTTAAAAATACTAGCAAATTGTACCAGGCTAACTGCAAGGAAAATCCTGCAGGCTCTGGGCTTCATGGCATCTTGCATTCTTCTAATCCCATGTGCAAAGTTGCATATGAGGAAACTTCAATGGTACCTAAAAAAAACTATGGTCTCAACACAGCCACAGTTTGGAAACAATAATACCGCTAATCCCATGTCTGCAAAAGGAATTTCTATGGTGGGCCCAAGCATGCCAAACAAACACAGGTCTACCATTCTGCAAGCCTCAAGCAAATCAAGTCATCACAACGGATGCTTCAGACTACGCCTGGGGGGCACACATGACAGACAGGTGCATTCAGGGTAAATGGTCCCAAAAGGAAAAGCACCTTCACATCAATCAAAAGGAAATGCTAGCAGTGATAAATGCAATTACAGCTTTCAAGGACCTCCTGCATCCAGGGCAATTATTGATAAGAACAGATAACACCACAGTAATGTGGTACATAAACAAACAAGGAGGAACACATTCGTACCCCCTGTGCAGGCTGGCCATGTCACTTTGGAACTTGGCTCTGGAATGGCAAATCGAACTTCAAGCACAGTACCTGCCAGGTTTGGAAAACACGCTGGCAGACAATCTAAGCAGAAATATGACAGACCCGCACGAATGGAAGTTGCATCCTCAAGTGTTTACAAAGATAATCCAAGCGTGGGGAAGGCCAGACATAGATCTCTTTGCCTCCCACAGGAATCATCAATTGACAAAATTCTGCTCAAGGACATTCCATTCAAAGGCCTGGAGAGTGGACGCCCTTTCTTTCAGTTGGGCAGCACGGACAGTTTATGCCTTCCCACCTTTGCCTCTTCTGCCCAAGGTGCTCTTGAAAGCAAGAGCAGACAGACTGAAGATGATACTGATCGCTCCAGACTAGCCAAGACAACACTGGTACCCACTCCTGAGGAGCCTAACACATTCTCCTCCCTGGACCCTACCTCTAATGCCTCTTCTACTGACTCAGCACAGCTACAAAACTCTTCACAGTCAGCTGAAAACACTCAATCTGGCTGCATGGAAAATTCCTTAACACCACAACAGACCCTACTCTCCAAGGAGGTGCAGGATGTCATTTTGGAGGCCAGAAGGCCATCTACTAGAAAGGCTTACTCCGCAAAATGGAAACGGTTTTGCATTTGGAATGAGAAAAAAGGCCAGGATCCTAGAAAACTGAATTTACCTCAGATATTACAGTATCTAGCTGAGCTGTTGAACAGTGGACTTTCATTTTCCTCCATCAAAATCCATGCCTCAGCCATTTCTGCTGAATACAACACTGATCCACCATTATTCTCCCACCCACTCTTAAGACAGTTCCTCAGAGGGGCTAAGAATATAAGACCTCCAAGGAAACAACCAATACCAGCCTGGGATCTTAATTACATTCTAGAAAAATTAACATTGCCTCCCTTTGAACCAGCTGCCTCAACAGATTTGCAATATTTATCCTGGAAAACAGCTTTCCTTCTGGCCATTACCTCAGCTCGTAGGGTTTCGGAACTACAAGCCTTCTTGGCTGTGCAGCCCTTTCTCCTCTTCCATCAGGACAGGGTTTCCCTACGAACCAACCCGTCATTTATGCCTAAGGTAGTATCCAGGGTAGCTTTAAATCAGGCCATACACTTACCTACCTTTTACCCCAATCCTCAAAACAAAGGGGAAAGGCTGCTACATTCCTTAGACATCCATAGACAGCTACGTTACTATTTGGACAGAACAAAGCTTTTCAGGAAATCAGAACAACTCTCTGTGTCCTATGCTGTAGGAGCTCAAGGGAAGCCAATTTCCAAACAGACTATTTCAAAATGGATAGGCCACTGCATACGGTTTTGTTACTCCTTTCATGGTAAATCTGTACCTGCAGGCATCAGACCCCACTCCACAAGGGCCACAGCTACCTCTGCAGCCTTCCTCAGAGGAGTCCCTACCAAAGATATTTTGAAGGCAGCCACTTGGAGTTCTGTGCATACCTTCACTAAACACTACCACCTACCTTTATACTCCAAAACTAGAGCAGGCTTTGCCACTGCTGTGTTGCAGGGCATTTTGGCTCCTCCCAGTTCCACCTAGTGCCTACCACCCTGTGCGTAGCTTTGGGATTCTACCCATCTGTTATGACTGCAGCTGTATGCACGATGAACATAGTACAGTTTTGTACCTACCATAAATGTAGATGTTCGAGTGCTAATACAGCTGCAGTCCAGGTTCCTCTCCTTCCCCTCTGGGTACAGACCTAGTGGCTAACTCCTCATCTCACAACTTGATAGGGTTATCCTTCTATGGTGTATTTGCTTGCAACTACTGGTTTTTGATTATATTACAATGCATGATTATATATTTTATATATATATATATATATATATATATATATATAATTATATATTTTGCCTTCCTTCTGGGGGCACCTGACATCTGGGGCAAGAAAGACTGAAGAAAATGGCGTCGGCTGTGTCTTGTATACCCCTGTCACACTGACGTCAGGAAAGAAAGCGACGACAACCGACGCCGGACCTAGACTTTGGAATTCGGCCGACCGAGGACCCGCCTGACGGCAGGAGAATCCATCTGTTATGACTGCAGCTGTATTAGCACTCGAACATCTACATTTATGGTAGGTACAAAACTGTACTTTGTCTGTGTCCCTCAAACTCTTTAAGTTATCACACACCACTGCAGTGATATGCTGTATATAAACAAACGAGGGTCCAAGATCTTGACGTCCTTTGAGTATTGCCATGATTGCCATGGGGGTGGCAAGTCAGCTCACTTTTGACTCTTCAGGCCATTTATATTATGTTAGACCAAAATATTGTAGCAGACAAGCTGATCAGGATCAGGACACACCCTAACTAATGGAAACTAAACTGGTGGTCGGGAGGGTGTGACTTCTAAGAATTGATTCAACACTCCTTTCTAAAAGAGACAATTGAAGCTGTGGACCAGGCTTCTTTGTGGCCAGTCCTGGAAGACAGATGCCTTCTCATTCCTGTAGACAGAAGTGTTCTTCTCTGCTTTCTAGAATTTCCACAGATAGCAAGCATTCTTTTAAAGATCCAGTGGGACTTATTAAAGATAATTGTGATTACTCCCTTTTGACCCAGGCAGCAGTGATTCTCTGTCCTTTTGAAATTTTGGTCAAGGGCAGTTACCACATGTGTCCCCATAGACTGATTTACTCCTGTAAGATGGGAGATGTTTGATGCACTCCAATACTGTATTGGACTGTCTGAATGATATGATGTACTTCCTGTCACTGTTGCACTATTCTTTATGCCTGGAATATCCTGCAGAGGATAGCCAAATGAATGGTTAGCATATCAAAGCATTTACACCTTCCATAAAAGGTTACTAGGCTAATGGCCCTGGGGTCCTTACAAGCCTAGCCAAAGAGTTTAACCCCAACAAAGAAAACCTCAGGCACTGTATATCAGATTTACGTCTTTAATGTGCAAGGTGTAATGTACATATGTGACGTATGAGCACTTAATCCTGAGAACTTTGCCACTAGTCCAAACGCTACCTCTGAATTCTGTGTATACACTGTTCACTGAGCTGTTATACAGACAGAATTCTGGAGCCTTCTAAAGACAAGTGCCCATTGGGATTCCTTCCTTTTTTCTTCCTCGTAGTTTTTCATGTCATCCAGGAAGGGAAAATGTGAGTGTGGGATGCAGGTTCCCCATAAAAGATGTGCACTAGTGCTGTTTGGTTTGGGTGCTACTCTCATGACCATATACACTGTGAGATTTGTAAGATGTTTGTCCATCCCTCTGTATTTATTTAGGTAACCAACATCTGAAGGATGTTCAACATGTTTCACTGTTGCAGTCATTACTCTTGGGTTATCCTGCTGGCAGGCTACCCGCAGTCGGCCTGAATTCCAAAGTCTTGGTCCGGCGTCGATTGCTGCCGCCTCTTCCCTGACGTCAGTGCACCAGAGGTATAAAAGATGCAGCCAACTCCATTTTCTTTAGTCTTTCTTGCCGAGCGGTGCCCGAAGCAGAAGCAGTTCGCAGGTGCCGGTCGGCCGACTCCTGAGATTTTCGTGTTCGAATTTCAGATCCGAAGTCTTCATGTAAAGCTAAGTATCCCGTTGGGGAAACTTTTTTCTTGCTCCAGACCGATGTCAGAAAAAGTTAATAATTGTATTTCTTGTGGGAAGCAAATACCTCATAAGGACTTCCATTCTTATTGTATTCCTTGCCTAGGCCCTGATCACGACGTTGCTAATTGCAGGTTTTGTGCTAGATTTAACCAACGCACTATTAAGCGTTGGTACAATTTTGCATTTCATTATTTTGGCCGAAGATTTAATTACACAATGTCGTCGGATAGCCATCCGACTACCGCAATTCACAAGAAACGCAAGGAAAAGGACAGGCATCCGAGGTCCAAAACTGATGAGGCTTCTTCTAAGCCAGTCGCCAGTTTGCCGGTTCTCAGTGAGGCGCTTTCGCAGCCCCTGACACCCGCTACCTCAGAGCCACAGGCCGCTTCTGACTCCCACGTGGAGCAGACTAGGCCTCTGGAAACTCAAGGTATTGGACACGTGGAAAATATACCCTCAGATGGGTCCAGAGCCGCTGAGCAGGCATTGGCTTTTGAGGATGTTTTCAGGCCTACACAGTTATATATTAAACAGACTACAGCTTCAAAGGCAAAGACTAAAGCATCACTAAAGACAAAGAAACAAGTGCAGTAAGCCCATGGACAGGCCTCCATGCCTAAAAAGCAGATGCTCAAAATGGCCGAAGACCTAATTACTTTGATCAGGGGTTCCCATCCCCCTCCTGATAAGAGGGCCTAGGCAAGAGACAGAATATGAATCCACAGATCAGGTTTCCATTTCCTCTGACTCCTCTTCTGACCAGGAATACTCTCTCCCTCCCTATGAGGATTCCGATGCTGAAGAATCTATCCCTTCAGCCTCCCCTTCTGAGGATTATTCTTTTGGGGAAACCCTGCATACCATGAGGGAGCACTTCCACTGGGACAGCTAAGACTACTCAGAAACTAAGAAAAGGCTCAGAGATTTTCTTTTACTACCTCAGCACAGGCCTCTTGCTGTCCCTCCTGTTTTAGACATTGTAGATGATGTATTTTCAGAGTCCGGCCTGTCTCCTGACTCTCTTTACCCCCTGCACCTGTTAAACCAGACAGATACTACAGGGTTCCAGATTCACATAAATTTATTTATAAAAACCCTGCAGCTGACCCAGAAACTATTTCCCAGGGTCCCAAAGGGGTCGAGGCTTCCACTGCAAAAAAAAAACTATCCCCTCTGATAGGGATTCAAGGGCACTGGACAGATGGGGAAAAAGGTTTACACTTCTGCTACCTTGGCTGTGAGGGC
The DNA here is from genome assembly GCF_019279795.1 of Protopterus annectens. Taxonomy (NCBI): domain Eukaryota; kingdom Metazoa; phylum Chordata; order Ceratodontiformes; family Protopteridae; genus Protopterus; species Protopterus annectens. The sequence continues at coordinate 920,041,139 of NC_056744.1, forward strand.
TTTATATGCTTAAATAAATATCAGCAATTCTTAATGTCACTGCTTAAACAGAAAATGTTAAATTCTGAATTGTGCAGAAAACAAGGAAATGCAGGATTTATTGCATGCAACTGAACAAGTGGGAAAACATACTTTGCAAAGTGGTTTTGATTCTCTGGAGGCCTCTTGCAGGGCCGCTGTTACGGGTTCTGTCATTAGGCGGCATGCTTGGTTAAAGGAATAGAATCTGCCTGATTATGTTAAAGCAAAATTATTAGATGCTCCATTACAGCATGATACTTTGTTTGGTGTTAAAGCAGAAGAGGTGTTGAAGAAAATGGAGGACAAAGCAAAATCTATGCAGACAGTTGAGGATTTCTTACAGGTGCAGCCACCCATATTTAGCAGGAATTGGCCTACCAAGAATTGGTCCTTTCCAGTGTCCGACAGGCCACAAAGAGGCAGATACAGACGCCCCAGAGGCAGATCCCAGCCCAAAGGCTCATACAGGTCTAAACAGTGGGGTACTTCTACCTCCAAAAGCGGAGAAGACAAATCACAGCCATACAGGAAACAGTCCCAATTACTTTCCGCTGCCAGAACCAAGCACTTATCTTTTGGCAGCCCCCTTAGGGGGAAAATTAGCACTTTTTTTCACAAAATTGGCACATGATCACCCCAAGACAAATGGGTCTTGAACATAGTGTCTCAGGGCTACAGGTTCCACTTCCACACCCTGCCAAGGGCAAAAGGTATGCCAGACCTGCCATTCAATCAATGGGCAGAGGCACAAAAGCAAGTTTCATCCCTCATGGACATGAGGGCCATTCAGCGAGTACCACAGCAAGAGCAGGGACAATGATTTCACTCTACTTTTCTTGGTACCCAGAAGGGACAAAGCCTGGAGACCAATACTGGACCTCTGTATTCTAAACACATTTCCGGAAGTTCCAAAATTCAAAATGTTGACTCTGCAGCAGCTTCTGCCCATGCTGGGCAAGAAGGCTTGGCTTGTAACTTTGGACCTAAAAGAGGCATACCTGCATGTCCCAATCAGACTATCTTGCAGAAGATACCTCAGATTCATAGCTGGCTCAATGCACTACCAATTCTCTGCACTGCCCTTTGGCTTATCTACTGCGCCCAGGGTCTTCACAAAATGCCTGGCACCAGTAATTGCATTTTGCAGACAGAGGAATTCAGATATATCCTTACTTGGGCGACTGCCTTATTCAAGCAGAGAACAAGGACATTCTACTAAAAGCATCTGGCGTTTGTAAAAAGATTACTAATTTGCCTAGGGTACACAGTAAACGAAAAGAAATCAAAACTAGTACCCTCTCAAGAGATAATATTCCTGGGTGCAAGCTTAAATACAATTGCCCTGATGGCTTATCTCACACCAGACAAACAAAGGCAACTGGCTTCTTACTTCAAAATGTTGGCAACAAAGACCCAGTTATCTGCAAGAAAAATTCTCCAGGCTTTGGGCTTCATGGCATCCTGCATTCTGCTAATTCCATATGCCAGACTGCATATGAGGAAACTTCAATGATATATATGAAGTGTTTGGACTCAACATTGCCACAGTCTGGAAACATTAATTACCATCATTCCCTGCCTGCAACAGGAGTTTCGATGGTGGGCACAGGCCTGTCACCACAACAAGGGGCAGCCATTCACTTTACCCACAGCCAGGCAGACACTAACAACGGATGCATCAGATTATGCCTGGGGGGCCCACATGGCAGGAAAATGTATTCAGGGCACATGGCCCGCAAGCCAGATGCATCTTCATATCAGTCAAAAAGAGATGCTAGCTGTTCAGAATGCCCTGATAGCTTTCAAGGATCTACTTCATCCAGGACAACTACTGATGAAGACGGACAATACTACAGTCATGTGGTACATAAACAAGCAGGGAGGCATACATTCCTACCCCCTCTGCAGACAAGCCATGACTTTGTGGGACACAGCATTGACTTATCAAGTTCACCTGCAAGCACAATTCCTGCCAGGAAAAATAATTAGTCTGGCAGACGAACTAAGCAGAAACCTCGGGGATCCCCACGAGTGTCAACTGGATCCACAAGTCTTCAGCATGCTAACAAGGAAATGGGGATGCCCAGACATAGATCTATTCGCCTCCCCTCACAACTGCCAGCTACAGAGATTCTGCACAAGGACTTATCACAAGCAAGCGTGGAAAGTGGATGCCTTATCCTTCAGCTGGAAAAACCTAACAGTATATGCCTTTCTTCCTCTGCCTCTCCTCCCCAAGGTACTCCTAAAGGTCAGACAAGAGAATCCAAAAATGATACTGATTGCCCCAGACTGGCCACGCCAGCACTGGTACCCAATCCTAAAGAACTTGTCTCAAGGTCCAGCCTGGACATTGCCTCAAATTTCTCACTTACTGACACAACAAAACAATCAGATTCTGTACAGCCAACTCAGGACCTTAAATCTGGCAGCATGGCGGATAATGTAGCCATTTAGAACACGCTCTCCAAAGCTGTGGTGGATGTTATTTTGGAGGCCAGGAGGCCCAGTACCAGAAAATCTTATGCAGAAAAATGGAAGAGATTCTGTGCTTGGAACCAGGCACAAGGAATTGACACGTTTGTACCAAATATTCCTCAGATTTTACAATACTTAACTGAGATGCTGGACAAAGGCCTATCCTTTTCATCGATTAAAATCCATGCCTCTGCCATTTCAGCCCATTACAATACGGAACCACCTATTTTTTCTCATCCTTTAACAAGGCAGTACCTCAGAGGGGCCAAAAACATAAGACCTCCAAGGAGAGCACCAATACCTGCATGGGACCTCAATTATGTCTTGGAAAAACTCACACTGCCTCCTTTTGAGCCAGCCTCAACAGCTGATATAAAATTCTTATCCTGGAAAACAGCTCTACTCCTAGCAATCACCTGTGCAAGACGAGTCTCTGAGTTACAGGCACTCATGGCTGTGGAACCTTTTATCATTTTCCATCTAGACAGGGTTTCTCTGAGGACGAACCCGAAATTTTATGCCTAAGGTGGTGTCCATTGTGGCCCTTAACCAAACCATTCACTTGCCTACCTTTTATCCAAACCCACAGAACAAAAGTGAGAGACTTCTGCATTCTTTGGACATACACAGACAGCTATGCTTCTACTTGGACAGAACCAAAACTTTCAGAAAGGCTGAGCAACTTCTAGTGGCATATGCTGCAGGATCACAAGGAAAGGCGGTCTCAAAACAAACTATTTCAAAATGGATAGGCCATTGCATTCGTTTCTGCTACTCGCAGCATGGCAAATCAGTGCCTAAGGACATTAGGCCACATTCTACCAGAGCAGCAGCCACTTCAGCAGCCTTCCTCAGAGGAGTGCCAACGAAAGCCATCTTAGAGGCTGCAACTTGGAGTTCAATGCATACTTTTACAAAGCACTACCACTTACCTCTCTACTCTAAATCCAGCGCAGGCTTTGCCACTGCAGTTCTGCAGGACCTCATAGCCTCTCCTAATCCTATTTAGCCCAGCCACCCATCCTCAGCTTTGCGATTCAACCCAAGAGTAAGGACTGCAACAGTGAAACACTATGAACATAGTACAGTTGTGTACCTACCATAAATGTAGATGTTAGAGTGTATTTACTGTTGCAGTCCAGGTTACCCTCCCACCATCCCCCGTTCTTTTGCTGGGCCTCATCTGTACTTCTCTATTCTATACAACCTGTGTGGTGTATTTGCTTGTAGATGAAGAAAATGTTTAATTTAGTGCATGCATGTTTATTGGCATAATTATTTTAGCCTACCCTTTTGGGGGCACCTGACATCTGGGGCAAGAAATACTGAAGAAAATGGCGTCTGCTGCATCTTTTATTCCCCTGGTGCACTGACGTCAGGGAAGAGGCGACAGCAACCGACACCGGACCAAGACTTTGGAATTCAGGCCGACTGCGGGTAGCCTGCCAGCAGGATAACCCAAGAGTAATGACTGCTACAATGAATACACTCGAACATCTACATTTATGGTAGGTACACAACTGTACTTTTTGTCTCAGGGTACCATGGCTGAATCAACCTGCCCCATCTTTCAACTTCACTTAATAAAAAAGCCAGAAAGGCATGAACTGATTGTGCTGCTGTCCATTTTCTATTGGCTTAGATGAACCAGAGGACTGTCTGATGCCAGTGTGCATTCCCTCTGCTGTGACTCAGAAGCTGACACAAAGCTATCTATCCGCATGTCCGCCTGGACTGTGCATACGTCTGGTGTAAATATAAAAGGGAAACCACAGCTGATGACATCTGAGAAGTCTATGGAGTAGATCAAATATTTGTTAGGGAAAAGGTGTCTGGAACCCTCTTAGAATCTAGACAGGAGTCTGACCCTTCGGGATTTGTTAAAGCAGATGTTTCTTTAAAAAGTAACACAAAAACAAATTTGGCTTTTATGACAAAAAGTGGCGGGACCGTACTCTGGCTTTTCAGTGCCTTTATGGCCCTGAAACCCTCTGATTCTGCACCCCCCCCCACCACCACCACCACCACCGGTATTCAACCCATTCTAAAAGGCCTAGGGATTCTGATTCTTCTAATTAAAAAATTTGAATTCTGATGGGGTCTCTTGAATAATCCTCCTATATCCACACTTCTGTCACCTTGGGGTCTGATGAAGACTGCTTACTATCCTGATTCTCTTCTGAAGAATTATTTTTTGGGGATGTAGTGGTCTGCATGATGGAACACTTCAAATGGGAATGTTCCTGGGTTTCTGATGTTCAGAAAAGATGCTGTGAACTCTTGCAAATGGACTGTTCCCCAACCTTCAGCAGTCCCTCCTGTTTTAGTTGCCCTTTTCGATCCCTTTTCTGCAGCTTCTCTGGCTCTTGACCTTAAGACACCTTACAGATTTTATAAAGTCCCTGAGGATCACAAGTTTTTGTATAAAAGCTGCTGTTCTGATCCTGTTGCTGTTTCCATGTCCACAGGTAAGTCATCCAAATTGTTATCCTCTTCCAGGCTTTTACCTTTTGACAAGGGCAGCCATGCTATGGAGACTTATGGGGAAAAGTGTATACCTTTGCAACTCTGGCTTTTAGGGCCATTTAATGATCAGACCCACATGACTAGATCTGTCCTGGCTGTTCTCCCAACTTGGGGTGAAGTTTGAATGTTATGCCTTATTTGAACAGTAAGACTCGTGCTCTTTCTTTTTCTAGTTCTGACTGTCAGGTGGCTCACCATTCTGTTAAATGCAGTTGTGATGCTGCTGATACCTCCTCTGTAGCAGCTGCATCTGGTTCTTTAATAAGGAGATGCCCTTGGTTGCACCTTTAGGTCTTACTTGAAGTTAAGGCCAAACCTGTAGATTCTCCTTTAGACAACTAGAATTTCTGTGACACTGCTGCTGCAGAATTGTTTAAAATCCTTCAGGGTAAGATTATGCAGGATTTGAAGCAAATCTTTGTTTCTCCCCTAGGTTGCACAGAGATGCTGTCTAAACCTTCTCTTGTCTGTAGGCAGCCTAGTCAGCCTGCTATGAGCAAAAGGGTTCCTAATCGAATGCTACCAGACAAACCTCTTTAGAGTTCCTGGTGCCAAAAACCTTTTCCTGACCGATCTGTCTTTGACATTGTCTCCCCTTCTCCTCAGCCAGATTCTTCTATCCCTCAGGCTGACTGTTTTCCTGTTTGGCAACAGATAATCACAGATGCCTTGGCACTCTCCATTATCCAAAATTGTTATTCTATGACTTGGAAGTCCCTTCCTCCATTCTGTGGCCTTCCTCAGCTGCCTCCTTTTCCTTTGGTTCGACAGGATCTGATGGAACAGGAGAACCATCCAACTTGCCCAGTTGTCTCAGCAGGGAACAGGTTTTTATTCCACACTGTTTCTGGTTCCTAGGAGGGGGGGGATAGTAAATGCCCATTCTAGACCTGTATATCCTCAGCACCTTTCTCAAAGTCCTTTCTTTTAGGACATCTCTTCAGACATTTTCCTCTCTGCTTCCTCAAACCTTCAAGGTATCTGTGGATTTGAAGGATGGTTGGTTTCATATTCCTGTTCACCCTCTTCAGGAAGACATTCTAAATTTCTTCTTCTCATCATCTGATGTTCTTCGTGTTTCACTGTTGCAGTCATCACCTGTGTGTGTATCCCTGCTGTGGTAGCTCTCGGCCGGCCCGAATACCAGAGTCAATGTTTTTCTGAACCGGCTGCTGTTGCTTGCTGACTGATATCAGGTTGTCAGTGCTATAAAGCAAGGCAGCCGATGCCATTACATCAGTCTTTCTTGCTGTGGAGCTTGTAGCAGAAGCAGTTCGCAAGTGTGCCGGTTGGTCGCTAACAGAGTTTGAATTACAGCTGAAAATGTCTAAAGCTAAGTACCCCGTTGGGGATCCTTTTTTCTTGCACTAACCGATGTCCAAAAGTTAACAATTGTCTCTCCTGGGGAAAGCAGATCCCACACTAAGATTTCCATTCATACTGCATCACTTGTTTAGACCCAGACCAGAACGTCCCCCGTTGCCGGTTATGTGCCCTGTTTAACGTGAGAACCATTTGTCGTGGAGCTCAAATTGTAGCAAAGTATTTTCGTCTTCCGTCTTTGCATCCCGAAATGGCGTCCATCAGCCAACAATCTGTAGACATTCCGAAAAAAAATGTAAAGATAGAGACAGACCACACAAGGCTAAGCCTTCCGACGACTCTACCACTAAGCAGGTCATCAGTTCTCTGGAATTCAGTGAGGTGCCTTTGCAGCCCCTAATGCCCGATAAGATACCTTCACAGGCTTCTACCAAGAACCTTTTGGAGTCCGGTATGCCGCAGAAATCTTGCGTCTTCCAAGCCTTTGGCTGTCTCTGCCTCGGTTGGGTGTGGAGCCATAATGCAGGTACCAGCTTCTGAGGAGGGCAATCTCACTACCGAATCTAGACAAAAACAGACGTCTTCTCATCCAACTATCGTTACTCTCAGACCAATGGATACTCTTAGACCTAGAAGCAAGGCCACTCCTAGAAAATCTACCTGTAGCCACCATCTTACTCCTGCTCCACCACCCCAAGCCCAAATGCTTAAAATGGTGGAGGATCTTATCTCCCTTATCAAGGGTAGTTAGGTCACAACTTCTAAAAGGAAAAGAGACCCTTCTCCTGAAGTACTGACAGAACAGGATTCTGAGGAATCTGATTATTAAGATTTTTAAGAGGAACAACAAGCTTTGACTGCTTATGAGGATTCCGATGCAGAGGAATCCATTCCATCTGCCTCCCCACCAGAAGATCTTTCCTTTGGGGAAACCCTTAACACTCTCTCAGGGAACATTTTTCACTGGGAATCCCAGGACTTCCCGGAGTCTAAGAAAAGACTAAAAGTTTCTAGACCTGCCACAGCACAGACCCTTGGCCATCCCCCCATTTTAGAGGTGGTGGGTGATTTCTTCCATGAATCCAGCTTGGCTCCTGATACCCTCCCATGTGCTCCCAGTAAACCTGACCGGTATTAGAGTACCGTTTTCTCAGAGATACCTGTACAGACATCCTGCTGCAGACCCCAGAGGTCATTACACAGGGACCAAAAGGAGCTAAGGCTAGTTCTGCAGAGAATCCTATTCCTTCTGATGAGGATTCCAGAGCTCTGGGCAGATGGAGTAAAAAAGTATACACCTCTGCAACCTTAGATATCGAAGCACTTAACTGTCAGTTCCACATGTTAAAATATCAACACACTTTGGAACTATTAAAGGAAAAGATTGCAACCTTTCCCGACTGTACCAATTCGAAAGAGTTAGCAGGTTTACTGTACTCTACTTGTCAAGTGGCCAAACACTCATTACACTGTGGATATGACTCCCTAGAAGCATCAAGCAGGGCAGCAGTGTCAGGATCTGTCATTAGGAGACATGCATGATTGAAGGAACAACCTCTCCCTGATCATGTCAAGTCTAGTTGATGCACCCTTGGGCAAGGACTGCTTGTTTTGAGTAAAAGCAGAAGAGGTGATTAAAAAGATGGACGACAAAGCAAAATGTATGCAAACAGTAAAATATTTCTTTCAGGTTCAACTTCCTAGGTTCAGCAGGAATTTTCCTCATAGCACTATTCCTTTCCTGCACCTAGCAGACAGGAGCAAGGTAAGCCTCGCAGGGACAAATCACCCAGACACCTATCCCAGGGACAGCAGAGAACCAAACAGTGGACCACTTACTCTCCAAAGGCAGGGAGTTCTAAGCCATCCCTCTATAGCAAAAACTCTTAATGACTCCCTCACCCCCCTCTGCCCTCCTTTCACTCACCAAAAGCTAGGAGGAAGGCTCTCCCTCTGTAAAGAAAATTGGCTTTCTGTAACAAAGGACCAATGGGTCCTAAAGATAATTTTTCAGGAAATCAAATTCTCTTTCAACAAACTCCCAATTCCAAGGGGTTACCCAGCCTTGCCTCCAAATCAGTGGGCAGAGGCATTGAAACAAGTCCAAACTCTCATATCCCAAGGGGCAGTAGCATCTGTCCCCTCAGATCAAACAGGCAAAGCTTTTATTCCAGACTATTCCTTGTTCCCAGAAAAGAGGGCACTTGGTGTCCTATCATGGATCTATCCATTCTGAACATCTCCATGGTGCTCCCCAAATTCAAAATGCTAACTTTGCAGCAGTTGCTGCCTATGCTGACAAAAAAAAAGAAATGCCTGGTTAGTGACCTTAGACCTAAAAGATGCCTACCTCCACATCCCCATAAGGGAATCCTGCAGGAAATTCCTTCGCTTCAGAGCAGGCACACAACATATTCAGTTCTCTGCACTACCCTTTAGCTACTGCTTCCCAGGATATTCACCAAATGCTTAGCCTGACCATAGCCTTTTGCAGACAGAAAAATATACAGATAATACCCCTCATTCAGGCAGAGTGCAAAGAAAAGCTGCTCAAGGACCTCCTGTTTGTCAAAGCCTTCCTAACCTCCTTAGGGTACACCATTAACGAGAAGAAATCAAAGCAAACACCCTTCAGGACGATTATTTTCTTGGGAGCCCTGCTGGACACAGCATCCCAAATGGCCTTCCTATCCCCAGAGAAGCAGAGCTTCCTACCTCTCTACTTTACCCAGCTGACTTCCAGAAGTCACCTCACTGCAAGGAAGTTCCTGCAAGCCTTGGAGTACATGGTGTCTTGCATCCCTCTGTCCAGTCTTCACATGAGAACTTCAGTGGTATCTAAAGAACCTTTGGTGTCAGTACTGTCAACCTCTGGAGACCTCTCTCCCTCTGATCCCCTGTATAAGGGCCGAGTTTCTCTGGTGGGCAGGGGCCTGTGCCAAGAACAAGGGACTGTCTTAATCCTCCGCCCAACTGGGCAGACCATTACCACCGACACCTCAGACATTGTTTGGGACATTCACCTAGCAGGCAGGTGCACCCAAGGTCTTTGGGATGCCCAGCACCTTCCCTTACACATCAACCAGAAGGAAATAATAGCAGTACAAAAGCCTCTGACATCCTTCAAACCCCATCTCAAGCCAGTAGTTCTCCTTATCAAAACAGACCAACACCACAGTAATGTAGTACATCAACAAATAGGGAGGGACCCAATCTTACCCTCTGTGCAGGCTAGCCATGAATCTCTGGCTGACAGCCTCTTCAGGGGGACTACACCTGATAGCCCAATACCTACCAGGTATCAACAACACCCTGGCAGACCACTTAAGCAGAAACTTACTTGTCACCCACGAATGGCAGCTCCACAGAAAAATCCTTTTACAAATCATTCGGGCATGAGTGACTCTGGAGCTGGATCTCTTTGCTTTGCATCTCAACCATCAGCTGAAAAAATTCTGTGTCAGGGAGTATCACCACCTAGCATGGAAGGTGGATGCCTTGACCTTCCCCTGGAATACCCTCTGTTTGTGTGCTTTCCGTCCTCTCCTTCTTATTCCCAAGGTATTGATCAGAATAAGGGAGGAGAGACCAAAGGCCATCCTCATTGCTCCAGATTGGCCCAGACAACACTGGCAACCCTTACTGTACAGCCTGACCTTACAGCCTCCCAGGCAGCTTTCCCTGATCTCAGACCTCTTAACTCAGGTGTGTTGGGGGAGGGGGGGATGCTGCACCCAGACTTGCAGACTCTCAAACTATCAGCATGGCTAGTACTCTAAATGCAAACAAGGGGCCTCTGTTGAGCAAACGTCCTAGACATTATCAGAGGCCAGAAGGCCCAGCAGCAGAAAATCTTGAGCAGGAAAAAGATTCTGCTCCTGGAGCCAATCCCTAGGGAGACAATACCTCACAACCTTCCATCCCTCTTATCCTGGACTACCTAACAGTGGCCTCTCCTTCTCCTCCATTAAAGTCCGCGCCTCAGCAATTTCTGCTCATTTTGATACAGAACAGCCCCTGTTCTCACATCTTTTGATTAAACTGTTCCTCAGAGGGGCTTCTAATATCAGGCCTCCCAGAAGGCTACCTACTCCAGCCTGGGATCTGAATTATGTTTTGGAAAAACTAACTTTACCACCCTTCGAACCTGCTGCTTCAGCAGAACTAAGATACTTCTCCTGGAAGACTACTTTTCTCCTAGCTATCACCTCAGCCAGGAGGGTTTCAGAACTTCAGGCACTGATGGCCATTGAGCCCTTCATCTTCCGTGCAGATAGGTTCTACCCGAGGACAAATCCCTCCTTTATGCCCAAGGTGGTATCTAGTGTAACTCTAAACCAGGCCATACATCTGTCCACCTTCTTTCCTAACCCTCAAAACAAGGGGGAAAGAATTCTGCACTCACTAGACGTGCACAGACAGCTCAGATACTATCTGGACCGTACTAAACCATTCAGGAAAACAGACCAACTACTTGTCAGCTTTGCCCCAGGGGCAGAGGGGAAGCCCATTTCCAAACAAACCTTTTCCAAATGGATATCACACTGTATCCATTTCTGCTACAGATTGCATGGGAACTCCCCCCCCCCCCCAAGTCTATTCAGACCCATTCCACTAGGGCAGCCCCCACTTCCACAGCATTCCTCAGAGGAGTTCCCACCAGGGACATCCTGGAAGCTGCCACCTGGACTTCTGTCTTTACCAAGCATTACCACCTACTTCTATTTTCGAAGGCTAGGGCAGGGTTTGCCCCTGGAGTTCTGCAGGGTGCATGCTGACCCATTCCTAGGTCTCTTAATAATCCTGCCACCTCTCTCCTCAGCTTTGGGAATCCTCCTACAGGTGATGAGTGCAATAGAGAAACGCAAATAACATAGTAAGATGTTCATCGTGTTACCCTGCTGCAGTCATCACACTTGGGTTATCCTGCCGTCAGGCGGTCCTGCAGTCGGCCCAAATTCCAAAGTCTTGGTCCGGCGTCGGTTGCTGTCGCTTCTTCCCTGACGTCACTGCGCCAGGGGTATATAAGAGGCATCCGATGCCATTTTCTTCAGTCTTTCCTGCCGCGCGGTGCCCGAAGCAGAAGCAGTTCGCAAGTGCCGGTCGGCCGACACCTGAGATTTTCGATTTGAATTTCAGTCCGAAGTCTTCAATAAAGCTAAGTACCCCGTTGGGGAACATTTTCTTGCCTCAGTCCGGTGTCAGAAAAAGTTAACAATTGCATTTCTTGTGGGAAGCAAATACCTCATAAGGACTTCCATTCCTATTGTATTCCTTGTCTAGGCCCAGACCATGACGTCACAGGTTGTCTGTTTTGTGCTAGGTTTAATAAACGCCGTTTTGACTTCGCACGTCATTACTTTGGTAGGAAATTTAATTATATCATGCTGTCGGAGCCACTGACTACCGCAATTCATAAAAAAACGCAAGGATAAGGACAGGCAGCCTAGGAATAAGCCAGACCCGAGGCCTCAGCTGGGCCTGTTGCCGGTTCTCCGGTTTTCAGTGAGGCACCTGACGACTGCAGAGCTGGAACCCCAGACAGCTGCTGACTCCCAAGCGGAGTCTACTAGGCCGACGCAGCCATCTACCGACACCGGAGCAGAATTAGACACCGGTGCAGAGGAAACACCTTTGGTTGCAGAAGGTGTCTTCAGACTGACTACACTCACCATTAAATCTTATGCTAAGCTTAAAACTCCTTTAAAGCCAAATAAAACTGTTCATCAGTCTACAGGTGAAGGCCCCATGCCTAAGAAACAGATGCTTAAGATGGCTGAAGATTTAATTACCCTTATCAGGGGTTCCCATCCTCCTCCTGATAAAAGACCAAGACAATAGGAGGATTATGCATCCTCTGACCAGGTTTCTCTCTCCTCAGATTCTTCTGAGGAACAGGATTACACTTTTCCACCTTATGAGTATTCTGATGGTGAAGACACTATTCCCTCAGCATCTCCCCCTGAAGACTACTCCTTTGGGGAAACATTACATACCATGAGGGGACATTTCCACTGGGAAGGCCAGGATTACTCAGATTCTAAGAAAAGGCTCCGAGAGTTCCTTTTATTACCCCAGCACAGACCTCTTGCTATCCCTCCTGTTTTAGATATTGTGGATGTCTACTTGGAGTCTAGTTTAAATCCAGACTCTCTACCTCCTGCTCCAGCCAAACCAGACAGATACTACAGAGTACCTGACTCACACAAATTCCTTTATAAAAGCCCTATAGCTGACCCAGAAACCATTTCCCAGGGTCCTAAGGGAGCAAAAGCGTCTATGGCTAAAAATTCTGTGCCCTCTGAAAGAGATTCCAGAGCCCTAGATAGATGGGGAAAGAAAATATACACGTCTGCAACTCTGGCTATGAGAGCATTAAATTGCCAGTTTCACATGTTGAAATATCAACAATTCCTGATGTCTCAGTTAAAACAAAAAATGAGCACACATTCAGAACAGCCTGAATTTAAGGAAATGCAGGATCTGTTGCATGCAGCTGAACAGGTGGGCAAGCATACTTTACAATGCAGAATGTTAAGTTGTCAATCTCGCCTTCATTCTTGCTGGATGGGTCCGGAGCCGATCCTCAGCTCCGACTCGGCACTTGCTTTAGCTCGAGAACTACCTCAGATCTCGTTTGCCGCTTAGCGAAAGAGGTCTCCTTTGCCAGCTGAGGTAAGTTTTTCTTTGTGAAATAAGAAAAGAGTAGTTAAGGGTTTATTTTTCCCTTTTAGTGTCAGTTTAGTCTGTAGTTAGTTACAGCCCACCCTATTCCCTTGTTTTTAAACTTTTTATAATCTTTAGTTTAAAGTTTCTTAGTCAGGCCTAGTTTCCCTTTGGTTATTCTTTTCCTGTGTGTTTGTGTAAGGGATTAATTTGTGTGTTTGTTGGGATTGTTTGTGTTTCCATCCTCCTAGGATGTCAAAGGAAGGCAAGGTCTCAGGCTTCAAGAAGTGTGACCAGTGCTGTCAGAAAATGTCTCTGACAGACGGTCACACTTCTTGTGTTTATTGCCTGGGGCCTTTGCACCTGCAGAACTCCTGTGCTTTATGTCATGCTTTTAGCCAGAGAGTCCTGCAGGAAAGGAGGAATAAACTCATCCTCCGAGGCTTACTTAAGCCAGAAGGTTCTCCTCCTAAATTAGGGTCAGGAAAACCTCCTAAACCACCGAAGGCTCAGGCTACAGTGTCCAAGCCTCCTCCGGTGGCTCCGGCTCTGTCGGAGCCGAGATCGGCTCCGGCTGGAGCCGATACATCTTCTTTTCAAGTAGTGGGTTCGGTGCCGGCCGGCTCCGATACCCTGACTACTGTGGCCTTGTCGGCTCCGGCTGGAGCCGACACTATCAATGTCGGGCCGAGATATCCTCGGCTCCATCTGGGGGTCAAGGGACTTCGGCTCCGATGGCTTCGACCCGTAAGAGATCCCGGTCCCCTTCTATACTGAGTATCCACTCTGCTCCGGGGTCTCCCCTTTTGTCGGAGCGGAGCCATCGGAGCCGATCTTCGAGATCTTCCAGGCTGTCTGACCACGATTTAGAGGGTGGTAAGCAGGCTGTTGAAGTCTCAGGCACTGGCCCAAATGCTCCATAGCCCATCTCAACAGACTTCGGCTATAGCCCCAATCCTTGAACTTCCTCCTCCGACTCCACACCGCAGTTCGGAGCCGGAGCTTCTCGGGACAGCGACTGTTTCGATGCCGGAGCCGATACATCCTTCGGCTCCGTCATCCTCGGCTCCGATCTCCTCCTTGAGACCTTCCTTGGAGGGATCCGGCCGTCGGGTTTCCACTGTCGGCTCCGAGGGGGCTAGTGGCATCGGACCCTTGTCCGACCCCGCTCTCCCTCTTGGGGCTTCGGCTTTGGTAAGCTCGGCGCCGACATCAGCCTCGGAGCCTTCTCTCTTTGGAGCCGGCCATTCCTGTTTCTTCAGAGCGGGTGTGTTCCGGCCTCCCGGGGAGAGGAGCCTTTGAGGTGATGAGGAGTGTCCTGGCCTCTGAGCCTGGTCAACGGTCCATCCCTCTAGCTCCTCCCTCTTCAGTGCCTGCAGATGCCTCTTGCCAACCTCTTGCTCACAGGCCCAGGGATCCATCGCCCCAGGTTTCCCCACTGGGAATTTCCTCCTCTTCCGAGGTTTCTCCTGATCCTGCAGGGGAACCCCCTCGGAAGAGGACGTGTAAGAGGAAACACACAGACTCCCCTGAGTCTACTACATCTGATACCGACTTAGATGAGTCGGAGGGTTCCCCACGGTCCCCCTCTGAGGATGTCTCTTTTTCAGACATCCTTGAGCTCCACAAACAGAGGGGGAATTGGCCCTCCATTGACCCCTCCGAGGATGAGTCGGTATACCTGGAGGCTTTTGGATCCCGGCCCTCCACCTCCTGGGTGTCTCCGCCTTTCGACCCACTGATGCAGGTAGTGGCTCGGAAGGAGTGGGCAGCTCCAGATTCTGTGGAACCTGTCCCCAGGAGACCATCCAAATTCATCACGGCCCCTTCGGACAAACAGTTCCTTTCCAAGGGTGTCTCTGTGGATGCTATGGTGGTGGCGGCGGCCACTAAGAAGGAACTGGCGGATCCTTCAGTACCTGTCCATCCTCCTAACAAGGACTCTAGGACCATGGACAGGTATGGAAAGCGGATGTTTTTTTCAGCGACCTTTGCTATGCGTTCGCTGAATTATCTTTGTCACTTCACCAGGCTTCAACGAGATGTTCTCAAGGAACTGGGTGAAGTAGTCCAAGATCCTTCTGCTGCTGGGGCTCAGGAAAAGATTGCCTCGCAGCTTGCAATCCTGAATTCTATATCTAACTCCTCCATGCGGCTCATATCCTATGCGGCCGATGGAGCGAGCAGGGCCGCAGGCACAGGAGTTGCTCTTAGACGCATGCGGCTTTGTAATTTTGCGGACCCCTTTAAGGCGTCCTTCACTAATACCCCCTTTGATGGTTCGGCTTTGTTCGGACCTCAGGTGAAGGATACCTTGACCAGGTGTGAGCAGGACGGTAAAACTCTTTCTGCCGTTGGAGTCCAGTTTTCCACTCCTTCTAGACCATACCCCAAGGGTCAGAAGGGGGGGAAGATGTGGTTCCATAAAGCCCAAGGAGCTACACGGACACGTGGTCAGTTTACCCCAGAGGCAGAGGGGTAACAATAATAGACGCCCTAGAGGCAGGGGTCCTCAGAACCAGGGCAACAGGGAGTCTCTTCCTGAGAAGCCCTTTCAGCATCCCTGAGGTGTTGCCCGACTGTCCACCCTTGGAGGCAGTCGGGAAGGATTTCGCTGTACCCAGTAGCCTGGCAATCCCTATCTCAAGAGATGTGGGTACAGTCGATTATATCCGAGGGTTACAAAATCCCCTTGAAGGTTTCCGTACCTCTACAATCCCTTCCAGACATCTCACCGGTCAAAGGGATTTGGCAGAACAGGAGGTTTCAAAGCTCCTAGAAAAAGAGCCCCAGACTGTGCCAGCAGACCAGGTAGGATCCGTCTACTCCAGATTCTTTTGGTCCCCAAAAGGGCGGAGATTGGAGACCAATATTAGACCTGAGCAATCTGAACAGATTTGTCAAGAAGGCAAGATTCGGATGGTCACGCTTCAGTCCATTCTGCCCTTTCTGGGCAAGGACAACTGGATGTGCTCTGTAGGCCTTCAGGATGCGTACTATCACATAGAGATTCACAGTCGCTCCAGAAGGTTTCTCCGCTTGCTAGGGACCAGTCATTACCAATTCAGAGCCCTGCCCTTTGGCCTCACTTCAGCCCCAGAGTGTTTACCAAATGCATGGCAGTGGTCACAGCTCATCTGAGGCGTCGAGGATTCCAGGTGTTTCCCTATTTGGACGACTGGCTCCTCTCCGCCACCACCAAGTGTCAGCTTCTTCAGTCCAGAGACTACACTCTACAGCTTTGCAGGAGTTTGGGAATTTCAGTAAACTTGAAAAATCTTCTCTGCTGCCTTGCCAATCTATCACCTTTATAGGCAGAATTAAACACCGTCAAAATGTTAGCCAGACTAACAGATCAAAGAATTCTGGACATCCAAAATTTGTTCGCTTCTTTGCAAAGCAACAAGATCAAAGCCAGATTTATACTGAAGGTTCTAGGTCTTATGGCTGCGGCCATTGTTCTTCTACCTCTGGCTCGCTTCCACATCGTCTTCTGCAGTGGATGCTATTCACGCAGTGGTCGTACCACAGTCTCCCGATGAGGCACGAAATCTTGGTAACACAGTCGTGTCGAGCTCATCTGAATTGGTGGATATCTTCCCCTCTTCTTCATCAGGGCCGACCCTTTATTCCTGCTCCTCGAGTTGCCACAGTCACTACGGCTGCCTCTCTGATCGGGTGGGGGGGCATTATCAGGCCAGGGTGGTCCACGGACGTGGCAACCCATAGAATACCATCTGCACATAAATGTCCTGGAGATGAGAGCAGTGCTTTTAACGTTGCAAGCCCTCAATGACTTTCTTCCCACGGGGACTATTGCAGTACAGACGGACAACATGTCCGTAGTCTGGTACATCAACAAGCAGGGCGGGACCAGGTCCTATCCGTTATGTCGAAGCTCTCAGACTTTGGCAGTGGGCGATCTCTTCTCAGCGGTTTCTGATAGCAATGCACATCCCCGGCAGGTCCAACCTATTAGCGGACAGGCTGAGCAGATCCATTCTGATGCCTCACGAGTGGTCTCTCAATCAATCTGTAGTGGATCAGATTTTTCTGAAGTGGGGCACTCCTTGTTGCGATCTTTTGCTACTCCTCAAAACAACAAGTGCCCCGATTTCTTCACTCTCTTTCCCTTCCAGGCCAACCTCTGAGAGACTCTCTAACCCAGGATTGGCCCGGGGACTTCTGTGCTTTTCCTCCTTTTCCTTGATTCCACAAGTCATTCAGAAAGCCACCGTTTGAGAGCCAAGTTGATCCTCATTGCCCCATATTGGCCTCGACAAATTTGGTTTCCGTCCTGCATCGTCACCTTCTGGTGCAGCCCTGGCATCTGGACCCAGTTCGGATCTCTTGATCCATCAATCGGGTCAGCAGCACCGGGCCATTCATTCTCTCAACCTCACTGCTTGGTTGCTCCACTTCCTACCCTAGCCAGGCTACCGATGATTTCGGACTCAGAGACATTTTAGTCTCTTCCTTGAAGTCGTCCACTAGGACTGTTTATGCTAGCAAGTGGCGACGTTTTTCTATTTGGGCGAATTCCAGAAATATTGACCCCTTTACTGCGCCTGTACATTCGGTTTTAGATTTCCTGGCGGAGGATGTTCTTCGTTCCCCATTGCTGCAGTCCTTACTATTGGGTATAGTCCGCGTCCAGTCGGCCCGAATACCAGAGTATAAGGCTGACGTCGGTCAGAGCGCATTAGACTGACGTCAGTACGTCAGGGTACTAATGCGCATGACCGACGTCATATCCTCAGTCTTTTTTGCCGCATGGTCCGATGCAGAAGCAGTTTTGCGAGTGCAGGTTGGCGTTCTGAAATATTTCCGAAACCGGAGTTTCAGACCGAAACAGAGTTGGCTAAGTACCCCGTTGGTGAACATTTTGGTTTTTTCTTGCCTCAGTATTTAACCGGATGTCAGAAAAAGTGAATAACTGTATTTCTTGTGGGAAACAGATACCTCATAGGGATTACCATACCTTGTGTATCCCTTGTTTAGGGCCTGAGCACGACGTTGTTGGTTGCCGCTCTTGTGCTAGATTTAACAAACGCACTCTTAAGAGGAGGTTAGACTGTGCCAGGTTAGTGTTTGGGAAGCGTTGCAATTATAAAATGCCGTCGGATGCTCCGACGCCCGCTTCGTCCAAGAAGCGCAAGGACAAAACAGTGAAGCCTAGGGTTGATGAACCGGCAGTCCCGGACGTCGGTTCTTTAGAAGGCTCAGTGGAGCCAGAGGTTTTGCCAGGAGTTTCCATGGAATCTCAGGCAGAAACTTTACTGTTACAGGATGTGCCTTCTCAGGAGGTAGGCCAGGCTGAGGGGGCTTCTCAGGTAACTATTCTTCCCTCTCTTCCCAAGGTAGTTAGAGCCTCTCCTTCTGTTGCCAAACCTTCTTTGAGAGGTAGGCCAAGTTCAGCTTCAGTGGGGGCTTCTCCTAGCATTTCGGGTTCTGTACCTAAGAAACATATGCTTAAAATGGCAGAAGATTTGATTACTATGATTAGAGGTTCTATGCCCCCGCCTGATAAGAGGCCTAGGGTGGAACCGGAGTTTGATAGTTTTGAACAGTGTTCAGAGGCTTCAGAGTCTTCTGCGGAAGACTTGCAGGAGTATCCTACTTATTCTGATTCTGATGTGGATGATTCCACTCCTACAGCTTCTCCTCCTGAGGATTTCTCATTTTCAGAGACTCTGCACTCCATGAGGGAGCACTTTAAATGGGAAGGCTAGGATTACTCTGATTCCAGGAAAAGGCTTAGGGAATTCTTGTTTTTACCCCAGCATAGGCCCTTAGCTATTCCTCCTGTGTTGAATGTGGTGGAAGATGTTTTGCAGAGGCTTCCTGAACCCTGACTCTTTGCCTCCTGCTCCTGTTAAGCCTGATAGGTATTATAGGGTGCCCAAGCTCATAAGTATTTGTTTAAGAGTCCTAGGGCGGACCCAGAAACTATTTCTCAAGGGCCTAAAGGTGTTAAGGCTTCTGTAGTTAAAAATCCTGTTCCCACTGATAAAGAGGCAAGGGCTTTGGATAGGTGGGGAAAGAAAGTGTATACTTCTTCCACTCTAGCCATGAGAGCGTTGAATTGTCAGTTTCACATGCTAAAATATCAGAATTATCTCCTTTCACAATTAAAATCTAAGGGGATGCTTTGGCGGAAGGTATTGAGTGTAAAGAGTTGCTGGATTTGGTTCATGTGTCTGAACAAGTGGGTAAGCATTCTTTGCAATGTGGTTTTGATGCTGTACAGGCCTCCTCGAGGGTGGCTGCTACTAGTTCTGTTCTTCGCAGGCATGCCTGGTTGAAGGATCAGAATTTAGCTGAGCATGTTAAGACAAGGATTTTGGATGCTCCTTTACAGTCTGATGTGTTGTTTGGATCGCCTGTGGAAGCAGTTTTAAAGAAAATGGAGGACAAAGCTAAGTCTATGCAAACTGTTAAAGATTTTTGCAGGTGCAGCCACCAAGTTTAGTAGAAATTGGCCTGCTAAGGGGTGGACATATCCTGCTTATGATTCCCAGTCTAGGGGTAGGTCTAGACGTGGTAGGGGCAGGGCTCAAGGTTCTTTTAGGCCTAGATCAGGAGTTCACCTGCTCAGACTTCTGGTGAGGGCAGGGGTCAGTCCTTTCGTAAACAGACCCAATGACCTGTCTTTTCAGCTGCCAGTAGATTCTCGTCTGGCAGCTCCTTTGGGAGGAAGACTGTCTCTTTTCAAAGAAAATTGGGATTTAATTACTCAAGACAAATGGGTGTTGGATATCATTCACCACGGTTACAGATTTTATTTCCATACAATGCCCCTTTCAAAGGCATGCCAGACGTTCCTCCTCCACAAAGAAAAGAGGCTCACAAGCAAGTTTCTCAGTTACTCCAGATGGGGCCATTCAGCCAGTCCCTGTATCAGAAAGGGGCCTAGGATTTTATTCTCGCCTGTTCCTAGTACCAAAGAAGGGGAACACGTGGAGACCAATTTTGGATTTATCTCTCCTCAACACTTTTCTGGACATTCCCAAGTTCAAGATGTTGACGTTACAACTGCTTTTACCTCTGCTGGGCAAAGATCACTGGATGGTAACTTTAGATCTCAAGGAAGCTTACCTTCATGTGCCTATAAGGCTAAGTTGCAGGAAGTATCTGCGTTTCGAGCTGGAAATTCTCATTATCAGTTCTCTGCATTGCCCTTTGGCTTATCAACTGCGGCCAGAGTATGCACAAAGGTTCTGGCCCCAGTGATAGCTTACTTCAGGCTTCAAGGAATTCAAATCTAGCCTTACTTGGGCGACTGCCTGATTCTGGCTCAAGAAAAGAAGACCTTCTACAGCATCTGGAATATGTTATAGCAGTGCTAAGATGCCTAGGGTATTCTGTGAACGAAATAAAGTCCAGTCTAGTACCCTCTCAAGACATGTGCTTTCTGGGTGTGAGACTGAATACAGCAGCCCAGATGGCCTTTTTAACCCCGGACAAACAAAAGAGTCTATCACTTTACTTCCATCAACTATCTCATCAGTCCGTGCTGACTGCAAGGACAGTCCTTCAAGCATTAGGGTTCATGGCATCTTGTATTCTGGTGCTTCCCAATGCCAAACTGCATATGAGGAAGCTACAATGGTATCTCAAAATGTATGGACACAGCACTGCCAGGATTTGGACACTGTCATTCAAATAATACCTTGCCTTCAAAAGAATTTTTGTGGTGGGCTCAGGAATGTCACCTAAACAAGGGACTCTCTGTGACCCGGCCAGAGGCGAGTCAGATTTTAACGACAGATGCCTCGGACATTGCTTGGGGAGCTCATCTAAATGGAAAGTGGATACAAGACAAGTGGCCTGCCAGACTACAGCATCTACATATCAACATGAAGGAGATGTTAGCAGTCCAGTTTGCATTAATGGCTTTCAAGGAGTTACTTCTTCCAGGGCAGGTGTTGATTCTAACAGACAACACAACTGTCATGTGGTACATCAACAAGCAAGGGGAACACATTCTTATCCTCTATGCAGGCAAGCAATGATTTTATGGGAGACTGCTAAGCTTGCAACTAACTCTTCAGGCAAGGTTTCTGCCGGAGCACAGAACTCCTTAGCAGATGTGTTAAGCAGACAAATCATGGATCCCCACGAGTGGAAACTGGATCTTCATGTATTTCAAAATTGACAGTGTCATGGGGAACTCCAGACATAGATCTGTTCGCTTCTCCACTAAACCACCAGCTGCCACAGTATTGCACAAAGGGGTTTCATCACACAGCTTGGAAAGTGGATGCTCTGTCTTTCAGTTGGAAAAACCTTCATGTGTATGCCTTTCCTCCTCTGCCTCTTCTTCCAAAGGTACTATTAAAGGTCAGACAAGACAGGCCAAGGATGATTTTGATAGCTCCAGATTGGCCTCGCAACACTGGTACCCACTACTACGGAGTCTGGTAAGGAAGCCTCCATGGCCTTTACCTCTGATTCCTCATCTGTTATCTCAGAAGGATGGTCATCTGCTCAATGTCAAGCTTCACTCTCTTCATCTAACAGCCTGGCATATTCTGTGTTGAAACACAGCAGGTCTCAACTTCCTCAACAAGTTTTAAATGTGATTATGGAAGCTAGAAGACCTAGTACAAGGAAAGTGTACGAGAAAAATGGAAGAGATTTTTATTTTGGAGTACAGCAAAGAATTTGCAGGTTTCTGAGCCTAGTTTGAGTGTGGCTCTTCAATATCTTACTGAGTTATTGGACAAAGGTTTGTCCTTCTCTTCCATTAAGATTCATGCTGCAGCAATTTCAGCTCACTATGATTGTGACCCACCATTGTTTTCGCATCCTTTGTTCAAGCAGTTTCTTAGAGGGCAAAGAATATAAGACCCCACGTAGAGCTCCTACTCCTGCTTGGGATCTCAATTTTGTGTTGGAAAAACTTACTCTACAACCTTTTGAGCCTGCGGCTACTGCTGAATTGAAATACTTGTCATGGAAGACTGCTTTTCTGTTGGCTATTACTTCTGCAAGAAGGGTGTCTGAGTTGCAGGCCCTTATGGCAGTAGAGCCATTTTTAATTTTCCATAAGGATAGGGTATCATTACGTACTAATCCTTCCTTTATGCCTAAGGTGGTTTCTAGTGTGGCTTTAAACCAAACTATTCATTTGCCTACTTTTTATGCAGACCCCCAAAATAAAGGGGAAAAGATTTTGCACACTTTAGATGTACACAGGCAATTGCGTTATTATTTAAGCAGGACTAAGGATTTCAGGCAGTCTCAGCAGTTGTTTGTTTCTTTTGCTTTGAGTTCACAGGGCAAGCCTGTGTCAAAACAAACTATTTCTAGGTGGATTGGCTTTTGCATTGCATTTTGTTATTCCCATCATGGCAAGGAGATTCCAGCTGGGATTAGGCCTCATTCCACTAGGGCTACTGCCACTTCAACAGCATTTCTAAGGGGTGGCAACTAAGGATATTTTGGAAGCAGCTACTTGGAGTTCAGTGCATACTTTCTCTAAGCATTATCACCTTCCTATCTACTCTAAGTCTAGGGCTGGTTTTGCCACAGCTGTTTTGCAAGGCATGTTGTCAGCTCCTGCTTCTTTATGATTTGCCAGCCTCCCTTACCTCTGCTTTGGGATTCTACCCAATAGTAAGGACTGCAGCAATGGGGAACGAAGAACATAGTACAGTTTTGTACCTACCATAAATGTAGATGTTCGAGGATCCCCATTGCTGCAGTCCAATTACCCTCCCTCCTTCCCTCTGTGTTTAGGGGTGGTTGTGTAGGTGAGGTTACATGCTTATATTTTTGTATATATTCTTGTATATATTGTACATATTTTTGGTGCAGGTATTTTGGGCCTTGTCTTTTTAGGGTCTTCTGACATCTGGGGCAAGAAAAGACTGAGGATATGACGTCGGTCATGCGCATTAGTACCCTGACGTACTGACGTCAGTCTAATGCGCTCTGACCGACGTCAGCCTTATACTCTGGTATTCGGGCCGACTGGACGCGGACTATACCCAATAGTAAGGACTGCAGCAATGGGGATCCTCGAACATCTACATTTATGGTAGGTACAAAACTGTACTTTTTCATTCAGGATCCTCGTCATCTACAGTCAAAGTACAACTGGCTGCTATTTCTAAGTATCATGTTGGCCTGCATGACAATAACATTATGTCTCATAGGTTATGCAAGGCCTTTCTAAGAGGAGTTTTCCTCCTAAAACCACCTATAAAGCATCCTCCTCCGCAATGGGATCTAAACTTAATGTTGGCATCCTTGATACTTCCTCCCTTCGAACCGTCTGCTTCATGTTCTTTGAAGTTATTGACCTGGAAAACTATTTTTACTGGCTGTCACTTCTGCAAGAAGGGTTTCCGAAATTCAAGCTCTCTGCATTCGTTCCCCTTATTTGGTTTTTCATAAGGACAGGGTATCATTAAGAACTAACCCTTCCTTTCTCCCCAAAGTCGTATCTCAAACCAACATTAACCAATCTATAGACCTACCAGTCTTTTTCCCAAACTATTCCGACAGAGCTGAACAGAAACTGCATTTTTGGATGTCCATCGTCAGCTCAGGTACTATTTGCATAGAACTAAACAATTCAGAAAATCGGACCAATTATTTGTCTCCTATGCAGAAAACAGAATAGGTCTTCCAGTATCTAAAGTGACCTTATCCAGATGGTTGACTTCCACTATTTCTTATGTGTACTCTCTCAGGGGCAAACAGCTATCTTCTAAGCCTAAAGCACACTCTACCAGGAGTCTATCCACTTCTGCAGCTTTTCAGGATAGACTACCCATTGATACCATTTGTGCAGCAGCTACTTGGGCTACACCCCATACCTTTGTCTCTCATTACAAGTTGGACTTGGCCTCCAGAGATAGGGCCAGTTTTGGTTCCACAGTTCTCAAGAGTCTGTTCCATTGAGCCACCCGGGATACAGGTGCTAGGGACGGTCCCATCCAGCAAGAATGAAGGCGAGATTGACAACTTAACATTTAGAAGTTATGTACCTACCATAACGTTCCATGTTAGTTGTCTTCTCTCGCCTTCTTTCTTGCGTCCCTCCCTCCTTCCCCCTGGCCTGCACAGATCTTGGAGAGTTCCTATTAGATTGTTTCCTCTGGTACGTTGTTAGGAGGATTTCTTTTAGGAACCATTGTTCCTAATTCTGTTAGGATAGCCTTTAGCAAGGTTAGTTAGCTGCCAAACGAGATCTGAGGTAGTTCCGCCTTGCATCATGGGATATAGGGTTGCCTCGAACTGGTAAAAGGAGTTCTCGAGCTAAAGCAAGTGCCGAGTCGGAGCCGAGGATCGGCTCCGAACCCATCCAGCAAGAAAGAAGGCGAGAGAAGACAACTAACATGGAACGTTATGGTAGGTACATAACTTCTAATTTGATTCATTGGAAGCTTCCTGTAGAGCAGTTGTTACTGGCTCTGTCATTTGTAGACATGCGTGGTTAAAAGAGCAAACCCTCCCTGACCATGTTAAAGCAAAATTATTAGATGCACCTTTACAACAAGATGTATTATTTGGTGTCAAAGCAGAAGAGGTTTTAAAGAAAATGGAGGATAAGGCTAAATCTATGCAAACGGTCAAGGATTTCTTGCAGGTACAACCCCCTCGCTTCAGCAGAAATTGGCCAACACAAAATTGGTCCTTTCCAGCTTCAGACAGATCACAAAGGGGCAAATACAGATCCCCAAGGGGCAGAGGTCGGTCACTGGGCCCTTACAAACCTCGCCAATGGGGTTCTGCTACCCAGAAAGGAGGAGAAGACAGGCCCCAAGCTAGCAGAAGGCAGACACAATGACTCTATCCTCAAACTACCAAGCAAATCTCTCCTGGCAACACCCTTGGGAGGAAAATTAGCATTTTTTGCAGACAACTGGCACATCATCACAAAAGACAAATGGGTTCTAAACATTGTCTCCCAAGGATACATTTTCCACTTTCATACCTTACCAAGGATCAAAGGAATGCCAAACCTGCCACCAAATAAATTGGGCAGAGGCACAAAAACAAATTGCAGCTCTCATGAACATGAGAGCCATTCAACAGTTACCTTCACAGGAGCAAGGACAAGGATTTTACTCAAGACTCTTCCTAGTTCCAAGAAAGGACAAAGCATGGTGACCCATTCTGGATCTTTCAATTCTGAACACCTATCTGCAAGTGCCAAAATTCAAGATGCTAACACTACAGCAGCTTCTTCCCATGCTGGGCAAGAAGGCTTGGCTAGTAACATTGGATCTTAAGGAGGCATACCTGCATGTCCCTATCAGACAAAATTGCAGAAGATACCTCCGCTTCATTGCAGGTTCAACATATTATCAATTCTCTGCACTGCCCTTTAGCTTATCTACTGCGCCCAGGGTCTTCACAAAATGCCTGGCACCAGTAATTGCATACTGCAGAGAAAGAGGAATTCAAATATACCCATACCTGGATGACTGTCTTATTCAAGCAGAAAGCAAGGACATTCTTTTACAGCATCTGGCATTTGTCAAACACCTTCTAAGTTGCCTAGGGTACACAGTAAACGAAAAGAAATCAAAACTAGTGCCCTCATAAAACATAATATTCCTGGGTGCCAGCTTGAATACAGTGGCCCAGATGGCTTATCTCACGCCAGACAAACGACGACAGCTGTTTCAATATTTCAAAATAATGGCAACAAAGACCCAACTCCCTGCAAGAAAAATTCTGCAGGCCTTGGGATTCATGGCATCTTGCATACTACTAATACCATTTGCAAAACTGCATATGAGGAAATTACAATGGTACCTGAAAAGTGTATGGACTCAGCACAGCCACAGCTTGGAAACAATGAATGTCCTTCATGGATGCATCTGCAGTCATAACAAGTGGGTTGTCCTGTCGTCAGGCAGCCCTGCAGTCGGCCGGATTCCAAAGTCCGGTCCGCTTCGCTGATGTCGCACTCCACCCGACGTCATCTCTGTTGGTCTTCGGGTATAAAAGCATCAGCCGACGCCATTTTCCTCCGTCTTTCTTGCCGCGTGGCGCCCGAAGCAGAAGCTGTTCGCAAGTGCCGGTCGGTCGGATCCAGAGATTACTTCTACCGAATACTACTTCGAAGACTTCTAAAGCTAAGTACCCGTTGGGGACTCTTTCTTGCCTCAGCCGATGTCAGAAAAAGTTAACAATTGTTTAACCTGTGGGAAACAAATACCTCATAAAGATTTCCACTCTTACTGTCTGCCTTGTTTAGGCCCAGCCCACGACGTAGCAGCCTGTTCGCCTGTGCCTCTTTCAACCGACGAACGCTTAGGCGTCGGTCGGAGTTTGCAGAACAGTTTTTCGGTTCTGATTTTGCGTACATTATGCCGTCGGATCCTCCGACTACCCAATCTACCAAAACACGCAAAGATAAAGACCGACACTCGCGGTCCGCGGTTTCGGCGAAACCGAGAAAACTGATCAAAGTACAGCTGAACCTATTCTTACAACTGAGGCCCCTGCTACAACTCTTGAATCGACCTCAGAAATTTTACCCACTACGGTGGTTGACTTATCAGACACCATCCCCTTGGATGTCTCTACCCCAGCACGTGGTGCTGCTAGGCCTCCAGCAGCCATGTCCATTAAGGCCTTCGCCAGGGCTAAAGCAGCCAAGACTACTAAAACAGTGCCTGTTAAACCCCCACATCCAGGCCCTCTTCTAGTTCTCAAATGCTTTCTTTGGCAGAAGATTTAATTTCTTTAATTAGAGGATCTCAATCTCACCCAGACAGGGCCTCTCAGCCCCAGAGAAGAGACCTAGGGCAGAGCCCCTGAGCCAGTGTCTTCTGATGATTCTGCTGATGAATCAGACATAACTGACCAGCCAGAGGCTCCCTTCTCCAATTTTGAAGATTCTGATGCTGAAGAATCCATTCCAGCTGCTTCCCCACCAGAAGAATTCTCCTTTGGGGAAACCTTGCATGCCATGCGAGAACAGTTCCAATGGCAGCAACAGGATTTTTCAGACTCCAGAAAAAGACTTAGGACCTTTCTGCACCTCCCACAGCACAGGCCCTTAGCTATACCTCCTGTTCTCTCTGTGGTGGATGATGCTTTCAATGATGTTTGCTCCGCTCCAGATTCTTTACCCCCAGCCCCTGCCAAACCAGATAGATTTTACAGGGTGCCAGATACTCATCACCACCTTTACAAGGCCCCACTTGCAGACCCAGAAACTATATCCCAGGGTCCCAAGGCAGTAGCCGCGACCACAGCTAAAAACCCTATTCCTTCTGAAAGGGAAGCAAGGTCATTAGACAGATGGGGTAAACAGGTCTACACTTCAGCTACTCTCTCAGCTAGAGCTTTAAACTGTCAGTTTCACATGATACAATACCAAGAGTTTATGCTTGATCAGTTAACTAAAAACTAACCACTGATGAATCTCTTGATAAGAAATATGTATTAGAGATGGTAAATAACATACAACAGGTTAGCAACCATTCCTTAAAATGTGGCTATGATGCACTGGAGGCTTCATTTAGATCAGCCATGACAGGCACAGTGATAAGAAGGCATGCATGGCTAAAGGAACAAGCTTTACCGGATCATGTTAAAGCTAAGTTGCTAGATGCTCCTATGGACAAGACAAGTTTGTTTGGTACACCTGCCCAGCAGGTTATGAAGAAAATGGAAGAAAAGGCAAAATCTGTTCAAACTGTTAAAGATTTCTTGCAGGTTCAACCCCAAGGTTTAGCAGGAACTGGCCTGCCAAAATTGGTCCTTTCCTGACTCCACAAAATTTCAAAGGGGCAGGAATAGGCGTTCCAGAGGCAGAAACCAATCGAGAGGAGGTGCCTACAGAGGACGACAGTGGCAAGGTAACAACAGAGGCACAGACACAGCCACTGCCACTACATCAGCACAACCACAGTGACTTAATCCTAAATCCGCCTACCAGGAACAAATTGCAGCACGTCTAGGCGGAAAGGTAACCTTAGTTCCAAAGAGCGGGCACTACATAACAAAAGACAAGTGGATTTTACAAAGCATAGATCAGGGTTACGGTTTCACTTCCACACTTTACCAGTCAAAGAGGAATGCCAAATCTACCTCCAAATCAAAAACAGAGGCTCTAGCCAGATAATGGAGTTAGCAAACATGAGAGCTGTGGAAAGAGTGCCAACAGCAGAACAAGGAAAGGGTTCTATTCCAGACTATTCCTAGTTCCAAGAAAGGAAAAAGTTGGAGACCAATTCTCGACCTGTCCACCTTAAATACATACATCATTGTCCCAAAATTCAAAATGCTGACCCTACAGCAACTTCTTCCCATGCTGGGCAAGGAGTCTTGGCTGGTAACTCTAGATCTCAAGGAGGCATACCTGCACGTCCCCATTCGACCAATCTGCAGAAGATACCTCAGATTTCTTGCAGGATCAGAGCACTATCAATTCTCAGCATTGCCCTTTGGCTTATCTACTGCGCCCAGAGTATTCACAAAATGCCTGGCATCAGTTATCGCCCATTGCAGACTACAGGGAATTCAAATTTACCCATACCTGGACGACTGCCTGCTACAAGGGAAAACAAAAGCAAGCTGACAACAGATTTACAAAGGGTCATTTACTTGCTACAAGGACTGGGATACACAGTCAATTTACAAAAGTCAAGGCTGATACCATCCCAAACAAGGACATTCTTGGGCGGAATTGGACACAGTACAACAAATGGCATTCCTGACTACAGAAAAACAAAAAGAACTTCCTCTTTACTTCTTGGCACTAACAAAACTGAACAAGTTAACAGCAAGAAAAGTTCTGCAGGCCTTGGGCTTCATGGCATCATGCATACTCTTGGTCCCATTTGCCAGACTACATATGAGGAAACTACAGTGGTACCTAAAGAATTTATGGTCCCAACACAGACACAGTCTAGAAACAGAAATCCCACTAATTCCATGCTTAAAACAGGAGTTCCTATGGTGGGCTCAGGCATGCCAGTCAAACCCAGGCCTACACTTTCGCAGATGTCAACCAAGCCAGACCATCACAACAGACGCTTCAGACCTAGGATGGGGGGCCCACATGCTGGACAAATGCGTGCAAGGATTGTGGACACAGGATCAACTTCACCTGCACATCAATCTAA
Organism: Protopterus annectens; assembly: GCF_019279795.1. Lineage (NCBI taxonomy): Eukaryota > Metazoa > Chordata > Ceratodontiformes > Protopteridae > Protopterus > Protopterus annectens. The sequence continues at coordinate 920,070,256 of NC_056744.1, forward strand.
AAGAAATGCTGGCAGTAAAACTGGCAATCCAAAAGTTCAAACCATTTCTCAAAGAAGGCCAGTTGATGATAAGGACAGACAACACCACAGTCATGTGGTACATCAACAAACAGGGAGGCACTCATTCATACCCCCTATGCAGAATGACCTTGGAGCTGTGGACCCTGGCACTCAGCTACAACATTCAGTTACAGGCAATATTTGTACCGGGAAAGACAATACTCTAGCAGACATATTAAGCAGAACCACTTCGGATGCCCACGAATGGAAGCTGCACCGGACATCTTCAAGACCATCTCAAAGAAATGGGGAATGCCACAGATAGACCTATTCGCATCACCTCTCAATCACCAGCTCAAAAATTCTGCACAAGGACATTCCACCCACTAGCATGGAAAGTGGACTCACTCTCCTTCAACTGGAAAGGCCTAACAGCATATGCATTCCCACCTCTTCCTTTGATACACAAGGTACTACTAAAAATCAAGGAAGAACGTCCAAGGATAATCCTGATAGCTCCAAACTGGCCAAGACAACACTGGTACCCACTACTGAAGAGCATGTCTCGAACAATATGTGGCCAATACCCTGATGCCTTTGATGTTAACTCAGAACAACTACAGCATCATACATCCAAGCCTAAAACGCTGCAACTGACTGCATGGAACATCACATAGCAGCAGCTAATCCAGAACTTTCCCAAAGAGTTAAAGACATTATTCTTGAAGCACGCAGACCTTCAACAAGAAGGAACTATGCTGGAAAATGGAAAAGGTTTGTCATTTGGAGTAATGGAAAGAGGAAAAGATGTGTCAAACATAGATATGCCTAACATTCTGGAGTATTTGGCCGAACTTCTTCATTCAGGCCTTTCCTACTCCTCCATCAAGATACATGCATCAGCTATTTCAGCAGAATACAGCTTTGATCCACCTGTTTTTTCGCACCCTTTGCTCAGGCAGTTCCTCAGAGGAATCAAGAATGTAAAACCTCCAAGGAAACCAGCATTACCAGCTTGGGATTTAAACTTTGTGCTAGAAAAGTTGACACTATCACCCTTTGAACCAGCAGCAACAGCAGACCTACAACACCTGTCATGGAAAACTGCTTTCCTACTGGCAATTACTTCAGCAAGGAGGGTTTCAGAACTACAGGCCTTAATGGCAGTGCAACCCTTCCTAATCTTCCACCAAGATAGAGTGTCCATGAGGACTATTCCTACATTTATGCCCAAGGTGGTATCCAGAGTGTCTTTAAACCAGGCAATCCACCTACCTACCTTCTTTCCCAACCCACAAAACAGAGGGGAAAGAATACTGCATACCTTGGATGTACATAGACAGCTACGCTACTACTTGGACAGAACAAAAAATAGCAGAAAGACTGACCAACGTTTTGTAGCCTATGCAACAGGAAGGGAAGGAAAAGCTATTTCCAAACAGACAATCTCCAAATGGATAGGAAATTGCATACGATACTGTTACTCCTTCCATGGAAAACCAATTCCACAGAACATAAGACCTCATTCTACAAGGGCAACAGCCACTACCACAGCCTTCTTCCGAGGAGTGGCAACCAAAGACATTATTGAGGCGGCTACTTGGACCTCCGTGCATACATTTGCCAAGCATTATAATTTGCCTCTATATTCCAGATCCCGAGCAGGGTTTGCCACTGCTGTACTGCAAGGGATCCTAAACACACCATAATCTACTTTTATCCTCCTCCCCTAGTTGGCTATGGTATTCTACCCACTTGTTATGACTGCAGATGCATCCATGAAGGACATAGTACAGTTTTGTACCTACCATAAATGTAGATGTCCGAACTGGATAGCATCTGCAGTCAGGATTACCCTCCTCCTTCCCTCTGTGGTACTCCTAGGGTGTTTACCCTCCTAATAGCTAGCTGTTGGGGGGGGGAGTCTTTTATGGTGTATTTGTTTGTATATATGTACATATATGCTTATTGTTGTGTTTACCTCTATCTATTTGGAAACATTGGCATCTATCCAAATTTTAGCCTGCAAGAGGGCTACTGGCATCTGGGGCAAGAAACACTGAGGAAAATGGCGTCGGCTGATGCTTTTATACCCGAAGACCAACAGAGATGACGTCGGGTGGAGTGCGACATCAGCCGAAGCCGGACCCGGACTTTGGAATCCGGCCGACTGCAGGGCTGCCTGACGACAGGACAACCCACTTGTTATGACTGCAGATGCTATCCAGTTCGGACATCTACATTTATGGTAGGTACAAAACTGTACTTTCCACATATTCCCTGCCTTCAACAGGAGTTCCTGTGGTGGCCACAGGCATGTCACCTCAACAAGGGTCAGCCTTTCACCTTACCCACAGCCAGGCAAACTATGACAACAGATGCATCGGACTATGCCTGGGGAGCACACATGGCAGGACAGTGCATTCAGGGCAAATGGACTACAGATCAGAGACAACTGCATATCAATCAAAAAGAAATGGAGCAGTGCAGAATGCCCTAACAGCTTTCAAGGACCTTCTACACACAGGACAACTACTAAGGACAGGCAACACCACAGATGTCCTTCATGGATGCATCTGCAGTCATAACAAATGGGTTGTCCTGTCGTCAGGCAGCCCTTCGGTCGGCCGGATTCCAAAGTCTGGGTCCGGCTTCGGCTGATGTCGCACTTCACCCGACGTCATCTCTGCTGGTCTGGTATAAAGGCATCAGCCAACGCCATTTTCCTCAGTCTTTCTTGCCGTGGCCCGAAGCAGAAGCTGTTCAAGTGCCGGTCGGTCAGATCCAGAGATTACTACTACCGAATACTACTTGAAGACTTCTAAAAGCTAAGTACCCGTTGGGGACTCTTTCTTGCCTCAGCCGATGTCAGAAAAAGTCAATAACTGTTTAACTTGTGGGAAACAAATACCTCATAAAGATTTCCACTCTTACTGCCTGCCTTGCTTAGGCCCAGACCACGACGTAGCAGCCTGTTCGGCCTGTGCTTCCTTCAACCGACAAACGCTTAGGGCCGGTCGGAGTTTGCTGAACAGTTTTTCGCTCAGATTTTGCGTACATTATGCCGTCGGATCCTCCGACTACCCAAATTGTTAAAAGCAAAGAAAAAGACCGACACGCGGTCCGGTTTCCGCGAAACCACGGTTAAGCAAGCCGCGAGTGTCTCGGTTTCGGCCGAAACCGAGAAAACCGGTCAATCTTCAGCCGAATCCATGACTACTACTGAGGCTCCTGCTACCTTAGTTGAATCGGCCTCAGAAAGAAATGGAGCAGTGCAGAATGCCCTAACAGCTTTCAAGGACCTTCTACACACAGGACAACTACTAAGGACAGGCAACACCACAGTTTTGTGGTACATAAACAAGCAAGGGGACACACATTCCTACCCTCTATGCAGGCAAGCAATGACCTTGTGGAACACTGCATTGTCTTACCAGGTTCAATTACAAGCACAATTCCTGCCAGGAAAGAAAAACACATTGGCAGACGACCTAAGCAGAAACATCATGGATCCACACAAATGGAAACTAGATCCACAAGTATTTGCAATGATAGCTCAAAAATGGGGATGCTCAGACATGGATCAGTTTGCAAGCCCCCACAACCACCAACTTCAAAAATGTTGCACAAGGACCTTCCATCCGCTAGCTTGGAAAGTGGACTCCCTCTCATTCAGTTGGAAAACATTAACAGTGTATGCCTTCCCTCCACTGCCTCTTCTAGCAAAGGTACTGCTGAAAGTCAGATTAGAGAGGCCACAAATGATTCTCTTTGCACCAGACCGACCATGCCAACATTGGTATCCAATTTTAAGGACCATGACCCAGGGCCCACCATGGATTTTGCCACAAATTCCTCACCTGCTCACCCAGTGAGACAATCTGATTCTACACAGCCAGCTCAAGACTTTAAACCTGGCTGCATGGCAATTTACCTAAACAACCAGCCAACACCTTTATCCAAAGCTGTTATGGATGTCATTCTGGAGACCAGGAAGCCCAGCACCAGGAAAACCTATTCAGACAAATGGAGAAGATTTTGCGCCTGGAACCAGGCTAAAGGCCTAAATCCCCTGGAGCCGAACATTCCTCAGATTCTACAATATTTAACTGAGATGTTACACAAAGGACTTTCCTTTTCATCTATTAAGATTCATGCCTCAGCAATTTCAGCTCATTACAGCACGGATCCTCCTTTATTTTCACATCCACTCCTAAGACAGTACCTCAGAGGGGCTAAGAACTTAAGACCGCCAAGGAGAGCTCCAACACCTACTTGGGATCTCAACTTTGTCCTGGAAAAGCTTACACTGCCGCCCTTTGAACCAGCTTTTTCAACTGATTTAAAATTTCTTTCATGGAAAACTGCCCTACTACTAGCAATAACCTCAGCTAGAAGAGTCTCAGAGCTACAGGCACTAATGGCAGTGGAACCTTTCCTCATTTTTCATCAAGACAGAGTTTCTCTATACAAACTAATCCTTCCTTTTATGCCAAAGGTGATATCCAGTGTGGCCCTAAACCAAACCATTCACTTGCCCACCTTCTTCCCAAATCCCCAGAACACAGGAGAAAGACTCCTGCATTCTTTGGACATTCACAGACAATTACGTTACTACTTGGATAAAACTAAGGCTTTCAGAAAAACTGACCAGCTCTTTGTAGCCTATGCTGCAGGATCACAAGGAAAAGCTATCTCAAAGCAGACCATTTCTAAATGGATAGGACATTGCATATGTTTCTGCTACACACATCATGGGAAACCAGTACCTGCTAACATTTTTTCCCACTCCACCAGGGCTACAGCTACATCAGCAGCCTTTCTCAGGGGAGTGCCAACCAAGGATATTCTGGAAGCTGCTACTTGGAGTTCAGTGCACACCTTCACCAAACACGATCACTTACCTCTTTACTCTAAGACTAGAGCTGGTTTTGCCACTGCAGTTTTGCAGGGCCTACTAGCTTCTTCTAACCCTGTTTGACTCCACCTCCCCTCCTTAGCTTTTTGATTCAACCCAAGTGTGATGACTGCAGCAGGGTAACACAATGAACATAGTACAGTTTTGTACCTACCATAAATGTAGATGTGTGAGTGTTCACCCTGCTGCAGTCCAGGTTACCCTCCCTCCATCCCCTCTGAACTAGCTGAACTTATCTCTACCACTTTATCCTATTCTACCTCTGTGGTGTATTTGCTTGTACCTTAGGGTTTTGTTTTATTTTTATATAGCCATATGTATGTGTGTGTGTGTGTATGTATGTATGTATGTATATATATATATATATATATATAGATATATAGATATATATATATAGATATATATATATATATATATATATATATATATATATATATATATATATATATATATACATAGATATATGTATGTATATATATAGATATATAGATATATAATTTTGCCTACCTTTTGGGGGCACCTGACATCTGGGGCAAGAAAAACTGAAGAAAATGGCGTTGGATGCCTCTTATATACCCCTGGCGCAATGACGTCAGGGAAGAAGTGACAACAACCAACGCCAGACCAAGACTTTGGAATTCGGGCCGACTGCGGGACCGCCTGACGGCAGGATAACCCAAGTGTGATGACTGCAGCAGGGTGAACACTCGAACATCTACATTTATGGTAGGTACAAAACTGTACTTTTCTAACGTTGGCTTTAACCACAAGGACCACTTTACCATATTTATTTGGACTTTGGGTAGGGCAAGAAAAACTGATGTAATAGCATCTGTTGCCTTCCTATTTAGCACTGACTTCCAACAGCAAGCGACAGCAGCCGACGCAGAAAATCATAGACTCTGATATTTTGGCTGGCAGAGGGTTACCATAGTAGGGATAACCCACAGGTGATGACTGCAACAGTGAATACACTTGAACCTCTACATTTATGGTAAGTGTACACGACTGTACATTCTGGAGGGCTATGTGTTCCATGTGGTGTGGTGCAGGTGGTGACCTTCTCCTCTTGACCAGCTATTCTGGTCTTGGCTGGAGACTGCATGCCTTCCAATTTGGAGAGAGAGGCTCATCTCTCAAGTCTGAGTGTTGGGAGGTAAGAGGAGAGGGTTGTCTGTGTACATGAGGCAGTTGCTGCACTGCCTCGGAATGCCCAAGTTTACCTTGTTAGTAGGTGATAGTACAAGAAACTGACGTTTAGACATGCCAGGAGGGATGGTCATCATTACTATGTATTGGAGCGGTTTCCTTCTGGGGACGTCTAGTGCTGATAGCATTTCTGTGCTACAATAATTGCTACAAAAAGCCTGATGAAGTGCTGGCGAATAAGCTAATTAAAGTGCAGGAGAGAAGAGAAAGTTGAAAGGGATAGAAAAAACTGCCCAGATGGCCAATAAAACTGCAATTTCAGAGCCGGAAGCTAGTCCTCTTGTGGTAGATAGGCTACCTAGTGATTAGCACTCCCACTGATAAGCTGGAAGTCTTCCCTGTAACACAGAAGGGTTTGGGGAACTCGGAAACTTGCAAAACAGTCTTGGATATACTGCAAGTCTGTATCTGGACTACTCTAGCAACAGGAAAGGCGGGACCTTTTTTTTTTTAAGAAAAAGTTAACTTAAGACTAGTACTTACAGTATGAAAAAATGCAGTTAAACAGCAATGAAATGCAGTTGATGCCAGTGAAGTATAGTATGTGTGTGTATATGTATTTTTTTTTTAATTTATTTTTATTTTACATTTGTTTACCAGGCTAGTCCGACTGGACAAGGTCCATTTACAGCGGAGGCCCGGGGAGAAAAGCTCCATATTTATTAACAGAATTAATAGTATTAATACATAGTGGTAAAAAAAAAAAAAAAAAACAGAATAAAACACCTTGAGACAATAGAAAAATAGCTGATAAGACATATGAAAAACAGTCAGGGTACATTATGGCAGTAACAGAAATATAAAACGGACCAGATACATTTCAGCAATGAGAGAGGTTACATACATCATATTAAAATGGAGTAGCTGTATTCACGACAATAACCCTGTCCAAATTCTACCACTACCACAAAGCCTAACACCCCAACCTCTATTAATACACATCTGCTTAACAGACCCCCCTGACTCTGTCTTGATAGCCCATCTAAATATTCGTAGCATAAATAAAGTTGCCCACCTACATGCCCTCATGGATGTACATTCATTTGACATCCTCCCTCTCTCTCTGAAACATGGCTCAAGCCAACAATACAAGATACTACTGTTATCCCCCCAGGTTACAGTATCCTGAGACTTGACCTCAACACTAAAAAAGGTGGAGATGTAGCTATTTTATATAAATCTGCATTACAAGTCATCTCCATAGACTAAACCTCCGCTAACTAGCAATTCTTATCTCCAAAATTCAACTCAACAAATGTAAATCCATCTATATAATCTGTATCTACCTTCCCCCAGGCAATACTATCAGCACCTTAGAGGCCATCCTAAGTTGGCTATCCACCACCTACCTTCAAGAAACCATAATTCTTGGTGACTTTAATATAAACTGGAGGGGTTGTACATCTCAACAGCCTTCTACCCATGTCAACCTACATGGTTTTACGCAAACTATTACAGCCCCCACTAGAACCAATAAACATAATAACAATCGCAGCACACTAGATTGGATCCTCACAAGTAGTCATCACCAATCTTACAAAGGAGGCACCCTCCCTGAAGATATAACTGATCACTCACTCACCTTCTTAATCAGGTATGAGTGTGACATCTCAAACCCAGCCATTTATAAAATAACAAAAATGTTAACCCCGACAGCTTTCAAAAAGAACTCTTAGCCTGCAACTGGTCACTCCTGAAACACCTACCATTAGAAGATGCCGTTAACTACTTTAATTCTAAATTTTTAACCATCCTAGACTACCATGCCCCAACACGAATAATAAGAAGCTGGTCTAAACCAGCCCCCATGGCTCTCCAAAACTACCAAACAAAATATCCTCCGTAGAAACAAACTTTGGGCTAGGTGGCGCACAACCAAAAGTCCAACAGATAACTAAAGATCTGAAGTAGGGACTTCATTTGTCAGCACCCTGTGGGTCTTGGATCCAATATCGGATCCGAGCCGGCAACTTGTTTCATAGCTAATGGATCCGGGCTCCTAGCTCTTCCCCTCACCTATAATCCCCTGCCAACCCTCCATGACCTCAGATTTAGTTTGCCGCGCTTGTGGATGGCTGGATTCCCTTGAGCTCTAGCGAAATCGTCAGTTAAGTCTGTTTTTCTTAGTCAACTTTTCTCAACTTTAAAATTAAAAAAGTGTGTAAGAGTTAGGTTCCCTGTAATATTTATTTTTTTACATAGTTTTCCCTCCCTTCGCTGGTCGTTAGTGAGTGTGTGTTTGTGTTTTTGGGGCCTGTGTGTTTGTGTAGCACTTCTTTTTTCTTTAAAGTATGGCTGAGGCCCCAAAAGCCATTTTTTCTAAATGTACCGAGTGTGGCCATAAGCTTTCCCCGGCTGATGGCCACACTCGGTAAGTCAGGTGCCTTGGGGTTGAACACCTCACCTCAGGCTGTACCATTTGTGCAGCGTTCAACCCCAGGGCACTGAAAGAGCGGAGGTCGAAGCTGGTCCTGGCGGGACTTTTGCCCCCGGACTCTGCTCCGGCCTCCGCTGCTCCCGTGGGTCTACCACAGGCTGTGGTCATTGCCACTCCTGCCTCCCTTCCTTCGGCCGGGACTCAAACTCCTGCTAAAGCGCCGGAGGACAGGGAGGCTAAGAGGGAGCAACGGAGGGAGAAGCACCACAAACGGCGAGCCGAGGCCTCCGCTTTGGCCCCGCCAGCTAAGCGGGCTTCTCCCTCCACTAATAAAGGAGAGTACAAGCTGCACTCATTAGATGTTCATAGGCAGCTACGTTTTAATACTCATAGAACAGCTGGTCACAGGCAATCCGACCAGCTGTTCATTTCCTTTGCCAAATTTAATTTGGGGAAAGCAGTATCAAAAATCTCTCGTGTCACACTGATTTTCCCATTGTATACTGTTAGCGTACCAAGCTTCTGGGAGACCCGCACCTGAAGGAGTTACGCGCACATTCCACTCGTTCCATCTCTACTTCTGCAGCCTTCAAATCTAGAGTTCCATTGGATGATATTTGTTCGGCAGCCACTTGGGCCTCATCTCATACCTTTATTAACCACTACAAACTGGATGTGATTTCTAAAGGGAGAGCATCCTTTGGCTCTGCGGTGCTCCGCAATATCCTTCCATGATGGCCACCCAAGATTCAGGTAGCTGGGGACTCTGTCCCACAGGTTGCTGACAAATGAAGTCCCTACTTCAGATTAAGAAGTTATGTACTCACGATAACGTTCCATCTGAGTAGGTAGCTTCATTTGTCTGCAACCATCACCCCCTCCTTCCCCCTGGCCTTCAGTGGATCTATGTGAGTTGGAATACCCTTTTTGGGTACATATTGAGGGGCAAACTTGATCTGAGGTCATGGAGGGTTGGCAGGGGATTATGGGTGAGGGGAGGAGCTAGGAGCTCGGATCCATTAGCTGTGAAACAAGTTGCCGGCTCGGATCCGATATCGGATCCAAGACCCACAGGTTGCAGACAAATGAAGCTACCTACTCAGATGGAACGTTATGGTGAGTACATAACTTCTTATTTAGACAATTAAGAAATGAAACTAAAAAAGCCATATTGACTGATAAAAAAAACTTTTACTGCCACCTCCAACAAACCCACCAAAATAAACCTCAAAAATTCTGGTCTGGTATCAATAAACTTTTACACCCAGGTTGCTCTATTACACCCACCCCACAGGCTCTACTTTTAACAGCCCTATCCAAATTGCCAATGCTTTTAACACTTTTTTCACAGACACCATTCAGTCTTTGGCCAATCAACTATCCCCTAACACTACATCATCTTCTACTAATATCCCTGACAGCCCCCCACTATTTCAATTCCAACCTGTTCCTACATTCTTTGTCTGCACTCTTATTCACAAACCTAAACCCACCACCCTCTCTGCAGATCAACTGCCTGCAGAATACCTGCAAAAAGGCTATAGCCTACCCCATATCCATCCTCATTAACAGAACTATTTCTGAAGGAACTATTCCATCAATCTGGAAAATCTCACATATTATCCCCCTGCATAAAGGTGGTAATTCCAAAGATTTTTCTACCTATAGGCCTGTAGCCATATTATCCCCAGTGGCAAAAATCATGGAAAAGTGCATTCATAAGCAACTATTAAACCACCTACTAAAAAACAACCTACTAGCTACCTGCCAACATGGCTTCAGACCGTTTCATAGCACCACCTCTGCTCTTATCCTTCACCGCCTGCATTAATAAAAATCGTAATAATGACACACTATCCTCAGCCCTCTTCGTAGATCTGTCAAAAGCCTTCGACATGGTCAATCACCATCTACTCATAAACATACTTAGAAACTTCTCACTGGATCCACTTGCTATACAGTGGTTCCAATCCTATTTAAATAACAGGCAAAAGGCTGTATTATGGGAGAATAACTTGTCTTCCCACCTCCCAGTTTCCCTTGGTGTCCCTTCAAGGCTCCATATTGGGTCCTCACCTCTTTTCTATTTTTACTAACTACCTACACACACACTGAGCAGAGTGTATGAGAGCTGTTGACTCCAACTCTTAGCTGAGATATATAAGTATCCTGTTGTTTTTCGATTATTTATACAGTTTATTGTTTCTAGCAATTTATGTATAGCACTTTTATTGTAATCTGCACGGGTAACTGATTTGTTTGCAGTTAAAGCATTCTGTATCTTTACAAATCTTTATCTGTTTAAAAACTTTCATTTTGTGGCTTTCTTTAGTGCTTTGTAGGCTAATAGCTCCCCACTCACCCTCTCTTTTGGTGTCTTGTGTTATACTTGGTGGCTTTGCAGTTGCCTGCCCCTACTGTAAATCTGATCTGGGACACTCCTCCCAGTCTAGTGTCATTAGCTCATTCTACCTAATACAGAGAGAGCATTTGATAAGGCCTTCTGTTTCTCCTTTTTCCCTTAAAAAAAAAATAAAAGTTTTGCCTGAATTTCCTTATGTTCTGACTGTGCTTCTCAAACATTTTGGAAATAGAGTATATTTTAGAGCATTTATTATAACTGTAATTGACTTAATATTGCTACAACTCAAGTGCTCTAGGTTGCACTGCATCTGAAGTGTTTGTGTGTTTTAGCTGCTTTTCTGTATATATAGTCTTGTCTGTATATGTAGACTAGCTACTTATTCTGCTGTATTACTGCCACTTAAATCGTTTTTCAGTTGTGCATTTGCCTTGCTTCATTTAAAAAGTTTTAAATTGCTAATTTTGTAGAGTTTTAATTGCATTTACTGTTTAGGACTACACACTCAATTGTGTTAGACTTTTCTGTGTTTATTTACTGTATTATTGCATTGTTTAGCCTGTTTCAACAACAACAAAAAATATATACTACCGTGTTTGCTCGTTTCCCACCTTTTCTAGCCAGTCCATATCCCAGGCCTTGCTTGTCTCAGGACTTTATTTTCTGTGCTCAGAGCTGTCCAGACCTTGCTCTGGCAGAGGGAAGTCCTACTGCCTACCAGTGGGACTGGTGAGCATTGTACTGCCTATCTAACGCTAGAGGAGTGGTTTCCAGCTCTGAAATTGTAATTTTATTAGCCTTTTTGGGCTGATTTCTATCCCTTTCAACTTTCTGGCTTAAAAATGCGTGTGCGCGCACATTTTTCACATCTTGCAGCACTACGAGGCTACAGTTAAACTATTCCAGGTGCCAGAAAGTCTGCTCTTCAAATTTACCCTTAAAACTAGCTGGTTTCTCAGTAGTAGCAATAAAATCTGAACCCCTGTGACTAGCACTTTCTCTAGAACCTGCTGTAAAGCACTAGGAAGCCTGAAACTGATACAAGCACTCGGCTCTTCTTGTCAATAAGGAAAAATTAATCATAGGCACTAAACAGCCTACAATTGCAAAGTACCTTGCAAAGGTAAGGGAAAACAGCTCTTAAACCTTACAAAAAAGCACCTAAACAGGCATGTCCAAGGGTCAGCTTCTGGTGGTTTCTCCTGTCCCACCTGGTGAATCTGGGCATACTGGGGCAATGTGGCAACTGCCTCATGTACACAGACAATCCTCTCCTCCTACCACCTAACACTACAACCTGCGAGAGGTGCACTTACATAGCCAAACTGGAAGCAAAGCTCTCTCCGGTCAAGACTGTGCTAGACAGTCGAGGAGAAGGCTAACACCTGCATTACACCTCTAGCAACTCATAGCCCTTCAAAACCCACACCATCAACTCCCACACATAGCAACACTAAACCCACATATGCGGAGGCCCTTAACATTAACCTGCCCAAGCAACAAGGACCTCCGAAGCCGAAACGCAAACAAACACCAGTCACAACCAAAGTGACACATAGCTCACAACACCAGTGTGCCACCCAACAACCGCCCCTAAGGCAAGACAATGTACCCATCACTTTAGTCATAGGTGACTCTGTACTCAGGCGCACTCTTGTCCCACTCACCAGGCTAAACAAGGAGAAAATTAGTCAGCTGCCTGTCGGGTGCCAGGATCCACCACATAACGCATGCACTCAAGTCACTCCACAACAAGTACAAATACGACTCTGTCATTGTCCATGCTGGAGTAAATGACTTGAGACGTACCTCCCTGGACTACATGAAGAGAGACATGGAAGAGCTCTTGGATCATGTGACCCAGGCAGGTATGACCCTAGCCCTGAGTAGCATCCTGCCTTCGCCCAGAATGATACCACAGTATAAGGACAAAATGATTGACTTGAACAATTGGCTAAGCGTCTGGTGTCATTCAAAGGGGATCCCGTATTTGTCTGCCTGTGAAGACATTATCAACAAACCACGATGCTTTGCCAGAGATGGTCTGCACCTGTCACCCCTGGGATTCAGGTTACTGGCTAAAGCTCTTGCCACCCCTATAGTGCCTTTTTTAGGCAAGGTTCAAAGGATAAAACCACCACCGTAACAGATACAAGCATGCAAAATCTGAAGGTAATGCTACTCAATGCTAGAAGTCTAAACCTCAAAATGCACTCTCTCGAGGCACTCCTAAAAATGGAGAACAAAACATCGATATCTGTGCAGTGACTGAGAACCTGGTTCAAGGCTCCAGAGAGCACCCCTGCAATACCAGGCTACAATTCTTACCACACTTTTCGGCCACAAAACCAAGACGAAACACTAAAGGTGGAGGAGTGTCCATATTCACCAAGGATATTCACACCTCCAGGCTAGTTGCCCAACACAATGTATCTAAAATTCTCCAGGTGGAACTAACACTAGGTAAGACTGCAATCAAAATTGTAGCTTGCTACAGATCCCCCACCATACCCCAAGATTCTCACTACACCTTCCTAAACATACTGGAAAATATTAAGATACAACCAAACACCCTAATACTAGCTGATTTCAACTACCCTACCATTAATTGGGAAAACTACTCGGGTACCAACTCCTTTTCCCAACGGTTCTTGGAATTCATAAATTCCAGCGCCTTGGATCAACTAATCCATTGTCCCACCAGGGGCTCCAATATCCTAGACCTGGTCATTACCAATATGGGAGATAGATGCTCCACACCAGTCGTCACCCCGTCATTGGTCAGGTCTGACCATAAGCAGATCACCCTTGTCATCCACATCCCACCTCCACCCCCCAGTAAGGATACCTCATTAAAAAACTTCTCCAAAGCCAACTTCATGCTACTGAAGTCAGAAGTGACAAACTTCACAACACCCACGCAGACGGGATCTGGAGGTTCGACTGCAGAATCCTACACTAAGGCACTGTACGAGCACATCCACTTGTGCATGAATCGTGCCATCCCAAATAGAACCAAGATGCTCTTCTCCAAAAAAAGGAAGCCAATCTGGTGGTCCCCTGCTATAAACAAACTATACAGCAGAATGAAGAAACTGTTGCAGAAAAGAGGAAAATCCCAAAAAACTCCCTCTCCAGCCTCAGTAAGAAGCTGAGATCCCTCATAAAATCTTCAAAAGCTAGTTACGAAAACAAAATTGCCAAAGATTCTAAAGACAACTACAAGGCATTCTATAGTTATGTCAAGAATCTAAATGGCAATGCTCAGATCTGCTCTGAGCTACAACAGAATGGCATTAAATATACTGATCCCAAGGATATTGCCAATATCCTGGCAGATCGATTTAGTGCCAACTTCACTCCCCTCTCACCCCCTAAAGGGCCCATCTCAATACCAAAAGATTGCCAAATTCTGATAATCACAGCCACACGGGTAGAAACAGCACTCTCCAAAGCTCAGAATACAGCATCATGGGACCAGATGACATCCCAGGCTGTGTACTACATGAACTACAAAATGAACTGGCACCCCACCTAAGTGTCATGTTTAATCATAGCCTCACCTCAGGCTTCATGCCCACTGAGTGGTGCACAGCTACAGTTATCCCGCTCCACAAGGGAGTATCCACCTTGGATCCTGGGAACTACCGTCCCATCAGTCTGACAAGCCTGATCTGCAAGGGCATGGAACGCATTATCATGGAACTTATAAACAAAGACATTGGAAACCTCCAGACACTGGACCCCACCCAGTTTGGGTTTGTGAAGGGCCGATCTTGTCTCCTGAATCTGATCGACTTCTTTGAATCAGTCTCCAGAGCTGTGGACGAGGGTAAGGAGGTCCACACAGCTTATCTGGACCTCGCCAAGGCCTTCAACACCATCCTCCACTCTGGAATCATAGATAAACTTATTAAGCTGGGCATAAATCCCTACGTCACTCGAGTTGCCAGCTGGCTTACTGACAGAACCCAGACTGTAGAAGTAGCCGACTCCAAATCCAGCTCCAGACAAGTGACAAGTAGAATACCTCCGGGTTCAGTCCTGGGACCGCTCTTGTTTGGCATCTACTTCTCTGAAGTACAGGCCAACACTAAGGGACTCTGGCTAACAAAGTTTGCAGATGACTGCAAACTGGGAGACATTATTGAATCCCCAAATGATGTGGATATTCTACAAAAGGGCCTTACAGAAACAGATGCCTGGTGCCAGAGCCATGGGCTCAAGCTTAATGCCAAGAAATGTATAGTCATCCCCTTTGGAAAAAAACATGTACCCATGAACTACCACATAGGTGGCAGGACACTAAACATCGAAAGTGTGATGAGAAACCTAGGGACACAAGTGGACAGTGGTCTCACTTTCGATAACCACATCGCCACAACAGTCAGGAAATCCTTCTACGTGGCACACCTCATCACTAAGGGCTTTTCATCCAGAAAAAAGGAGGTCATTGCCCCACTGTACTCCTCCCTCATTAGACCCATTATAGAGTATAATGCCCCATTTGGTATGTACCTCACAAGACATCTGCAACAGCTGGAAAGGCCACAGAAATACCTCACTAAAAGAATCACAGGCCTAAAGCAGATGCCATATGCTGACCGTCTAAAAAAAAAAGTCCAGCTGTACTCTGTGGCATATCGTCTACTCAGAGGCGATCTCTGCTTAACATACAACACCATGTCAAACCCTGAGCTGTTGGACATGCTTCACTTAAAGAAATCCCAATCCCTCAGAGCCACACCCTCCAGGGATCTAAACCTTATCAGAATGAACAAAACATGCTGGAGGGATAGGTTCCTGACCCAGAGACTCCCCATACTCTGGAATAGACTGCCCATACATGTCAAGCAGAGCACCTCATTGGCCCTCTTCAAAAGGAACCTTGATGATTGGATGGGAGATAGGAAATTCACCTGTGGGAAAAAATTTCCAGGGAATTGTTATGGCTAGGCTTGCATAGGCCTTAGGGCCGATTAGCCTAGTACCAACCTATGAACCTATAATAAATGCCTAATATTTGCCTTAAAATTCTAATTCTCATTCTAATTCTCTAATCTATCAGTTAACTCTAATATTTTATATTTTATATTATATATATATATATATATATATATATATATATATATATATATATATATATATTTTTTTTATTATAAATAAACAGATATTCACTACAGCACTAGCATTTCTCACTGGGAAAACCACTCCAGCAGTCCAACTACGTAAAATGTCAACATTAGCAGCCCTACAAAAAATAAGCCGACAAATTTGCAATAAAGTAAAGAATTCACATTACTGACTTAATACAGCAATTCTAAATAAGCTACAAGAGGGTCTCACCCAAACAAATGACTGGTGCCAGAAACATGGCCTCAAGCTAAATGCCAAATATGCGTCATCATCCCCTTTGGGGAGAGTGATGTCCCCACAAATTATCACATTAACAACAATGTTGTAAGCACACAATCAGTTGTGAGGTGTTTGGACACTCGGATTTGACCCCATGATGTCTCCATTGTACGGAAAGCTTTTTACATGGCCCACCTCATTAGTAAGGGTATCTCATCCAGGGACAAGGTGGTCATAACATCCCTGTATTCTTCCTTTATAAGAGCCATTACTGAGTGCAAAGCCCCTTTTGGCATGTGCCTCAGCAAAACACCCTGCCAAAAGAAAGACTACAACCATTTCTGACAAAGAAGGTCAAAGGACTAAGTTCACTTAGTTATCCAAACAAACTAAAAAGCTTCTTGCTCTCCTCTGCCTCCCACTGGCTCCTATAAATTTCATCACTGGCTTGCTTTCCAGGCTAACAAAGATCCTGCCTTAAGAGACTTCCTCCACCTCAGAAATATTGGTTATACTTAAAACGCTCACTACAAAGACCACAGCCTTCACTGCAACATATACAAGCCACTCTGTATGTACAGGTTCTTGATACAAAAACTTCAACTTCTGTAAAAAGTTCTTCTCATTATCAAACAATGTAGATGTCATGTGGTGCTATCTCACCTACATTCATTACTGATGGGTTCGGAGCCAATAATCGGCTCCGACTCTGCAGACTATTTTCTAGCACAAAGTCTCTAATTGGCTGGGCTAACCGGTATCTCAGGATGCACCTCGCCCAAACCCCCAGATCTCGTTTGCCGCTCGTTGAGTTAGGACGTGGTCTCGAGCTTGGCTGTGGCTAAGTACATTTTTTGGCTAAACTTTCTAATGTTTGATACCTTTCTGTCATATTAAAAGCTATTCTCATAGCTGTGTTGTGTTTTGAGTGTGTTTGAACTTGTTGCTTAGTTTTGTGGAGAGTGTGCGTGGTTTCCCTTGTGTTTGGCGGGCTAGGCCCATTTAATTTAGAGGGACCTAGTCCTCTCCTTCGTATCGTTTTCAGTGTGTTCCCTAAGGAATGTTTAAATTAGAGTTCCTGTAGTGTTTCCGCCTTCCCACCTGTTGTTGTTGGTTGGATATTAGTGAACATGTCTAAAGAACAAAAGGAGCATAAACCCTCCGGGTTTAAAAAATGCTCTAAGTGTGCCTATAAAATGTCAATCACAGATGGGCATGCCATCTGTGTTTATTGCCTTGGTGCGATTCATTTACAAGAATCCTGCAGTGTCTGCCATTCCTTTAGCTCTAGGGTGCTGCAGGAAAGGAAAAATAAACTGATTTTGAAGGGCCTGGTCAAGCCCTCTTTTGAAGAGGATATAGAGTCTGCTTCTTCTACTGGCAAGGCCAAATCCACCAGAACTAAGAAACGATCTCCGGCTCCATCTAGTTCCTCGGACCCCCCGGAGAAGATTTTGAAAATAGTTGCAACCTCCTCGGCTCCTTTGGCTTCGGAGCTGCAGGACAAAAGCTCTGGTTTGGATATTGCTTCCTCGGCTCCATTGTCCTCGGGGCCGCAGGAGGTATCGGTGGTACTGGAGTCGACCTCGCTCTGATCATTTTGGAGCCAATTCGGAGCCGGTCACCCAGTGTTAGACAGGATTCCATAGGTAGGAGATCCTCATCTCCTTCAGTTGCCTCCAAATCCTCTAGGTTATCTGATTTGGACGTGGATAGGGTGGTCCAGAGGCTCCTTCAGTCGCCGGTGTTAGCCAAATTGTTTTCGGCTCCGACCCAGTCGGCCCCGGAGCCTACCCCCTTGTCGGCACTGATGATTCCTCCCCCGAGCACCTCTGTGCCATCGGAGCCGGAGTGTTCGGCGCCGAGTGATGTCTTTACGCCGGCTCCGATACTCCTGGTGGGTTTATTGGAGCCGTCTTCGGCTCCAACCATTTCGGTTCCGTCATCTGGTTTTGGCATGCAGGTTTCCTCGGTCGGGCCCGAGGGGGATGCATCGGGAATTCTGTCGGCCCAGAGTCTCCATCTCGGTGCTTCGGCTAGGGGGATCCCGACTCCGGTTGTGGTGACTGAGATGGGTCAGCCCTCGGATTTGGGGGGGCCCGCCTTCGAGGCCATGAGGAGCGCACTGGCCAGGTTGTCAGTGACATCACTTGGATCTGTCACTCCGTCCCCATACACCCCGGCTAGAGCCTCTGACTCCCCTCTATCTGTGGACAGTGGAGCTCGAAGGCCAGAGGGGATACCCCATGAGTGGTCCCCAGCTTTCTGAGGGCCCCTCAAGAGTCTGTGTCTGAGGAGCCTCCCAGGAAAACGTTGTGCAAGAGGAAGCACATAGACTCGCAAGACGAGTCCATCACCTCGGATACCGACCTCGAAGATGCAGAGGGGTCCCCTAAGTCGTCCTCCGATGATGTCTCCTTCTCTGACATCCTGGAGATTTTGAGGCAGAGAGGCGACTGGCCTTCCAAGCCCCCCCCACTGAGGAGGAGTCTGTATTCCTCAAGGCCTTCGGAGCTCAGCCTTTCACCTCCTGTGTGTCTCCACCCTTCGATGAACTCTTAGACCTGATTTGTCGAAGGGTATGGGAGCACCCTGATTCCGTGGAACCGGTGCCCAGTCATCCAAATAAGTTCCTGTCTGCTCCCCCAGGAAAAGAGTTCTTGACAAAAGGGGTCCCTGTAGATGCCATGGTGGTGGCGTCGTCAGCCACTCAGCAAGAAGTTGCAGAGGCTTCTTCCTCCGTCCATCCTCCTAACAAAGAGTCCAGGAGTATGGATCGTTATGGGAAGCATACCCTGTCTTCAGCAACCTTTACACTGCGGTTACTGAATTACCTCTGTCACTTTACTCTGCTCCAGAGAGATCTCCTCAAAGAATTGGGAGATACTTTGACGGGTACCATGCCTGAGGTGGTAGCGCAGACTGTTAACGTCCAGTTGTCTACCCTTGGTTCTATTGCACACTCATCCATGAGGCTCATATCGTATGCGGCTGAAGGGGTGAGTAGGGCAGCTAGTTCAGGCTTGGCTCTTAGGAGGCAAGCCTGATGCACCTATGTCACTTCGCGGAGGCCTTCAAGTCTTCCTTCACTGACACCTCCTTCGATGGGTCCTCTCTTTTTGGACCCAAAGTGAGAGACACTCTCACCAGATGTGAGCAGGAGGGTAAGACTTTATCTGCCGTAGGGGCCCGTTTTTCTCTTCCCTCAAGGCCTTATCCCAAGGCTCAGAGAGGAGGGAAGATGCGGTTCAAGAAGTCACAGAAGTCTTTCCCAGCCACTCATGGTGAGCCCCCCTCCAGAGGCAGAGGAGGGGGGAATTATTCTGGAAGACACCGTCCTAGGGGCAGAGGCGGCGACCTTTGCTGGGAGAGGGAGTATGGATGTGCTCAATCGACCTCAAGGATGCCTATTACCACATCAAGATCAAGGCATCCAGGAATCATTTACGCTTCCGGCTGGGAGCCAGTCATTTCCAGTTTCGAGCCCTGCCCTTTGGTCTCACTACAGCCCCCAGGGTGTTTACCAAGTGCTTGGCAGTGGTGACAGCTCACCTGAGACGTCTAGGATTCCAGGTGTTTCCTTACCTGGACGATTGGCTCCTTGCCGCCCCCACCAGGCATCTACTCATTCAAGCCAGGGAAGCTATCGTAACCCTTTGCCAAAGGGTAGGAATTGCATTAAACTGGGAAAAATCTGCCTTGCTGCCCTCACAGCATGTTGTATTTATAGGCGCAGAGCTAGACTCTGTTCAAATGAGGGCCTTTCTACCTCCAGAAAGGATAACAGTGTTGCAATCTCTGGTCCAGGCTCTATTGCCCCGGAAGTAGGTCCAAGCTAGGTTAGTTCTTCAGCTATTGGGATCCATGGCGGCGACCATCATGCTAGTACTCTTAGCCAGGCTACACATGCAGATCCTCCAGTGGCTCCTTTCAGTCTAGTGGTCCTTTCAAAAATTACCTCTCTCACCCAATTCTCCTCACAGAACAATGCAGACAGGATCTCCCTTGTTGGCTGTGTTCCTCCAACCTGGACAAGGGGAGTAATCTAGTTCCCCTGTCTCCTGCTGCCACAGTGACCACGGACGCTTCCCAGATAGGGTGGGGGGGCATTATCTGGGCAGAACGGTCCAAGGCATGTGGCAGGATCACGAGGTACACTTGTACATCAATGTCCTAGAGATGAGAGCAGTGCTGTTAGCGTTGCAAGCTCTCCAGAGCTCTCTTCCCCGGGGAATGATTGCTATTCACTCAGACAGCAAGTCAGTTGTTCTTCCCAATGGTTTCTAGTGGCAACGCACATTCCGGGAAAATCCAACGTGATAGCAGACAGGTTAAGCAGAGCTGTTCTGATGCCTTACGAGTGGTCTCTGAACAACCGAGTTGCGACTCGGATCTTCAAAAGGTGGGGTCAGCCTTGCTGCGATCTCTTCACCAGTCCCCTCAATGCCAAATGCAGCAACTACTTCACTCTGATCCCCCCACAGTGGGCGTCACCCAGAGATGCTCTAGTCCACGGTTGGCCTTCCGGTCTGCTCTATTCCTTTCCTCCGTTTCCTCTGTTACCAAGAGTGATTCAGAAAGTCATTTCCTTGGGAAGGGAGATGATTCTAATTGCTCCACACTGGCACCACCAGGTCTGGTTCCCCTTCCTTCAGTGGTACACAGTGGACGGCCCTTGGACTCTGGATCCAGTGCCAGACCTATTGACTCATATGTTGGGGCAACTCCACCCCTCCTTACAGCCCCTCAGGTTGACAGCCTGGCTGCTCCACTTCCATCAATAGTTAGACTACATTCCCTCTCACCTGAGGTGGTGCATATTCTATTGTCGTCTCACAAATCCTCCACCAGAAGAATTTACTCTAGCAAATGGAAGAGATTTTCCATCTGGGCTCAAGCCCAAGGCCTGGACCCTTTCACAGCCCCTATATCGGCGGTCTTAGACTTTTTAGCTATGCTCTTCCGACAGGGCGCCGCTCCCTTGACCATTAAGGTGCAGCTGGCGGCCATTTCTAACTTCCATGTATCCTATGAACCTGCTCTTATGCCATGGGATTTAAATCTGGTATTGCAAGCCATCACTCCTCCACCCTTTGAGCCGGCTGCCACTTGCAAACTAAAATTCTTCTCCTGGAAGACTGCATTTTTGGTGGCCATCACCTTGGCTAGAAGAGTATCAGAACTTCAAGCATTGTCCATTAGGCCCCCGTATTTGATATTCCATAAGGACAGGGTATCCTTGAGACTTAATCCGTCTTTCCTCCCTAAGGTGTCTTCTACATTTAACCTCCACCAATCCATTGAGCTACCTGTGTTTTTTCCCAACTTCTTCAACAAAGCAGAGTTCAAATTTCATCAACTGGATGTGCATAGACAACTAAGATTCTATTTACACAGGACGAAACATGTAAGAAAATCGGATCAATTGTTTGTGTCTTTTTCGGAGAATAGAACGGGTAGCTCCGTTTTGAAGTGCACAATTTCCAAGTGGATTAAGGATTGCATTTCCTTTATTTACTCATCAGCAGGCAGAAATTTACCCTTCCCAGTTAAGGCTCATTTCACCAGGGCAGTCTCGACTTCAATAGCATATCATGCCAGGCTTTCCTTGGACGACATTTGTACAGCGGTCACCTGGGCTTCTCACCACACCTTTATCTCTCATTACAAGCTGGACCTGGTATCTAGAAGCCAGGCTTCCTTTGGTTCCACAGTTCGCAGGAGTATTTTCCTATGAGCTTCCCGGGTTAGAGGTGCTAGGGACGCTGTCCCATCAGTAATGAATGTAGGCGAGATAGGACCACATGACATCAGTTAGTTATGTACTCACCATAACGATCGATGTATGTGGTCCATATCGCCTACATTCGTACGTACCCTCCCACCTGCCCCCTGCCTGAAGGATTTGGAGGAAAATTAACCTGAGACCCTTCAGAATCGGTTTAATGTTAAGTTGTCAGTCTCGCCTTTATTCTTGCTGAATGGGTTCGGAGCCGAACCTCGGCTCCGACTCGGCCTATTACTAAAGCTCAAGAGGTATTTTTACCGGCTCGAGGCTATGCTATGTCCCATAATGCTAGGCGTGATATACCCAGATCTCGTTTGCCGCTTCAGCTACAAGGTTGCGTCTTTTTGCCGGCTCAGGTTGTATTATTAATATTTTTTCTTGGTTTTAGTCAGCTTTTTGGGTTAAGATATTAGCGGTAGTGTTTTATAGTTACTACCCTTTAGATCCTTGTTTAGGATTCCCTCTTAGGTAGTTTTTAATACTGTTTTTTTTCCCCTCACCTAATAGTTAGGCCCTTGGCCAATCCTCTTCCATTCTTATTTGTATGTGCCTAGTTAGATTGTATTAAACAGTGTGGGGTTTTGTTATATTTTTTCTAGTCTGTTAGTGTGTGTGTGTGTGTGTGTGTGTGTGTGTGTGTGTGTGTGTGTGTGTGTGTGTGTGTGTGTGTGTTTGACTGATTGTGACTAGACAGTCATCCCTTTTTCAAGATGTCTAAAGACACTAAAGTCTCGGGCTTCAGGAAGTGTGACTCGTGCTGTCCGAAAATGTCTCTGACAGACAGTCACACTTCTTGTGTATATTGCTTGGGCCCTCTGCACCTGCAGGACTCTTGTTCTGTCTGCCATGCGTTCAGTCCAAGAGTCCTGCAGGAACGCAGGAATAAACTTATTTTGAGAGGCTTGTTAAAGGCTGAATGTTCCCCGGCTAAGCCTTCGTCGGGTAAACCTAAGCCCGCCAAACCATTGGCTCCATGTTCGGAGCCGTCGCCAAGCGGTGCTACTGCTACCATTGCATCTTTTCTGGCCGGAACCGATGATTCTAGGCCTCAGTCTGCTCCAACTCTGCTGTCTGAGCCGGCTTCGAGCAAGAAGCGTTCCAGGTCTCCTTCCCTGGAATCGGTCCACTCGGCTCCGAAGTCTCCCTTGTTATCGGAGCGGAGTCACAGGTCCCATTCCTCTCTGTCTTCCAGGCTGTCGGACCATGACCTCGAGAGGGTGGTTAGCAGACTACTTAAGTCGCAGGCACTGGCCCAAATGTTGCATAGCCCTTCTCATCAGGCAGTGGCTTTCACTACTCCCTCTTCGATTCCTCCTCCGACTCATCCTGTGAGTTCGGAGCCGGAGATCGTAGGGATCGGGACCGTCGGAGCGTTGGAGCAGATACCACCCCTGTCGGCTCCGATCTCTTCCTTGGTTCCATCGTTGGAGGGATCCGGGCGCCGGGGCTCTCGTCGGCTCCGAGGGGGCGAGTGGCATCAGACCCTTGTCTGACCCCGTTCTCCCTCTCGGAGCTTCGGCGCAGGTGAGTTCGGCCCCGACATCGGCCTCGGAGCCATCCCTCTCGGTGCCGGGAGGAGTCCTTGTCTCTTCGGAGCGGGGATCCCCTTCCCTGCCTGATAGGGGCGCCTTTGAGGTCATAAGGAGTATGCTGGCCCCTGTGCCTGCTCCACGGTCGGCTCCTTCGGCTCCTCCCTCTATGGTGCCTGCTTCAGTCTCTACCCGCTCTCTCGATCCGGAGTGTGGAGAACCGACGCTACAGGTAGCCCCATTGGGCGTATCCTCTTCTGAGGCCTCCCCTGACCCTTCAGGGGAGCCCCCTCGAAAGATATAATGCAAGAGGAAGCATATAGACTCCCCTGAGTCAGTCACATCGGACACGGACTTAGATGACTCAGAAGGGTCCCCTAGGTCCCCCTCTGAGGATGTCTCATTTTCTGACATCCTGGAGATTCTTAAGCAGAGGGGAAACTGGTCTGCCCTTAACCCCTCTGAGGACGAGTCGGTGTACCTGGATGCGTTCGGTTCTCGCTCTTCCACCTCCTGGGTATCTCCGCCTTTCGACCCGCTCATGGATGTGGTGGCTCAAAAGGCGTGGACGGCTCCGGATACTAGGGAACCAACTCCCCGGAGGCCTACAAAATTTATTACAGCCCCTTCTGACAAGCAGTTTCTAACTAAGGGCGTCCCTGTTGATGCCATGGTGGTGAATCTAGGACTATGGACAGGTATGGCAAGCGGATGTTTTCCTCAGCGACCTTTGCTATACGTTCGCTGAATTATTTGTGCCATTTCACCCGTCTCCAGAGAGACCTTCTCAAGGAACTGGGTGATACCTTACAGGACCCATCAGCTGCGGGGTCTCAGGAAAAGATCAACTCCCAGCTGGGGAGCCTAAACTCTATTGTAAACTCCTCCATGCGGCTCACTTCCTATGCAGCCGATGGAGCGAGTAGGGCTGCAGGCACGGGCGTCGCTCTAAAGAGACACACCTGGATGCGGCTTTACAACTTTGCAGACCCCTTCAAGGTGTCCTTCACTAACACCCCCTTTGATGGTTCTGCCTTGTTTGGACCTCAAGTGAAGGATACATTGACCAGGTGCGAGCAGGAAGGCAAGACTCTCTCTGCCGTAGGAGTCCGTTTTCCTACCCCTTCTAGACCATACCCTAAGGGTCAGAAAGGTGGGAAAATGTGGATGTTATGTGATCCTATCTCGCCTACATTCTGACTGATGGGTTCGGAGCCGATCCCTCGGCTCCGACTCGGCACGCTTATGCCAAAGAGCGAAGTCTCTTATTGGCTGAGCTTACTATATCCCAGGATGCACCACTACCAGTCCCCCAGATCTCGTTTGCCGCTAATCTGCGAAGACGTGGTCTCGAGCTGGCTGAGCTGAGTAGTAAATTTACTAACTTTTTTCTGTCAGAATTTTGCTGTTCTTGTCATAAAAAGCTGTTTTAACGGCTATTCTTCACTTTTGTGTGTGTTTGGAGTTTGTGAAAAGACTTTGTTGTGTGATTGGGTTGAGTTTGGTTTAGGCCTCCTTCATCTTAGGGCCTTCCCGGTCTTTCAACCCTCCTAAAACCTTACAGGGTTTCAAAGTACCCTTAGTATTTTGTGACGCTTTCTTTACCTAAGCGATAACTGTAGTAGGTAGTGTCAGTAAACAGAAAGTAGGTGTATTTTTCTGTCAAGGTTACTGATTTTTTTGCCATAATGTCTCAAAATCCTAGGCCTTCGGGCTTTAAGAAATGCACCAAATGCAATTTCAAAATGTCTATCACAGACGATCACTCGCTCTGTGTGTATTGTTTGGGTGCAAAACACTTACAGGAGTCATGCAGTGTGTGTCACGCTTTTTCCTCAAGGGTCCTCCATGAGAGGAAAAATAAACTGATTCTTAAAGGGTTAACAAAACCTTCCTTTGAAGAAGCCTTGGCATCCTCTCCTTCTCCGGCTAAAAAGAAAAGGGCGTCGGCTCCGACCAGTCCGTCGGATCCGACCGCCAAAAGACATAGGCAGGCTTCTCCTTCGGCTCCAAGGACTTCGGAGCCGAGGGCGGAACGGTCTGCCTCGATGCCACCAGTCTCGACTCCTCTGGTCTCGGAGCCGATGGCTGGGGCATCGAGAGGCGGGTCACCTTCGTCGGCTCCACTGGTCTCGGAGCCGACAAGGGTTGCCCGCTCAGACACTTCCTCCTCGGCGCCAAAGTCCACCTCGGCACCGATGGAATCTAGTGTGGGTATTCCTTCGGCGCCGATAGTCATCGGGTCGCCTCGAGCCGGTCCCCTAGCCCTTTGGGGCCGTTGGAGAGGCCATCTCGAACCCGTTCAGTATCCTCTCGGTCTTGAGGATGTCGGATTCAGATATAGACAGGGTGCTCCAAAGACTGTTCCAGTCCCCAGTCTTCCAAAATTTGTTTCGGCTCCGACCCAGTTGGCTTGAGCGGTAGCCCAGGCCCATCCCATTGCTATTCCTCCTCCGACCGCCGGCTCCGTGAGCAGGTGCTGTTGGAGCCTGTGGAGATCTTAGGGTCGGCTCCGACTCTTACTCCAACCAGGCCTTCGGGTCCGAGTTTGGTACACGGACTTCTTGGCTGGACCGGGGTGATGTTTGGGACCTATGCTTCGGTTCCGAGCCTCCCTCTCGGTGCTTCGGCTGGGACTTCTGTCGGCTATCATGGCTCCGGGACGGACACTCCCAGGATTCTGGGGTCCGGCTTTCAGAGCTATGAGGAGTGCCTTGGCCAAGTCTTCTTGACCATCTCTCCGGCTTTACCGGCACCTTCCCTGGGCGTGGAGACTGGGTCTTTGGCAGTTCCCCTGTCCGTAGTCAGCGGAGCCCCTGGGCCTGAGGTTACCCCCATTGGGGGTTCCCCTCCTCCTGAGGGTTCTTCGGAGTTGTCTTCGGAGGAACCCCCAAGGAAGAGATCGTGCAAGAGGAAGCACGTGGACTCCCCCGAGTCTATTACATCGGACACTGATCTTGATGATGCAGAGGGGTCCCCGAAGTCGTCCTCGGATGATGTCTCATTTGCAGACATCTTAGAGATCCTCAAACAACGAGGCGGCTGGATATCCAAACCCCCCTCTGCTGATGAGTCAGTGCTCCTCAAGGCCTTTGGGGCTCAGCCCTCCGCCTCCTGGGTGTCTCTGCCCTTCGAGCTTCTGGATTTGGTTTGTCGAAGGGCGTGGGAATATCCAGATACCGTGGAACCAGTCCCTTCTCGTCCTAATAAATTTTTGTCTGCCCCACCCGAGAAGGAGTTCCTCACTAAAGGCGTGGCTGTAGATGCCATTGTGGTGGCATCTGCTACACAACAGGACGTGGCAGAGGCTTCAACGTCCGTCCATCCTCCTAATAAGGAGTCTAGGAGCATGGACAGGTACGGGAAGCGCACCCTGACTTCAGCGGCCTTTACTTTAAGGTCTCTGAATTATTTGGCACATTTTACCAGGCTTCAGAGGGATCTGGTCAAGGAGCTGTCAGATTCCCTCTCGGGTAACCTACCTGAGCAGCTAGCCCAGTCGGTTAGCTCTCAGTTGGCTATCCTTACGTCAATTTCTAACTCGTCCATGAGGCTCATTTCCTATGCGGCCGAAGGGCGGGTAGAGTGCAGGCACAGGCGTGGCTCTCGGAGACAAGCCTGGCTCCGCTGTGTCAGTTTGCGGAGGCCTTCAAATCTTCCTTCCGACGCTCCCTTTGATGGGTCCTCTTTGTTTGGACCTAAGGTTAAAGACACCCTTACCGCTGTGAGCAAGAGGGAAAAACTTTATCTGCCGTAGGTGCCCGTTATTCCACTCCCTTCGGCCTTATCCCAAGGCTAAAGGAGGGAAGATGTGGTTCCGTAAATCACGTAAGTTTTTCCCCAACAGCAGGAAGATTCCCCTTCCAGAGGCAGAGGACAGGGAAATTTTTCTGGGAGACGCCGTCCCAGAGGCGGCAGAGGGCCCCGCAATTCTGGAGACCGCGAGTCCTTTCGTGGCTCTTCAGCCTCCCACACATCATGAGGGATTGCCCGGCTGTGCTGCTCCGGAGCCAGTCGGGTGTCGTTTGCCAAGCACCTAAAAGCCTGGGAGTCAATCACTCAGGACAGATGGGTGCTTCGGATCATTGCCGGAGGTTACACCATCCCGTTCACATACTCACCCCCACCGTCCAAAAAAATCCCGGACCCACCACCCAGTCAAAGGGAAATTGCAGCCGCAGAAGCTTTAAAGCTGCTAGAAAAAGGAGTCATCCAACCGGTCCCCACAGACCAGATCGGATCCGGAAATTACTCCAGGTTCTTTTTAGTGCCAAAAAAGACAGGGGACCTGAGACCAATATTGGATCTCAGCAGACTGAACCAATCAGTCACGAAATCCAAATTCCGAATGGTCACGTTACAATCCATTCTCCCATTGTTGGAGAAGGATGTTTGGATGTGCTCCATAGACCTCAAGGACGCCTATTATCACATACCGATACATCAGGCGTCCAGGAGGTATCTGCGCTTCAGCCTGGGAGTCAGTCATTACCAATTTTGTGCACTGCCCTTTGGTCTCACCACAGCCCCAGGGTGTTCACCAAGTGTTTGGCAGTAGTGACGGCTCACCTGAGAAGTCTTGGATTCCAAGTGTTTCCCTATCTGGACGACTGGCTCCTGACTGCCACCACCAGGCATCTACTAATGGACAACCTCAAAGCCACCATCTCCTGGGTGCTACCCTGGGATTACATTCAATTGGTCAAAGTCTGTCTTGCTGCCCTCTCAGCGCATAAGGTTCATAGGAGCAGAGATAGACTCAAAATTGATGCGCGTTTTCTTCCTGCGAAAGGATCCAAACTTTACAGGGCCAAGTTCAAGCTCTGATTTCAAGATCCAAAGCCCCAGCCAGGATGGTTCTACAAGTTTTAGGTTCAATGTCTGCCACGGTTCTTTTAGTTCCTCTGGCAAGATTGCACATGAGGATTCTTCAGTGGCTATTGTCAACTCAATGGTCCTTTCAGGACCTTCCCCTCAATCATCCCATCATGATTACAGAAACATGCAAACGGGACCTTCGCTGGTGGCTTCAGACATCCAATCTAAATCTAGGAAGTCCTTTTGTTATTCCCTCTCCAGTGGTCACCCTGACGACAGATGCCTCCCAGACAGGGTGGGGGGGGGGGGCATTGTCTGGGCAGGTTAGTTCAGGGATCCTGGCTTCCAGACGAAACTCTTCTCCACATCAATGTATTGGAGATGAGGGCGGTACTTCTGTCCCTACAGGCCTTACACAGGTTTCTCCCTCAGGGCATAATCGCCATCCACACAGACAACATGTCGGTGGTCTGGTACCTAAACAAGCAAGGAGGGACCAGATCTTACCCCTTTGCAGAGAGGCCATGAGGGTGTGGGAATGGGCGGTAGCTACCAGCCGTTTCTTGGTAGCGACCCACATTCCGGGGAAATCGAATATACTGGCAGACAGATTAAGCAGGACAATTCTCTCTCCTCACGAGTGGTCCTTAAACAAAACAGTAGCAGATCAGGTTTTCGGAGATGGGGACACCGTGCTGCGACCTATTTGCAACTCCACTAAACACCAAGTGCAAAGGTTCTTCTCCTTGACTCCACATCAGGGAGTACCAGCTATGGATGCTCTAGCACAACCTTGGCCAACAGGGCTACTTTATGCCTTTCCTCCGATTCCACTTCTCTCCAAAGTCATTCAAAAGCTTCTCAATTGGGGTCCGCAATGATACTGATTGCCCCATACTGGCCTCGTCAGGTATGGTTTCCTTACCTGAAGAAACATGCGTGGACGATCCGTGGACTTTAGACATAATTCGGACGTGTTAATTCATCAGTCGGGACAACAGCACCAGTCCCTTCACTCCTTGAAGTTGACAGCTTGGTTCCTCCACTTCCGACTTTAGTCAGAAGTCACACATTAGACCCGGAAGTTATTCACATTTTATCTTGCCCACAAACCCACCACTAAGAAATTGTACCTCAGTAAGTGGAAGAGGTTTGCTATCTGGGCTCAACTCAGGGCTTAGACCCTATCACTGCTCCTATCCCAGAGGTTTTGAAATTCTTAACATCCCTGTTTAATCAAGGATCTTCTGTCTCTACTATTAAAGTCCAACTAGCGGCTATCTCTAAATTTCACGAGTCCATGGATCCTCCATTGATGAGCAGCAGACTATGCAAAACTTTCATTAAAGGTGCGGGTCTGTTAAGACCCCAGTTTTCATCCTGCCCCTCCGTGGGATCTAGATTTAGTGCTTCGTGCATTGACATCTTCCCCTTTCGAACCGGCTGCTACATGTGAGTTAAAATGTCTGTCTTGGAAAACTGCCTTCTTAGTTGCAATTACTTCTGCAAGAAGAGTTTCAGAGCTTCAAGCCCTGTCTATTAAACCACCGTACTTGATTTTCCACAAGGATAGAGTATCACTTAGGCCTAATCCATCCTTTGTCCCTAAGGTCTGTTCTAATCTCTGTCTCCAACAGTCTCTAGAGCTACCAGTTTTCTTCCCAAAATTCTCCAATGAGGCAGAATACACTCTCCATAAATTGGATGTTCACAGGCAATTGCGCTTCTATTTAGACAGGACTCAGCAACTTCGTAAGTCAGACCAGTTGTTTGTGTCCTTCTCAGACAATAAATTGGGTAAAACCATCACAAAAGCTACTATCTCCAAATGGATTAGAGATTGCATAACTCAGGCTTATTCTTCTTGAATAAGCAACTTACAACATCTATCAAAGCTCACTCTACCAGAGCTATGGCTACTTCTATAGCTTTTCATTCCAAGCTCGCTATATCGGAGATTTGTGCTGCGGCTACTTGGTCCAATCCGCACACTTTCATTTCCCACTATAAATTGGATGTGGCATCTAAAGGACGAGCATCATTTGGTTCCACGGTACTCAGGAGTGTTTTCCAGTGAGCCACCCAGGATTCAGGTGCTAGGACGCTGTCCCATCAGTCAGAATGTAGGCGAGATAGGATCACATAACATCTTTTAGTTATGTACTCACCATAACTTCAGATGTTTGGGATCCATCTCGCCACATTCCTAATACCCACCCTCCTTCCCCTGCCTTGGAGATCAGAAGAGATTGAACGGTTTGAGTTCTACTGTTTTTATCTTGTTCATCTGACGATGTTATATAATCAGAGCGTGCATGTGTGCATGTATGCGGACAAACTAGATCTGGGGGACTGGTAGTGGTGCATCCTGGGATATAGTAAGCTCAGCCAATAAGAGACTTCGCTCTTTGGCATAAGCGTGCCGAGTCGGAGCCGAGGGATCGGCTCCGAACCCATCAGTCAGAATGTAGGCGAGATGGATCCCAAACATCTGAAGTTATGGTGAGTACATAACTAAAAGTTTCGCAAACCTCGGGGATTACTGCCTGACGCACGTGGTGAGCTTCCCTCCAGAGGCAGAGGAGGGAACAATAATAGACGCCGCCCGAGGGGCAGGGGTGGGGGTCCGCAGAATCAGGGTAGCAGAGAATCCTTCTCTGACAAACCCTTCCAGCACCCCTGAGGAGCTGCCCGACTGTCCACCTTCGGAGGCAGTCGGGGGAAGACTATCATTGTACCCAGAAGCCTGGCATTCCCTCACGCAAGACATTTGGGTACGGTCGATCATATCCGAGGGTTACAAAATTCCCTTTATTCATACCCCACAACTGCCAAAAGGCCCCCTTCCAGACGTTCCACCCGGTCTGAGGGATCAAGCAGCACTAGAAATTTCAAAGAGCCATCCAGCCAGTCCCAGCAGACCAGCAAGGATCCGGAGTCTACTCCCAAGTTCTTTTTGGTACCAAAAAAGACAGGGGACTGGAGACCTATTTTGGATCTCAGCAGACTGAATAAGTCTGTTCAAAGAACGAAATTCCGGATGGTCACGCTTCAGTCCATTCTACTCTTCCTGGGTCAGGACAATTGTATGTGCTATATAGACCTTCAGGATGCGTACTATCATATCAAAATGAACAGGCGCTCCAGGAGGTTTCTCCGCTTCCGGCTGGGAGCCCGTCACTACCAATTCAGAGCCCTGCCCTTTGGCCTCACCACAGCCCCCAGGGTGTTTACCAAATGCATGGCAGTGGTTGTGGCTCACCTGAGACGAAAAGGATTCCAGGTGTTTCCATACTTGACGACTGGCTCCTTACTGCCACCACCAAGCGTCAGCTACTTCATTCCAGAGATTATACCCTCCAAATTTGCAACGAGCTAGGTATCTCTATAAACTCCGAAAAGTCTGCCTTGTCAGTCTATTACCTTCATAGGTGCCGTTTTAAACAGTGGAATTATCAGCAAAACTGTGTGTACAAAGGATTTCAGACATTCGAGGTCATGTTCAAATCCTACTACAAGA
Source organism: Protopterus annectens (assembly GCF_019279795.1). NCBI lineage: Eukaryota > Metazoa > Chordata > Ceratodontiformes > Protopteridae > Protopterus > Protopterus annectens. The sequence goes on from NC_056744.1 coordinate 920,102,132, forward strand.
GAGCAGAGTCCAGGCCAGATTCGTACTAAAAACCCTAGGTCTCATGGCAGCAGCTATCACATTACTCCCCCTAGCTTGCTTTCACATGCAGATCCTGTTTTCCCAGTGGTTCTTTCAACAGCTTCCAGTGTCACACAGCATTCTAATTACTCAGTCATGCAAAAGACACCTTTCATGGTGGATGGTCTCCCTTCAGGTTCTTCAGGGCAGACCCTTTGCCCTTCCTCCTCCTGTGGCTACTGTGACAACGGATGCCTCCCTGATCGGGGGGGGGGGGCATTTTTAGGGCAGGACAGTCCAGGGCACACGGCAGCCTTTCAAAAGCCACCTGCACATAAATGTCGAGCGGTGCTTTTAGCGTTGCAGGCCCTTCAAGACTCTCTACCCACAGGGACTATTGCAATTCAGACAGACAATATGTCTGTAGTGTGGTACATCAACAAGCAGGGCGGAACCAGGTCCTACCCCCTATGTCGAGAAGCACTCAGATTGTGGCAGTGGGCGATCTCTTCTTGATGGTTTCTGGTAGCAACGCATATCCCCGGAAAGTCCAACGTCATAGCGGACAGGCTGAGCAGAGCCATTCTCATGCCCCACGAATGGTCTCTCAACCAGCTAGTAGCAGAAAAAATCTTCAGGAAGTGGGGTCATCCTTGCTGCGATCTTTTTGCAACCCCTCACAACAGCAAGTGCCCAGACTTCTTCACCCTCTTCCCTCTCCCAGCCCCCCCCCCCCAGAGATGCTCTAGTCCACGATTGGCCCCGGGGTCTTCTGTATGCGTTCCCCCCTTTCCCTTAATTACTCAGCTAATCCAGAAAGCAACTGTTTTGAGATCCAGAATGATCCTTGTTGCCCCTTACTGGCCTCGACAAACTTGGTTCCCGTTCCTGCAACGTCATCTGTTAGATCAACCCTGGCATCTGGACCCAGCGCCAGATCTTCTGACACATTAGTCGGGCGGGCTGCATCGATCTCTCCAATCTCTCAACCTCTCAGCTTGGTTGCTCCACTTCCAACCCTAGTCAGGCTTCCCTCAATCTCTCATTCAGTTTGTGACATCATCCTCGCTTCACACAAGTCTACTACCAGAAAGATGCATGCTAGCAAATGGAAGCGTTTCTCTGTTTGGGCAGGGGAGAAACAAGTTGACCCTTTTACAGCCCCTGTCCATACAGTCTTAGAGTTTTTGGCAGAACTTTTTAAAATGGGTTCTTCTTCAGCCACCATCAGAGTTCAGTTGGCAGCCATTGCGAATTTTCACGTTGGATTGTCAGAGACCAGCATTATGTCACACAAGCTTTGTAAAGCCTTTCTAAAAGGAACCCTCTTACTTAGGCCCCCGGTAAAAGATCTTCCCCCACCATGGGACCTAAATTTGGTGCTGTCGTCTTTAATTCTCCCTCCCTTTGAACCTGCGGCTTCATGTTCATTAAAGTTGCTCTCTTGGAAAACTCTGTTTTTAGTAGCCATCACTTCAGCGAGAAGGGTATCAGAACTTCAAGCCCTTTGTGATCGCCCTCCTTACCTTGTATTTCACAAAGATAGTGTGTCACTTAGGACTAATCCATCCTTTTTACCCAAAGTACTCTCTGAAAAAAATCTGAATCAGACCATCGATCTTCCTGTTTTCTTCCCACTTTATACCAATAGGTCTGAACGGAAGTTACATTGTCTAGACGTTCACCGTCAATTACACTTCTACCTGGATAGAACCAATCAGACGAGGAAATCAAAACAGCTCTTCCTGTCTTACGCGGAAGGGAAACAAGGCCTGCCAGTTTCCAAAGTAACCTTGTCCAGGTGGTTGACCTCTGTTGTTATGTTGATTTACCAATTGTGGCATAAAGAGCTCCCTATTAAGCCCAGAGCTTATTCAACCAGAGCATTAGCCTCTTCAGTAGCTTTTCAGGCAAGATTGCCAATGGATTCCATTTGTGCAGCAGCCACATGGGCCTCTCCTCATACCTTCATTTCTCATTACAAGCTGGACATGACCTCTAGAAGTAGGGCTGATTTTGGTTCCACTGTACTAGAGTTTGTTCCATTGAGCCACCCAGAACTAAGGTGCTAGGGACGCTGTCCCATCCAGCAAGAATGAAGGCGAGATTGACAACTAAACATTGAGAAGTTATGTACTTACCATAACATTCCATGTTAGTTGTCTTCTTCTCGCCTTCTTTCTTGCGTCCCCCCCTCCATCCCCCTAGCCTGGCAAGACCGAGAGTATCTTCTGAGATGTGTTTATCATGAGAGTTATCTCCTTATATATATAAATATTCTCCGTCATGGTGGGGACATGTATGTCCATGGTGTTGGCTATCAAACAAGATCTGGGTATATCACGCCTAGCGTTATGGGACATAGCATAGCCTCAAGCCGGTAAAAATAGCTCTCGAGGTTTAGTAATAGGCCGAGTCGGAGCCGAGGTTCGGCTCCAAACCCATCCAGCAAGAAAGAAGGCGAGAAGAAGACAACTAACATGGAACGTTATGGTAAGTACATAACTTCTCATTCCCTTTTCTGGTGGATGATATTCGTCTTAGTGAGGTTTGTTGTATGTGGAGTGATTACGATGTATGCAAACAAGATCTGGGGGTTTGGGCGAGGTGCATCCTGGGATACCGGTTAGCCCAGCCAATTAGAGACTTCGTGCTAGAAAATAGTCGTCTGATTCGGAGCCGATTATCTGCTCCGAACCCATCAGTAATGAATGTAGGCGAGATGGACCACATACATTGATCGTTATGGTGTGTACATAACTAACTGTTCAGCAACACAACAAATGGATGGATAGCCATAAATGTACTCCTTGAGTAAGTAGCATAGCCTTCATCAAACCAGATGGAAAATCCACATACTAAACTTTCCTAGCTGGTTGGCTAAGATCTAATATTGGTTACACAGGTCTACCTGCCCAAGAAGAGGGGCCTATTTAACTAAGAATTCCATTTGCAAAAATATATTCAGTATACATATTAAATGTCTCTTTCTCTCTCTCTCTCACACACACACACACACACACACACACACACACACACACACACACACACACACACACACACACAAGGAGCCCCTACTTCTAAAATAGGCAACCTCAGTAATCACATGACACACACTCACTGAATGAAATTGTCTGGAAGTAAAAATATCTGAAAAAAATCATATTAGAGATGGACTCATCCAACTAATTTCCCACCACCAAAAGGAGCATCAATAAATTTGCAAACAACTGCTCAGCAAAAAGTAAAACTTCCCTCCAATCTAAAGCTATTTGACATTCAGACATTTTAATTTGTGCAGAAGTTATTCACAGACTGACAGTTTACTGAGCTGTCACATTAGCACTCTATGCTTGCGTCCGAACCAATGAAGCATACTTGTCAATTCCAAAAGAATTAAAGTAGTTTAAAGAAGGTTATTTGCAAGGTTACATTACAGTTTATATTGGAAATAAGCAAAGATATTAAAAAGGCTCTGTTTCTCGTAATTATGCTGAAAAGTCTTCCAAGGTAAATACAACCTTCTGATTTAGTATGGAACCATACCTCTCAACCTTAGAGCAAGAAATCTGGAGAAAGAGAAAATAAAAGTGGGACACAGGCCCAAAAATAGTTATGTATCACATACACCATTGAAACAACTGTAGCTGCAAACATTATACATCACTTATATTCTTTTTATCCCATCATTGTCAGTTAAGCATTATATGGCTCATTCAATCCTGCCTTCTTTTTCAACAAAGAAAACCATGCTTTGAAATGCCAAATGCATTAAAAATAATAAATAAAATACATTGCATCCACATCCTGCAACTTCCTACCTGCGAACAACCACAGAACTTTCACTGAAACTAGGGCTGCTTATTTCCCAGGAATGATAGCTATCCCTAATTAAGTGTAATGGGATACACTCTACCAGGATCTGGACTATCTGAAATAAATTAAATTATGGCCTGCAAATTGCAAGTGCACTTTGTTTAATTAAACTATATTTCTAAGCCCACTTACTGCATTTTTTCAGTAACATCCCACTCTCCATTTCCAGGTCACTTTACAAGCCATTGGCAGTGGTAGACTTGGCATCCTCCAGATCCCTGCAGGACTGCACTCATACTGCTAGTATTGTCCATTAAATGTAAATATCCGTCCACTGCAAATGGCAAGAAGCTATATCTTAATAAATCTACTTTTGGCATGCCTAGTACCAAAGTATCAGGTTTTGAAACAAATAACATATTCTCCACAGTCCGTAAGTCTCTGTCTTTAATAATCATCTACAGTTGCAGCCCTCCCAACACACAAGTACACACACATACACTAAAACCTCAACATTTAAAAAATGATATTGTGCCCACCTGATTTTCTAGTATTGATGATCCACCAAAGCTATACTTATTGTTGTCCAGTCTGCCACTGCTTAGAACCCACCAATGACAAAACAGTACTGGGTGTTTTTTTTTTGTTTGTCAAAAAAAAAAAATAATAATAATTCAACTTTGTAGGGTACCTATCAGCAGACCGAAGGCGCATGTCTTCGAATGCGTCTTGGTCGAACTGACAAAACCGAAACTGCAAAATATCGAAGCGGCATGTAAGTGAATTCTTTCCCTGGGAAAAAATTCACTTGGCCGCTTCAATACTTTGCTGTTTTCGGCACTGTAGTATTGTTTCTGAGTTGGTATATATAAGTAGGGGGGTGGGGGGGCACAGCCCCCCACGTCGGGGGGTAGGAGAAGGCGAAGCCCCCCACTTAATCTCATGTTTTAATGTGCTTTCTTCTTCTTCTTTTTTTTTTTGTTGGAACAGCGATTTTTTTTCCCCCTTGGAAAAAAATCGCTGTTTTGACAGTTCGGTTTTGTAAGCTTTCGCTTACATGGGGTCGATTAATCACCGTTCACTTACCTAAGCGTTCGGTGATCTAATATAGACCCACTTTATATTCTACAGTCCCACAAAGTCAATCCACTACTGACCTATTAACATTAGGCTGCTGTCTCATTCTTACTCCTGGAACTGCATTACCTTGGATGACTAATTTTATTTCCTAAGAAAAAGACACAAATTGAAAGATGAAGCGAAAATCCATACAGTTTGAGAGGTATGATTTCATATTCAATACAACACTCTGTCAGGAAAGCCACAATTTAATGAAAGTGTACTTTTAATGTACAATATATTTGTGAGCTAACTTATTTGTGTTCAGTAGGTAGACTGATAGTCATTAGCCTCTTTGTGCATGCATCTCTCTCTTTGTCATGCGCGCACACACACACACACACACACACACACACACACACACACACACACACACACACACACTCTTCTACTTTCACATGAACAAACATTCTGCTTTCATGCATGCACTCATTCACTCCCTCCGTACTTATTAACACAGGTAAGTGCTGTCCCTTTCAAAGGCAATGATGGCAAATCTATACACGAGTCCCTCTTCAGCGAGAACACACACTGATTCTTTGGCACGAAATAACGGCGGGAACACACAGATCCTTCTTTGGCGCAGAAAAATCAAAACTAGAATGGTGCTTTGGTGCATGCGCACACCGACAGAGTTATAGGTCATGGGTGTGAAAAGCACAAAACAAAAAAAGTGTTTTGGGGCATGCATATATCGATGTTGCAGTTAGAGGTCGGGGGGCCGCATGGAAGAGGTCTGAGGGCAGCATGCGGCCCGTGGGCCGCAAGTTGGACACATCTGCTCTACAGGATCAAACCCTTTCTGACTCCACAAGCCAGGACCAGCATTGCCAGTATCCACTTAATCTCAACCCTACTATATGCATCCCTTGTCTATACTAAAGTGTGTAAAAACAGTCTCAACAAGCTGGCTATTTCCTCCAATAATATTGCCAGATTTGTGCTGGGTCTACATATAGAACCCATCATTGCAACAGTCTTAATCAACTCGGATGGTTAGAGTTGTCAAATCTTATTCTATTGAACCAACTAACTATTGCCCATAAGATTCTGTATCAACCTACAAATACTCCAATACTCACTAACCTAATCACCCCCTACAATAACCTAAAGACCCTGCGGTCTTCAAATAAATTATTTGTAAAGATAGGTAAAACCAACAATCTAGCCGGAGACTCGCTAACATAGTGGGTAAAACCTGGAACACCCTCCCTAATGACCTAACCACCCTACCCACAATTACCCTATTTAAAACCAAACTCGAACCATACCTTAAATCACACTGGCTATGCCCCTGTGCAAAGCCAGACTAACTACCTCCCTTGTCTCCAGACACTAATCCTCTCACTCACCCAATCTCAATTTTTTACTAACAATAATGTGTGTGTAATCCTTTTAGTTTAAAAGTGCCCTATTTCACTTACCTTTATATATTTTCTGACGTATATCCATACTTATGTAACTAGGAATGTATTTTTTGTAACTAGGAATGTATTTTTTTCCTTGCTAATATGTAATGTACTGTTATTTGTCTAAACTTGCTGTTGTACCTGTGTTTGTGTAATACTGTTCTGATGTGCGGAGCTTTTCTCCCCGGGCCTCCACTGAAAATGGACATATATCCAGTTGGACCAGCCCGGTCAACAAATGTAAAATAAATAAAAATAAACCGTTTGAGGGTAAAGGACTGTTGCATTTTACAGTAAGCAAGTAGAAAGCCCACCAGGGCAGAAGGTGAGAAAAAGTAGATGAGCAGTGATTATGTTATGCAAGGGCATAGCCAGGGGCTTGTGAGATGTGATTTAAGGGAATTTTTGAAGAGCGTGGTAGTGGAGAATGGAGGTCAGTGAAGGAGGGAGGTTATTCCAATTTCTAGCAAACAGTGTGTGAGAATAGTGTTTTGCCAGCAGTATTGTTAGCCCTAGAGATGCATACGAGAGATTTGTCACGAGCGGAGTGTGCGATTTTTTGCATGATAGGTGAGTAGTTGACTTAGAGATGGGGTTTTGTCAGGATATTTCAGAATGTTATAGGCAATGGTCAGTTGATGGTAATTTAGTAGTTGTGGAAATTCTAACCATTTTAGGTTCCTTAGAGCTAGACATTGATGGGATCTGAATGTGGCATTGTTGGCAAATTTGGCAATATTATAGCAGTTTGTCATGGTCAAGTTTTCTGATGTGGGTAAGAATAGGCGCTGCATACATAAGTGTGGACAATAGGTGTGTTTGGGCTAGGGTGATCCTTTCTTTATCTGAGAGGAAGATGTTCATAGTGTTACACTGCTGCAGTCATCACACTTGGGTTATCCTGCCGTCAGGCGGTCCCGCAGTCGGCCAGAGTTCCAAAGTCTTGGTCCGGCGTCAGTTGCTGTCACTTCTTCCCTGACGTCAGTGCGCCAGGGGGTATATAATATGCATCCAACGCCATTTTCTTCAGTCTTTCTTGCCGCGCGGTGCCTGAAGCAGAAGCAGTTCGCAAGTGCCAGTCGGCCAACTCCTGAGATGTTCGAAGCCGAATTTCAGGTCCGAAGTCTTCAATAAAGCGAAGTACCCCTTTGGGGAAACCTTTTTCTTGCCTCAGTCCGATGTCAGAAAAAGTTAATTGTATTTCTTGTGGGAAGCAAATACCTCATAAGGACTTCCACTCTTACTGTATTCCATGCCTAGGCCCTGATCACGACGTCACTAGTTGTCGGTTTTGTGCTAGATTTTAACAAACACACTATAAAAAGACGTTTTGATTTTGCTTTACACTACTTTGGCCGAAGGTTCAATTATACCATGCCGTTGGATCAGCCGATGACCTCAATACCGAAAAAACGCAAAGACAGGCATCCGAGGTCCAAAACTGACGACTAAGCCTCTTCTGGGCCAGTCGCCGGTTCACCGGTTCTCAGTGAGGCACTTTCGCAGCCCCTGACACCCACTACCTCAGAGACACAGGCTGCTTCCGACTCCCACATGGAGACATCTAGGCCTCTGGAAACTCAAGGTATTGGGCCTACGGAAACTAATTCCTCAGATGGGTCCGGAGCCGCTGAGCAGGCATCGGCTTCTGAGGGTGTTTTCAGACCTTCACAACTTACCATTAAAACAACAGCCAAGACAAAGTTACCATTAAAGACAAAGAAACATGTACAGCATTCTCCTGGACAGTCCTCCATGCCTAAGAAACAGATGCTTAAAATGGCCAAAGACCTGATTACTCTAATCAGGGGTTCCCATCCCACTCCTGAGAAAAGGCCTAGGCAGGATACAGACAGACTCCTCTGATCAGGTTTTCATTTCCTCTGATTCCTCTTCAGACCAGGGATACTCTCTACCCCCCTATGAGGACTCTGATGCTGAGGAATCTATCCCTTCAGCCTCTCCTCCTGAGGATTATTCTTTTGGGGAAACTTTACATACCATGAGGGAGCATTTCCATTGGGAAAGTCAGGATTACTCAGAATCCAAGAAAAGGCTCAGGGTTTTCCTCTTATTGCCTCAGCACAGGCCCCTGGCTATTCCGCCTGTGATAGATATTGTGGATGATGTGTTCTCTGAATCCAGCTTATCTCCTGACTCTTTGCCCCCTGCTCCAGCCAAGCCAGATAGGTATTAAAGTCCCTGACTCTCACAAGTTTCTTTACAAAAACCCTTCTGCTGATCCAGAAACTATTTCCCAGGGTCCAAAAGGGGTTAAGGCCTCCATTGCAAAAAATCCAGTACCCTCTGACAGAGATTCCAGAGCTTTGGATAGATGGGGGAAGAAAGTATACACGTCTGCAACTTTAGCAGTAAGAGCTTTAAATTGCCAGTTTCACATGCTTAAGTACCAACAATATTTAATGGCTCAGTTAAAACAGAAAATGCTTGCAAGCTCAGAAGCTCTTGATTGTAAAGAAATGCAGGAATTATTGCATGCAGTTGAACAGATGGGAAAACATACTCTGCAGTGTGGTTTTGATTCTTTAGAGGCCTCTTGTAGAGCCGCTGTTACAGGTTCTGTTATTCGAAGACATGCTTGGTTAAAAGAACAGAGTTTACCTGATCATGTTATGGCAAAATTATTGGATGCTTCGTTACAGCATGATACCTTGTTTGGTGTTAAGGCAGAAGAGGTGTTAAAGAAAATGGAGGATAAAGCTAAATCTATGCAAACAGTCGAGGATTTCTTACAGGTACAGCCACCTCTGTTTAGCAGAAATTGGCCAACAAAGAATTGGTCCTTTCCAGTGTCAGACAGGCCACAGAGAGGCAGATACAGACGCCCAAGAGGCAGATCTCAACCCCAAGGCTCAAACAGACAATGACAGTGGGGCACCTCAACCCCAAAAGGAGGTGAGGACAAGTCTCAACCTTACAGGAAACAGTCACAATGGCTTTCCTCTGCGTACGCCAAGCACGTCCCTTTTGGAAGCCCCCTTAGGGGGAAAACTAGCACTTTTTTCTTGAAATTGGCAAACAATCACCCAAGACAAATGGGTCCTGAATATTGTGTCTCAAGGTTACATATTCCACTTTCATACTTTGCCAAAGCTAAAAGGAATGCCAGACCTGCCACAAAATCAATGGACAGAGGCACAAAAACAAATTTCAGCCCTCATGGACATGAGAGCTATACAAAAAGTACCACAACAGGAACAAGGACAAGGAATTTACTCAAGACTTCCTGGTCCCCAGAAAGGACAAAACCTGGAGGCCCATACTGGACCTTTCAATTCTGAATACTTAACCTGGATATTCCGAAATTCAAAATGTTGACATTACAGCAGCTTCTACCCATGCTGGACAAGAAAGCTTGGCTTGTTACTCTGGACCTCAAAGAGACATACCTGCATGTCCCTATCAGACAAAATTGCAGAAGATACCTCAGATTCAAAGCTGGTACAATGCACTACCAATTCTCTGCACTGCCCTTTGGCTTATCTACTGTGCCCAGGGTCATCACAAAGTGCCTGGCACCAGTAATTGCATTTTGCAGACAAAAAGGAATTCAAATATATCCATACCTGGACGACTGCCTCATTAAAGCAGAGACAAAGGACATTCTTCTACAACATCTGGCGTTTGTGAAAAAGTTGCTAATTTCTCTAGGGTACACAGTAAACGAAAAGAAGTCAAAACTAGTGCCCTCACAACAGATTACATTCCTGGGTGCCAGCGTAAATACAACGGCCCAGATGGCTTACCTCACGCCAGGCAAACAAGTTAAACTAACTCAATATTTTCAATTACTGGCAAAAAAGTCCCATCACCCCTGCAAGAAAAATTCTGCAGGCCCTGGAATTCATGGCATCCTGCATACTACTAATACTATATGCCAGACTGCATATGAGGAAATTACAATGGTACCTAAAAAGTGTTTGGACAGCACTCTCACAGCTTAGAAGCTGTAATTCCCATGATACCCTGCCTACAACAGGAGTTTCAATGGTGGGCACAGGCATGTCACCTAAACAAGGGTCAGCCTTTTACCCAACCCACAGCCAGGCAAACTCTAACAACAGATGCTTTGGATTACGCCTGGGGAGCACACATGGCAGGAAAATGCATTCAGGTCTGGTGGACCACAGACCAGATGCATCTTCACATCAATCAAAAAGAGATGTTGGCTGTTCAAAATGCCCTAACAGCTTTCAAGGACTTTCTACATCCAGGACAACTATTACTAAAGACAGACAACACCACAGTAATGTGGTACATAAACAAGCAAGGGGGCACTCATTCTTATCCCCTATGCAGGCAAGCCATGCTCTTGTGGAACACAGCTCTAACATACCAAGTTCACCTGCAAGCACAATTCCTGCCAGGAAAGAAAAATACTCTGGCAGACGACCTAAGCAGAAATATCATGGACCCTCACGAATGGAAATTGAATCCACAAATCTTCAGCATGACAACACAAAAATGGGGATGCCCAGACATATATCTTTTTGCCTCCCCACTGAATTGCCAACTACAAAAATTCTGCACAAGGACTTATCACAAACAAGCATGGAAAGTGAATGCTCTTCTGTTCAGCTGGAAAAACCTAAAAGTCTATGCCTTCCCACCACTGCCTCTCCTTTCAAAGGTACTCCTAAAAGCCAGACAAGAAAAACCACAGATGATCCTGATTGCTCCAGACTGGCCACGCCAGCACTTGTACCCTATCTTATGGAACTTGGCTCAGGACCCACCATGGATTTTGCCCCAAATTCCACACCTTCTGACTCAACAAAACAACCAGATCCTGCACGGTCAGCTCAAAACCCTAAACCTGGCTGCATGGCAGATATAGTCAAACAGGCAACGCCTCTGTCTAAAGCCGTTATGGATGTCATTTTGGAGGCCAGGAGGCCTAGCACCAGGAAAGCTTACTCAGGAAAATGGAATAGATTCTGCGCCTGGAACCAGGCTCACAGCCTTGACCCTCTTGTTCCAAACATTCCTCATATTTTACAATACTTAACTGAGATGCTGGACAGAGGCCTATCCTTTTCATCAATTAAGATCCACGCCTCTGCCATTTTACAACACGGGTCCTCCCTTATTCTCTCATCCCTTGCTAAAGCAGTACCTCAGAGGGGCTAAAAACATAAGACCGCCCCGGAGAGCACCAACACCAACTTGGGACCTCAATTTCGTTTTGGAAAAACTGACCCTACCACCTTTTGAGCCAGCCAATACAGCCGATCTAAAATTTTTATCATGGAAAACAGCTCTGCTCCTGGCAGTAACTTCAGCACGAAGAGTCTCAGAGCTACAGGCATTAATGGCAGTGGAACCTTTTATAATTTTTCATCAGGGCAGGGTATCTTTAAGGACAAACCCTACCTTCATGCCAAAGGTGGTATCTAGTGTGGCTCTTAACCAAACCATCCATTTGCCAATTTTTATCCAAACCCCCAAAATAAAGGGGAGAAACTTCTGCATTCTTTGGACATACACAGACAGCTACGCTTCTACTTGGACAAAACAAAAGCTTTCAGGAAAACTGAACAACTGTTTGTAGCATATGCTGCAGGATCACAAGGCAAGGCTATCTCAAAGCAGACTATATCCAAATGGATAGGACACTGTATTCGGTACTGCTACACACAGCATGGAAAATCATTCCCTAGTAACATTAGGCCTCATTCCACCAGGGCAACATCCACTTCAACAGCCTTTCTCAGAGGAGTACCTACCAAGGAAATTTTGGAGGCTGCAACTTGGAGTTCAGTGCACACCTTCACCAAGCATTACCACCTGCCTCTTTACTCTAAATCCAGAGCAGGATTTGCCACTGCAGTTCTGCAGGGCCTCATAGCCAATCCTAACTCTTTATAGACCAGCCACCCAACCTTAGCTTTTGGATTCAACCCAAGTGTGATGACTGCAGCAGTGTAACACGATGAACATGTACAGATGTCCTTCATGGATGCATCTGCAGTCATAACAAATGGGTTGTCCTGTCGTCAGGCAGCCCTTCGGTCGGCCGGATTCCAAAGTCTGGGTCCGGCTTCGGCTGATGTCGCACTTCACCCGACGTCATCTCTGCTGGTCTTTGGGTATAAAGGCATCAGCCGACGCCATTTTCCTCAGTCTTTCTTACCGCGTGGCGCCCGAAGCAGAAGCTGTTCGCAAGTGCTGGTCGGTCAGATCCAGAGATTACTACTACCGAATACTACTTCGAAGACTTCTAAAAAGCTAAGTACCCCGTTGGGGACTCTCTCTTGCCTCAGCCGATGTCAGAAAAAGTCAATAACTGTTTAACTTGTGGGAAACAAATACCTCATAAAGGTTTCCACTCTTACTGTCTGCCTTGCTTAGGCCCAGACCACGACGTAGCAGCCTGTTCGGCCTGCGCTTCCTTCAACCGACGAACGCTAAGGCGTCGGTCGGAGTTTGCTGAACAGTTTTTCGGCTCAGACTTTGCGTACATTATGCCATTGGATCCTCCGACTACCCAAATTGTTAAAAAACGCAAGGAAAAAGACCGACACTTGCGGTCCGCGGTTTCGGCCAAAACCACGGTTAAGCAAGCCGCGAGTGTCTCGGTTTCGGACGAAACCGAGAAAACTGGTCAATCTTCAGCCGAATCCATGGCTACTACTGAGGCTCCTGCTACCTTACCTGAATCGGCCTCAGAAATTTTGCCTACAACTGTGGTTTCTACTGATTTATCAGACACCATCCCTTTGGATGTCTCTACCCCAGCACGTGGTGCTGCTGGAACCCCTGCAGCCATGTCTATCAAGGCCTTTGCCAGGGCTAAAGCAGCCAGATCTGCTAAGTCAGTGCCTGTTAAACCTCCCTCACACAGGCCCACTTCTAGTTCACAAATGCTTACTCTGGCAGAAGATTTAATATCCTTAATTAGGGGATCCCAATCTCACCCAGACAGGGCCTCTCAGCCCCCAGAAAAGAGACCTAGGACAGAGCCCCCCGAGCCACTGTCCTCTGATTCTGCGGATGACTCCGACATTACAGAACAGCCAGAGGATCCTTTTTCTACTTATGAAGACTCCGATGCTGAAGAATCCATTCCAGCTGCCTCTCCACCAGGGGAATTTTCCTTTGGGGAAACCTTACATGCCATGAGAGAACAATTTCAATGGCAGGGACAAGATTTCTCAGATTCAAGAAAAAGGCTTAGGACTTTTCTGCACTTACCACAACATAGGCCCTTAGCTATACCTCCTGTTTTGCCTGTTGTGGATGATGCATTTAATGATGTCTGCACTGCTCCTGATTCTTTACCTCCAGCCCCTGCCAAACCTGATAGATTTTACAGGGTACCTGACACTCATCACCACCTATACAAGGCCCCACTGGCAGACCCCGAAACTATTTCCCAGGGGCCTAAGGCAGTAGCCTCGACCACAGCAAAAAACCCTATTCCTTCAGAAAGGGAATCCAGGTCCTTAGACAGATGGGGGAAAAAAGTTTACACCTCTGCTACTCTCTCAGCTAGAGCTTTAAACTGTCAGTTTCACATGATCCAATACCAAGAGTTTATGCTTGATCAGTTAACTAAAAAAGTATCCTTTGATGAATCTTTAGATAAGAAATATGTATTAGAAATGGTGAATAACATAAACAGGTTAGTAACCATTCCCTAAAATGTGGCTATGATGCACTGGAGGCTTCATTTAGATCAGCCATGACTGGCACAGTGATAAGAAGACATGCATGGTTGAAAGAACAGGTCTTACCGGATCATGTTAAAGCAAAGCTATTAGATGCTCCTATGGATAAGGCCAGTTTATTTGGTACACCTGCCCAGCAGGTAATGAAGAAAATGGAAGAAAAGGCAAAATCTGTACAAACAGTTAAAGATTTCTTACAGGTTCAGCCCCAAGGTTTAGCAGGAACTGGCCTGCCAAAAATTGGTCCTTTCCTGACTCCACAAGATCCCAAAGGGGCAGGAATAGACGCTCCAGAGGCAGAAATCAATCCAGAGGAGGTGCCTACAGAGGACGACAGTGGCAAGGTAATAACAGAGGCACAGACACAACCACTACCACTGCAACAGGACAATCACAGTGACTTGGCTCTAACTCCGCCTACCAGGGAGCAAATAGCAGCACCATTAGGCGGAAAGTTAGCCTTATTTTCAAAAATTGGCACTATATCACAAAAGACAAGTGGATTTTGCAAACCATAGACCAAGGCTACGGTTCCACTTCCACACCTTACCAGTAAAAGAGGAATGCCAAACCTGCCTCCAAATCAAAAAATAGAAGCTCTACAGCAGATAATGGAATTAACAAAGATGAGAGCTGTGGAAAGAGTACCAATAACAGAACAGGGCAAAGGATTCTACTCCAGACTCTTCCTAGTACCAAGAAAAGAGAAAAGTTGGAGACCTATTCTCGACCTGTCCATCTTAAACACATATATCATTGTCCCAAAATTCAAAATGCTGACCCTACAGCAACTTCTTCCCATGCTGGGCAAGGAGTGTTGGCTGGTAACTCTAGATCTCAAGGAGGCATACCTGCACGTCCCCATTCGACCAAATTGCAGAAGATACCTCAGATTTCTTGCAGGATCAGAGCATTATCAATTCTCAGCATTGCCCTTTGGCTTATCTACTGCCCAGAGTATTCACAAAATGCCTGGCATCAGTAATCGCTCACTGCAGACTACAGGAATCCAAATTTATCCATACCTGGACGACTGCCTGCTACAAGCGGACAACAAAAGCAAGCTGACAACAGATTTACAAAGGGTCATTTACTTGCTACAAGCCCTGGGATACACAGTCAATTTACAAAAGTCAAGGCTGATACCATCCCAAACAAGAACATTCTTGGCGAATTGGACACAGTAAAACAAATGGCATTCCTAACTGCAGAAAAACAAAAAGAACTCCCTCTTTCCTTCTTGGCATTAACAAAGCAGAACAAACTAACAGCAAGAAAAGTTCTGCAGGCCTTGGGCTTCATGGCATCATGCATAATCTTGGTCCCACATGCCAGACTGCATATGAGAAAACTACAGTGGTACCTAAAGAATTTATGGTCTCAACACAGGCACAGCCTAGAAGCAGAAATACCACTAATCCCATGCCTAAAACAGGAGTTCCTATGGTGGGCTCAAGCATGCCAGTCAAACACAGGCCTACCCTTCCACAACTTTCGAACAAGCCAAACCATCACAACAGACGCCTCAGACCTAGGATGGGGGGCGCACATGCTGAACAAATGCGTACAAGGATTGTGGACTCAGGACCAGCTGCACCTGCACATAAACCAAAAAGAAATGCTGGCAGTAAAACTGGCAATCCAAAAATTCAGACCATTCCTCAAAGAAGGCCATTTGATGATAAGGACAGACAACACCACAGTCATGTGGTACATCAACAAACAGGGAGGCACTCATTCATACCCCCTATGCAGAATGACTTTGGACCTTTGGAATCTGGCTCTCAGCTACAACATCCAGTTACAGGCAATATTTGTACCGGGAAAAGAGAACACCCTAGCAGACATGTTAAGCAGAACCACCTCGGATGCTCACGAATGGATGCTACACCCGGACATCTTCAAGACCATCACAAAGAAATGGGGAATGCCACAAATAGATCTATTCGCTTCCCCTCTCAATCACCAGCTCAAAAAATTCTGCACAAGGACATTCCACCCACTTGCATGGAAGGTGGATTCTCTCTCCTTCAGCTGGAAAGGTCTGACAGCATATGCATTTCCACCTCTTCCCTTGATACACAAGGTATTACTGAAAATCAAAGAGGAACGTCCAAGGATAATCCTGATAGCTCCGAACTGGCCAAGACAACACTGGTACCCATTGCTGAGGAGCATGTCTCGGGAGAAAATGTGGTCAATACCCCTGATGCCTTTGATGTTAACTCAGAACAACTACAGCATCATGCATCCAAACCCAAAAACTTTGCAACTGACTGCCTGGAACATCACATAGCAGCAACTAATCCAGATCTTTCCCAAAGGGTTAAAGACATTATCCTTGAAGCCCGCAGACCTTCAACAAGAAGGAACTATGCAGGAAAATGGAAAAGGTTTGTCATTTGGAGTGCTGAAAGAGGAAAAGATGTGTCGAATATAGATATTGCTAACATTCTGGAGTATTTGGCAGAGCTTCTACATACAGGCCTGTCCTATTCCTCCATCAAGATACATGCATCAGCTATTTCAGCAGAATACAGCTTTGATCCACCTGTCTTTTCACATCCTCTACTCAGGCAGTTCCTCAGAGGGATCAAGAATGTAAAACCTCCTAGGAAACCACCATTACCAGCATGGGACTTGAACTTTGTGCTAGAAAAGTTGACACTCCCTCCGTTTGAACCAGCAGCAACAGCAGATCTACAGCACCTGTCATGGAAAACTGCTTTCCTACTGGCAATTACCTCAGCAAGGAGGGTTTCGGAACTACAGGCCTTAATGGCAGTACAACCCTTCCTAATCTTCCATCAAGATAGTGTCCATGAGAACTAATCCTACATTTATGCCTAAGGTGGTGTCCAGAGTGTCTTTAAACCAGGCAATCCACCTACCTACCTTCTTCCCCAATCCACAAAACAGAGGGGAAAGAATGCTGCATACCTTGGACGTACATAGACAGCTACGCTACTACCTGGACAGAACCAAAGGTAACAGAAAAACTGACCAGCTTTTTGTAGCCTATGCAACAGGAAGGGAAGGAAAAGCAATTTCCAAACAGACAATCTCCAAATGGATAGGAAATTGCATAAGATTCTGTTACTCCTACCACGGAAAGCCAATTCCACAGAACATAAGGCCTCATTCTACAAGGGCTACAGCCACTACCACAGCTTTTTTACGAGGAGTGGCAACCAAGGACATTATTGAGGCGGCTACTTGGACCTCCGTGCATACATTTGCCAAGCATTATAATTTACCTCTATATTCTAGATCCCGAGCAGGGTTTGCCACTGCTGTACTGCAAGGGATCCTAACCACACCATAATTTTTTCTTCCTCCTCCCCTAGTTGGCTATGGTATTCTACCCATTTGTTATGACTGCAGATGCATCCATGAAGGACATAGTACAGTTTTGTACCTACCATAAATGTAGATGTCCGAACTGGATAGCATCTGCAGTCAGGATTACCCTCCCTCCTTCCCTCTGCGGTACTCCTAGGTATTTACCCTCCTAATAGCTAGCTGGGAGTCTCTTATGGTGTATTTTTTGTATATATCTACATACATGCTTACTTTTTGTGTTTGCCTTCTATCTTTTTGGAAACATTGGCATTTATCCAAAATTTAGCCTTCCAAGAGGGCAACTGGCATCTGGGGCAAGAAACACTGAGGAAAATGGCGTCGGCTGATGCCTTTATACCTGAAGACCAGCAGAGATGACGTCGGGTGAAGTGCGACATCAGCCGAAGCCGGACCCAGACTTTGGAATCCGGCCGACCGAAGGGCTGCCTGACGACAGGACAACCCATTTGTTATGACTGCAGATGCTATCCAGTTCGGACATCTACATTTATGGTAGGTACAAAACTGTACTTTTTGTACCTACCATAAATGTAGATGCTCGAGTGTTCACACTGCTGCAGTCCAGGTTACCCTCCCTCCATCCCCTCTGAACTAGCTGGACTCGTACCTTTCTATCCTATACAACCTTTGGGGTGTATTTGCTGGTAACTGAAGGTATTGTTTTTATGTATATTTTTGATTAGCAATATGTATTGCCTAACTACTTGGGGGCACCTGACATCTGGGGCAAGAGAAAATGGCGTTGGATGCATATTATATACCCCTGGCGCACTGACGTCGGGGAAGAAACGACAGCAACCGACGCCGGGCCAAGACTTTAGAACTCTGGCCGACTGTGGGACCGCCTGACGGCAGGATAACCGAAGTGTGATGACTGCAGCAGTGTTAACACTCGAACATCTACATTTATGGTAGGTACAAAACTGTACTTTTGGTGTTAAAGCAGAAGAGGTTTTGAAGAAAATGGAGGACAAAGCTAAATCTATGCAAACAGTCAAGGATTTCTTACAGGTACAGCCTCCCAGATTTAGCAGGAACTGGCCTGCAAAGAATTGGTCCTTTCCAGTGTCAGACAGGCCACAAAGAGGTAGATATAGACACCCCAGAGGCAGATCACAGCCCCAAGGCTCATACAGGCCTAAACAATGGGTTGCTTCAACCTCTAAAGGCGGAGAAGAAAAATCACAGCCATACAGGAAACAGTCTCAGTGACTTTCCCCTGCCAGCACCAAGTACTTATCTTCTGGCAGCTCCCTTGGGGGGAAAACTAGCACTTTTTGCTCAAAATTGGCACATGATCACTCAGGACAAGTGGGTCTGAAATATCGTATCCCAGGGCTACAGGTTCCATTTTCACACCCTGGCAAGGCCAAAGGGTATGCCAGACCTGCCACGCAATCAATGGGCAGAGGCACAAAAACAAGTTTCATCCCTCATGAACATGAGGGCTATTCAGCAAGTACCACAGCAAGAGCAGGGACGAGGATTTTACTCAAGGCTATTCTTGGTGCCCAGAAAGGACAAAACCTGGAGACCAATACTGGACCTGTCTATCCTGAACACATTTCCTGGACATTCCAAAATCCAAAATGCTGGGCAAGAAGGCTTGGCTTGTGACTTTAGACCTAAAAGAGGCATACCTGCATGTCCCAATCAGACAATCATGCAGAAGATACCTCAGATTTATAGCTGGCTCAATGCATTACCAATTCTCTGCACTGCCCTTTGACTTATCTACTGCGCCCAGGGTCTTCACAAAGTGCCTGGCACCAGTAATTGCTTTTTGCAGGCAAAGAGGAATTCAAATTTATCCTTACTTGGACGACTGCCTTATTCAAGCAGAGAACAAGGACACACTACTACAGCATCTGGCATTTGTAAAAACATTACCAGCAGGCCTAGGGTACACACAGTAAACAAAAAGAAATCAAAACTCGTACTCTCTCAAGAGATTTAAATACAACTGCCCAGATGGCTTATCTCGCGCCAAACACAGACAACTGACTACTTATTTCAAAATGTTGGCAACAAAGACCCAGCTATTTCCAAGAAAAATTCTGCAGGCTTTGGGCTTCATGGCATCCTGCATTCTGCTAATTCCATATGCAAGACTGCATATGAGGAAACTTCAATGGTATCTAAAATGTGTTTGGACTCAACATTGCCACAGCCTGGAAACAATAAATCTGAAGTAGGATTGTTCATTTGTCAGCAACCTGTGGGTTACGGATCCGATATCGGATCCGAGCCGGCAACTTGTTTCAAGCTAATGGATCCGAGCTCCTAGCTCCTCCCTTCACCCATAATCCCCTGCTAACCCTCCATGACCTCAGATCTAGTTTGCCTCGCTTGTGATGGCTGGATCCTTTTCTTGAGCTCCGCAGATAAGTGAAAAAAGTTAACTTTTTTTGTAGCATTTTTCGTCAGGAATTTCTGTTTTAGTTTAAATTAATATTTGTAAAGTGTGTCTGAGTTAGGTTTCCTATTTTTTAATTAATACCCTCCCTTCGCTGGTCGCTAGTGTGTGAGTGTTTGTTGAGTGTCTTTTGGGGCCTGTGTGTGTGTGTGTAATTGTCTTTTTCTTTTCCCTTTTAGTTTAAAAAAAAAAAAAAAAAAAATGGCTGAGGCCCCAAAAGCCATATTTTCTAAATGTACCGAGTGTGGCCATAAGCTCTCCCCGGCTGATGGCCACACTAGGTGCGTTCGGTGCCTTGGGGTTGAACACCTCACCTCAGGCTGTACTATCTGTGCAGCGTTCAACCCCAGGGCACTGAAAGAACTGAGGTCGAAGCTGGTCCTGGCAGGACTTCTACCCCCGGATTCAGCTTCGGCTTCGGCCTCCGCTACCTCTGCTACTCCAGTGGCTCCATCACAGCCTCTGGTGGTTGCCACTCCTGCCCCCCTGCCTCCGACTGGGACTCAAACTCCCGCTAAAGTGTCGGAGGACAGGGAGGCCAGGAGGGAGAAACGGAGGGAGAAGCACCACAAGCGGCGGGCCGAGACCTCCGTTTCGACCCCACCAGCTAAGCTGGCTTTTCCCTCCATTGCTTCTAGGTCTCCTCCTCCTCGGCTCCGATCCCCTTCTTTCTCCTTGGGGCCCGAGGAGGAGGAGACCCGATCTCCGTCGAGGTCATCGAGGCGGCATTCCAGGCCTGCCTCGGTGGCCTCTTCGAGATCCACTTTCAGCTTATCAGATGCAGACTTGGACCGGATGATGCGAAGGTTCATCCAGGCCCAGCTGCAGATGGGAGTGCTCTGCCTCCCCTCAGGGGAGCTCACACCTTTTTCCACCCAATTGCTCCTTCTCCGACCCGCTACCGGGTTCGGGCGCGAGCCGAGCAGCCTTGGAGCCGGGGGTGGGTCGGCGCCGACAGTACTTGGTACTTCGGATCCGACCCTACCCTCGAGTCTGTCGGATCCGACCTCTCAGAGCCGTGGTCCGAGCTTCGGATCCGGGGGATTCAGTGTGCCTTCGCCCGTCCAGGTCGGAGCACACTGGTCCCTCAGATCCGACGGTCTCGGCGCCGGCTCCGATCCCTTCATCGGATCCGAGTGGGAGCCGACTTTCGGATCCATTAGAGAGTGGCTCTCCCTCGGCATTCGATGTTGTGGAGAGGGCTCTGTTGAGAGCATCCGGACCCCCGGTCCTTGCATCGACTCCTCCCTGCACTCCCTCTCTGCTGGGCCAGGCTTCCATCACCCGGCCAAAGGGACAGCCTGCTTCGATGTCACAGACAGTTCCATTGGAACAAGATGTTGCTGGCGAGGCCTCCTCGGACAGTCCCCCCAAGGAAGCTCCCCGCAAGCATATGTGCAAAAGGAGGCACGTGGACTCCCCTGAGTCCTTAACCGAGGACACGGACTTGGAGGAAGGGGAAGGCTCCCCAAGATCACCCCCTGAGGATGTCTCCTTTGGAGACATCATGGAGATGCTAAGAATCAGAGGTGGGTGGTCTGCCCCCAAGTCTTCCTCTGACGAGTCCGTGTTTCTGGAGGCATTCGAGGCAGGCCCGTCTACCTCCTGGGTGTCCCCTACAGCCGATCCCCTGGTGGACCTTATTACCACCAGGGCATGGAAGGATCTGGACACCGTGGCGACCGGATGGGATTCATAGCCCCCCCTCAGACCGGCCACATTGGAGTAAGGGCCCCCCTGTAGATGCCATGTTGACGGCGGCAGCCACAAAGAGGGAATTGGCTCAGGAGAGTCCCTCAGTCCATCCACCGAGCAGAGAGTCCCTTTTGATGGATCGCTTAGGGAAGCGAGTCTTTAGTTCAGCGACCTTCTCAGTAAGGTCTCTGAACTATATGGCACATGTCATCAGGATGCAGCGGGAACTATATGGCACATGTCATCAGGATGCAGCGGGATCTTATCAAAGAATACGCTGCACCCCCCCGAGTCCATTTCTGAGGAGGATAAACATTTGTACTCCACCCGAATGGCCACTCTGAGATCTATTTCAAACACCTCTATGCGGCTGTTGTCCCACGCCACAGAGGGAGCCGCTAGGGCCAGCGGAGCAGGCCTAGTCATGAGACGTCAGGCCTGGCTCCGTCATTGCGACTTTACGGAGCCCTTTAAAGCGTCCTTCAACGCCTTTGATGGTTCTGCCCTTTTTGGCAAAACAGTTTGCGAGACGCTTGTCCAGAGTGAGAAGGACGGGAAGACGTCTGCCATCGGAGTCCGCTTCTCTGCTCCCCAGCGGTCCTTTTCAAGGAACCAAAAGGGTCAGAAGAAGATGTGGTTCCTGAAATCACAACATTCCCAACCAGCTCCGGACAACCAGTCCTACCGTGGCAGAGGTGGAGAGGGAGGACGTCGCCCCAGGGGCAGAGGGGCTCCTAAAAATTTCGGGTTCAGAGAACCTTTCTCTGAGCGGCCTGCGCAGCAGCCCTGAGGGGTTGCCCGGCTGCTCCACAATGGAGGCAGTCGGGGGGGGGGGGTGTTTTTCGAAACATCTAGCGGCATGGGAGTCCATCACAACAGACCGCTGGGTGCTTCGCATCATATCCAGAGGGTACAAAATACCAATTCTCCATGTTCCCCAATCCAAGAACCTCCCCGATGTACCACCCGATCACAGGGAGGCCGCAGCTGCAGAAATACAGCAGCTGCTAAGAAAAAGAGCCGTCCAGCCCGTCCCACAAGACCAGCTCGGATTAGGGTTCTACTCCAGGTTCTTTTTGGTGCCAAAAAAGACGGGGGACCTGAGACCCATCCTAGACCTTTCCCGCTTGAACCTGTCAGTAACCAAGGAAAAATTCCGAATGGTCACTCTTCAATCTATCCTCCCCCTTTTGAGGGAGAACGATTGGATGTGCTCTATAGACCTCAAGGATGCTTATTACCACATCTTAATGGACAAACGATCCAGGAGGTTACTTCGCTTCCGGCTGGGAGCCAGTCACTACCAGTTCAGGGTCCTTCCCTTTGGCCTCACCACAGCCCCCAGGGTGTTCACCAAAGTGTTAGCAGTGATAGCGGCCCACCTGAGACTCCAGGGAATTCAGGTCTTCCCGTACCTGGACGACTGGCTCCTGACCGCACCAACAAGGCATCTACTTTGCTCGGCCAGAGACTTCTTTCTCCATCTAGCCCCACAACTAGGCATTACTATCAATGTCGGCAAATCTCTACTGGCTCCAACACAGATCATAGAATTCATAGGTGCCAGAATAAACACCAGAGATTTGCGAGCCTTCCTAACTGCCGAGAGAATCAGAAATCTACAACTTCATGTGCGGGCTATCCTTCATTCAGAGGCTTCACCAGTGGAATTGATCCTGAGGGCACTAGGCTCCGTGGCAGCAGCGATTACACTCCTTCCATGCGCCCGTTTGAACATGCGAGTCATGCAGTGGACTCTGTTAGTGCAATGGTCCTTCCTATCCCTTCCTCTCCACCATCCCATTGCTATCAGCAAGGCTTGCAGAAGGGCGCTACTATGGTGGCTCCAAGCATCGAACTTCCATACGGGCCGTCCCTTCTGCACCTCTCCCCCTATCGCCACTGTGACCACGGACGCTTCCCGCCTCGGGTGGGGGGGGGGGGCATTACTCAGGCAGGACAGTTCGAGGCACGTGGAACAATAGAGACCTCCCTGCATATCAACCTTCTGGAGATGAGAGCGGTGCTGTTGGCGTTGCAAGCACTTCAGAGCTTCCTCCCCGCAGGAACGATTGCAATTCACTCGGACAACATGTCAGTGGTCTGGTACATCAACAAACAGGGGGGAACCAGATCTTATCCTCTTTGCCGCGAAGCCATGAGAGTGTGGGAATGGGCGATCTCCACCAACCGCTTTCTGATTGCAACGCACATTCCGGGGAAGACCAACATCCTAGCGGACAAGCTCAGCCGCACCCTTCTTACCCCTTATGAGTGGTCTCTCAATCCTCTAGTAGCGAAGCAGATATTCTCAACATGGGTCAACCCTGCTGCAATCTTTTTGCATCTCCCTCAAACGCCAAATGCGACAATTTCTTCGCTCTAATCTCCCCACCGGGGGAATCTCCAAGAGACGCTCTGGTGCATGCTTGGCCACCCGGTCTACTCTATGCCTATCCTCCTCTTCCAATGATGATACAACTCTTACAGAAAGCCTCGCGGTTGGGGAGCAAGATGATTCTCATTGCCCCATTCTGGCCTCGACAAATTTGGTTCCCTTACCTGTGGTCTCACCTTGTGAATCACCCTTGGATTCTAGATCCCATTCCGGATCTCATCTCCCATCCATTGGACTTGCCAACTCCAAACCTGGACAATCTGAAACTGACAGCTTGGTTGCTCCAGTTCCACTCCTAGTTAGGACTCCCGGTATCTCTTCACCAGTCAAAGCCATCCTCGTGGCAGCACATAAGCCCTCCACCAGGAAAGTGTATCACAGCAAATGGAAACGTTTTTCCATCTGGGCGGAGCGCCGCGATCTAGATCCCTTTACGGCTCCTCTTCCATCCATTTCAGTTTTCCTAACTGAACTCTTTCAAGAAGGCGCTAGTTGTTCAACTGTCAAAGTGCAATTGGCAGCCATTTCTCATTATCATGTGGGACATGATACAGGACCCTTGATGTCAGCCAAATTGTGTAAAACCTTTCTCAAGGGTACCTTTTTACTTAGACCTCCTGTAAAAGAAGCCGTACCCCCATGGGATCTTACTTTAGTTCTTCAAGCCTTGACTGCTCCACCCTTTGAACCCGCTGCTTCAGTGGATCTCAAATTCTTGTCATGGAAAACAGCAATGTTAAGTTGTCAATCTCGCCTTCATTCTTGCTTGATGGGTTCGGAGCCGATCCCTCGGCTCCGACTCGGCACTTGCTTTAGCTCGAGAACTCCTTTTACCAGCTCGAGGCAGCCCCATATCCCATGATGCAAGGCAGGAAGTACCCAGATCTCGTTTGCCGCTTGGGAGGTCTTCTCTTTACCAGCTCCTGGTAAGTAATTCACATTTGTGACATTTAAGCCCCTTTTTAGTTAAAAACTAATTTGTTTTGATAGTTTAACTTTAAATTTAACTTTTTCTGACAGAATTCCCTGTCTCTTGAATTTTTTTAGTCAGTTAGTTTCCCTATCCCATCCCCCCCCCTGTTAGGGTGTGTGTGTTGGTGTTTTTTACTAAATACCTTTTGGTATTAGTTTAATTTAATTGGACTGGTGTGTGTGTGTTGTGTTAAGGCACCATGTCTAAAGAGAGGGTTTCAGGTTTTAAGAAGTGTGACTCGTGCTGTCAGAAGATGTCTCTGACAGACGGTCACACTTCTTGCCTGTACTGTTTGGGCCCTCTTCACCTGCAGGACTCCTGTGCTATTTGTCACTCCTTCAGCCAGAGAGTCCTGCAGGAGACGGAATAAGTTGATTCTCAGGGTCTTCTTAAGCCGGAGGGCTCTCCGGCTAAGTCGGCCCCTCAAAATCAACTAAACCTGCCAAGACCCAGGCTTCTGTTTCTAAGCCTGTGGCCTCGGCTCCGACTCGTATAGAGTCGAGATCGCTCGGCTGGAGCCGATTCTGATCCACTAAGCTTTTGGCCCGATGGCTATCGGTGCCGATCTGCTGACCACTGTGGTGTCGGTTCCAACCGCTCAGACACCTACGCGGGCATCGTGTCGGCTCCGATCGGCTCCGACACCCATGTGGCACAGGCATCGGTGTCGGCTCGATCGGCTCCGACACCGTTACTTTGGTGGCTGTGTCGGCTCCGGCTGGAGCCGATACATCGAGACGCTCTGCCGGCTCCGAAATCGGTGCCGACAGGATCAGTAATATCGGCACCGATGGCCCATTCCAGGAAGAGGTCGAGGTCTCCTTCCTTGGAGCCGATACTTTCGGCTCCGCCTCGCCTCTTCTATCGGAGCGGAGCCATCGGAGGCGATCTTCAAGGTCATCCAGGTTGTCAGATCATGACCTAGAGAGAGTGGTCAGTAGATTGCTCAAGTCACAGGTACTGGCCCAAATGCTACACAGTCCGTCTCAGCAGGCGACTGTTGGTCCACACCCGTTACAGTTCCTCCTTCAACTCTACCCCAGAGCTTGGAGTTGGAGTCTTCGGCTTGGTTACTGCTACGGCTGGAGGCGGATACCCCTTCTGTTCCTTCAGCCCTACTCTTATCTCCTCTTCCTTAGAGGGATTCGTGGTCGGGCTTCCATGGTCTCCTCCGAGGGGTGAGTGGCATCGGACCCTTGTCCGAGCCTGCTCTTCCCCTTTGTAGCCTCGGCCTTGGTGAGCTCGGCTCCGACATCTGCCTCGGAGACTTCCCTTTCGGTGGCCCCTGGAGTTCCTAGCTCTTCGAGCGGGCCTCTCGGACCTGCCTGGGAGGGAGCATTGAGGTGATGAAGAGTGTACTGGCCACTAGTATCAGTCAGCAGTCTCTTCCCGTAGCTCCTCCCTCTATTGTACCTGTTGACATCTCTGCCACTTCTCTTGCTACAGGACCCAGAGATCCTCCGCCTCAGGTTTCCCGTTGGGAATTTCCCCTCTTCCGAGGATTCTCCTGATGTTTCGGGAGATCCTCCTAGGAAGAGGACTTGTAAGAGGAAGCATGTAGACTCCCCGAGTCTGTCACTGGATACTGACTTTGATGAGTCAGAGGGATCCCCTAGATCCCCCTCTGAGGATGTCTCCTTCTCAGACATCCTAGAACTTCTGAAACAGAGGGGAAACTGGCCCACCAACAATCCCTCTGAGGATGAGTCAGTATACCTAGAGGCGTTTGGATCTCGGCCCTCCACCTCCTGGGTGTCTCCGCCTTTCGACCCCCTTATGCAGGTTATTGCTTGAAAGGCGTGGACAGCTCCTGACTCTGTAGAGCCAGTCCCTAGGAGGCCTTCTAAATTTATAACTGCCCCTAGTGACAAACAATTCCTTACCAAGGGTGTCCCGCTGATGCCATGGTGGTGGCTGCGGCCACCAAAAGGAACTTGCAGATCCTTCTGTGCCCGTCCATCCTCCTAATAAGGACTCTAGGACCATGGATAGGTACGGCAAGCGGATGTTTTCCTCAGCGACCTTTGCTATGCGTTCGCTGAATTATCTTTGTCACTTCACCAGACTCCAGAGAGATATCCTGAAGGAGCTGGGAGAAGTAGTTCAGGATCCTACAGCTGCAGGGGCCCAAGAAAAGATTGCTTCGCAGCTAGGAACCCTCAATTCCATTGCTAACTCCTCCATGCGGCTAATATCTTATGCTGCTGATGGAGCGAGTAGAGCCGCAGGCACAGGTGTGGCTCTTAGACGCCAAGCCTGGATGCGGCTATGTGATTTTGCGGATCACTTTAAGGCGTCCTTCACAAATTCTCCCTTTGATGGGTCAGCTTTGTTTGGCCCTCAGGTGAAGGAAACCTTGACCAGGTGTGAGCAGGACGGCAAGACTCTTTCTGCTGTTGGAGTCCGTTTTTCCACCCCTTCTAGGCCTTAACCCAAAGGACAGAAGGGTGGGAAGATGTGGTTCCGTAAATCCCAAGGAGTCACGCCGTATTCACGTGGTCAGTTTACCCCAAGAGGCAGAGGGGTAACAACAACAGACGCTCTAGAGGCAGAGGGGGTCCAAGAACCAGGGCAACAGGAGTCTCTTCCTGAGAAGCCCTTTCAGCATCCCTGAGGTGTTGCCCGGCTGTCCCTCCTTGGAGGCAGTCGGGAAGATTATCACTGTACCCAGAAGCCTGGCATTCCCTCACTCAAGACAGATGGGTACAGTCGATCATATCCAAGGGTTACATAATTCCTTTCGAGGAAAGTCCCTTCCCCTCAAGTTCCCTTCCAGATGTACCACCCGGTCTAAGGGACATTGCAGAGTCAGAAATCAAAACTACTGCAAAAAGAGCCATTCAGCCAGTTACAATAGACCATTCAGAGCCGGAATCTACTCAAGGTTCTTTTGGTCCCCAAAAGACGGGAGACTGGAGACCAATATTGGATCTCAGCAGACTCAACAAGTCTGTCAGGAAGACAAGATTCCGAATGGTCACTCTTCAGTCAATTCTGCCCTTCTTACAGAAGGACAACTGGATGTGCTCAATAGATCTTCAGGATGCGTACTATCACATCAAAATTCACAGACGCTCCAGGAGATTTCTCCGTTTTCGGCTGGGGTCCAGTCATTTCCAGTTCAGAGCCCTGCCCTTTGGTCTCACTACAGCCCCCAGAGTGTTCACCAAATGCATGGCAGTGGTCACGGCTCACCTGAGACGTCAAGGATTCCAGGTGTTTCCGTATCTCGACGACTGGCTCCTGTCAGCCACCACCAGGCATCAGCTTATACAAGCCAGGGATTACACAATAGACCTTTGTTTTCATTTAGGCATCTCAATCAACTTCGAAAAGTCATCCTTATCGCCCTGCCAGTCTATTACCTTCATAGGCGCAAACTTAGACACTGTTCGGATGTCAGCTACCCTTACAGAACAAAGAGTTTCAGACATTCAGACTCATGTCAGGATCATTCTGGCCAGCAAGAAAGTACAGGCCAGAATGGTTCTAAAGGTATTAGGTCTCATGGCTGCGGCCATTACTCTTCTTCCCCTGGCTCGATTCTACATGCGCCTCCTTCAGTGGATGCTGTTCACACAGTGGTCATACCAGCAACTCCCAATGCGTCACCAGATTCTGGTGACACAGACATGCAAACAACATCTTGCTTGGTGGATCACATCGTCTCAGGTTCACCAAGGCAGGTGCTTTGTACCCCGTCCCGATAGCCACTGTCACCACGCCTGCCTCCCTGATCCGGTGGGCGGGTCATTATCAGGGCAGGATGGTTCATGGGACGTGGCAACCGTTCGAGTACCATCTGCACATAAATGTCCTGGAGATGAGAGCAGTGCTTTTAACGTTGCAAGCCCTCAACGACTTTCTTCCCGTAGGGACAATTGCAGTCCACACAGACAACATGTCTGTAGTTTGGTATATCAACAAACAGGGCGGAACCAAGTCCTACCCCTTGTGTCGAGAAGCGCTCAGACTTTGGCAATGGGCGATCTCCTCTCATCGGTTTCTGGTAGCAACGCATATCCCTGGGAAAACCAACATTATAGCGGACAGATTGGGCAGAGCTATCCTCATGCCTCACGAGTGGTCTCTCAAGCAATCTATAGCGGAAGAGATTTTTCTGGAATGGGGTCGTCCATGTTGCGATCTTTTTGCTACTCCCCAAAACAGCAAATGTCCAGACTTTTTCAGCCTCTTCCCTCTATCAGGCCATCCCCCCAGAGACGCTCTGACCCAGGATTGGCCCCAGGGACTTCTTTATGCCTTCCCTCCATTTCCTCTGATCCCTCAGGTGATCCAGAAAGCTACCGTTTTGAGAGCCAAATTGATTCTCATTGCCCCTTACTGGCCTCGACAAGTTTGGTTCCCGTTCCTCCATCGTCACCTGTTGGTGCAGCCGTGGCATCTGGACCCAGTGCCAGATCTACTGATTCACCAATCCGGTCAGCTGCACAGGTCAATTCCTTCTCTCAACCTCACAGCATGGTTGCTCCACTTCCTTCCTTAGCCAGGCTTCCTTTGATCTCTAACCCAGTTAGAGATATCATAGTAGCTTCACTAAAATCCTCTACCAGGAGGATTTACACAAGCAAATGGTAACGTTTCTCTTATTGGGCTAAGGCCCAAAATATTGATCCTTTCACTGCCCCTGTTCAGGCAGTTCTGGACTTTTTAGCAGAGATTTTTAATGCAGGCTCCTCTTCTTCAACAGTCAGAGTTCAGTTGGCTGCTATTTCTAATTTTCATGTCGGGATAGCAGATCATAATATTATGTCCCATAGACTCTGCAGGGCCTTCTTGAAAGGAATTTTCCTACTAAAACCTCCAATCAGGAATCCTCCTCCTCAGTGGGATCTAAATTTGGTGCTGACATCATTGATTCTTCCCCTTCGAGCCAGCTGTTTCTTTTTCCTTGAAATATCTTTCTTGGAAAACTTTATTCCTAGTGGCTATTACATCTGCCAGGAGGGTGTCGGAACTTCATGCTCTTTCAGTTCGACCCCCCTATTTGATTTTTCACAAAGACAGAGTATCTTTGAGAACTAATCCATCCTTTTTACCTAAGGTCGCTTCAAAAAACAATCTGAATCAATCCATTGATCTCCCCGTATTCTTTCCTAACTATTCAGATAAAGCTGAACAAAAGCTACATTATCTTGACGTCCACCGTCAGCTCAGATATTATTTGGACAGAACAAAAAAATTTAGAAAATCTGATCAACTTTTTGTTTCCTATGCGGATAATAAAAAAGGCCTTCCTGTTTCTAAAGTGACTTTGTCCAGATGGCTTTCTTCGGTCATCACTGAAATTTATACGATCACGGGAAAACAGCTGTGCTCAAAACCTAAAGCACATTCAACTAGGAGTTTAGCTACTTCTACAGCTTTTCAAGCTAGACTGCCTTTGGATACTATTTGTGCAGCGCCACTTGGGCCACTCCTCACACTTTTGTTTCCCATTACAAATTGGACTTGGCCTCCAGGGACAGAGCCAGTTTTGGCTCTACAGTCCTCAAGAGTTTGTTCCATTGAGCCACCCAGGATAGAGGTGCTAGGGACGGTCCCATCAAGCAAGAATGAAGGCGAGATTGACAACTTAACATTAAGAAGTTATGTACCTACCATAACGTTCCATGTTAGTTGTCTTCTCTCGCCTTCTTTCTTGCGACCCTCCCTCCTTCCCCCTGGCCTGGACAGACCTTGTATAAGAAACTATTATGCTAAGACCATTCAGACCTGGTCCTTTTTCCATCTGTAAGTTTCTTCTTCCTTTGGGAAGTTTTGTTTATGCTTGGTGTTATTGCCCTTTTGTCAACAAACGAGATCTGGGTACTTCCTGCCTTGCATCATGGGATATGGGGCTGCCTCAAGCTGGTAAAAGGAGTTCTCGAGCTAAAGCAAGTGCCGAGTCGGAGCCGAGGGATCGGCTCCGAACCCATCAAGCAAGAAAGAAGGCGAGAGAAGACAACTAACATGGAACGTTATGGTAGGTACATAACTTCTTATTCCTTGTAGCCATTACTTCAGCAAAAAGAGTGTCGAAACTTCAGGCTCTTTCTGTAAAGCCTCCATACCTGATTTTTCACCCTGATAGAGTGTACCTCAGGATCAATCCCTCCTTTCTTCCCAAGATAGCATCAGAAACCAACATAAACCAATCCATAAATTTACCGGTTTTCTTCCCTAAATATCAAAATAAGGGTGAATACAAGCTGCACTCATTGGATGTTCATAGGCAGCTTCGTTTTTATACTCATAGGACGGCTGGCCATAGACAATCCGACCAGCTGTTCGTTTCCTTTGCCAAATTTAACTTGGGGAAAGCTATCTCTAAAGTATCTTTATCTCGCTGGATTTCCCAATGTATCCTACTAGCTCATCAAGCCTCGGGTAGACCCGCACCAGAAGGAGTTCGTGCTCATTCCACTCGCTCCATTTCTACTTCTGCGGCTTTCAAGTCTAGAGATGTTAAGTTGTCAATCTCGCCTTCATTCTTGCTGGATGGGTTCGGAGCCGATCCTCGGCTCCGACTCGGCACTAGCTTTAGCTTAGGAACTCCTTTTACCAGCTCGAGGCAGCCCTATATCCCATGATGCAAGGCGGAACTACCTCAGATCTCGTTTGCCGCTTAGCGAAAGAGGTCTCCTTTACCAGCAGAGGTAAGTGAATTTCTTGTAAAAGAAAGAGAAGCTTAGTTAGTATTTTTATTTCCCCTTTTTTAGTCATAGTGTAGTCTGTAGTGAATACAGCCCACCCTATTCCCTTATTTTTCAAACCTTTATAACTTCTTTTTAAACCTTAGTGTAAAAGTTTTAGTTGGGCCTTAATCCCCAGTTGTTAATCCCAACCTGTGTGTTGTGTGTAGGGGATTAATTTGTGTGTTTGTTGGGGTTTGTCTGTGTTTCTTCCACCTAGGATATGTCTAGGGAAGGCAAGGTCTCAGGCTTCAAGAAGTGTGACTCGTGCTGTCAGAAAATGTCTGACAGACGGTCACACTTCTTGTGTTTATTGCCTGGGGCGTTTGCACCTGCAGGACTCCTGTGCTTTGTGTCACTCCTTTAGCCAGAGAGTCCTACAGGAAAGGAGGAACAAACTTATCCTCCGTGGCTTACTTAAGCCAGAAGGTTCTCCCTCGAAGGCAGGGTCTGGGAAACCTTCTAAGCCACCGAAGGCTCAGGCTTCAGTATCCAAGCCTCCTCCGGTGGCTCGGCTCCGTCGGGCGAGATCGGCGGCTGGAACCGATGTATCTGCTTCAAGGTAGTGGGTTCGGTGCGGCTGGCTCCGATACCTTATCTACTGTAGCCTTGTCGGCTCCGGCTGGAGCCGACACTTTATCAGCATCGGGCCGAAACCTTCGCTCCATCTGGAGTTCAGGGACTTCGGCTCCGATGGCTCCGTCCGGAAGAGATCTCGGTCCCCTTTACTGAGTATCCACTCTGCTCCGGGTCTCCTCTTTTGTCGGGCGGAGCCATCGGAGCCGATATTCGAGATCTTCCAGGCTGTCTGACCACGACTTGGAGAGGGTGGTAAGCAGGCTGTTGAAGTCTCAGGCACTGGCCCAAATGCTCCATAGCCCGTCTCATCAGACTTCGCTATAGCCTCACCCTTGAACTTCCTCCTCCGACTCCACATTGCAGTTCGGGCGGAGCTTCTCGGGACAGCGACTGTTTGGTGCGAGCCGATACATCCTTCGGCTCCGTCATCCTCGCTCCGATCTCCTCCTTGAGACCTTCCTTGGAGGATCCGGTCGTCGGGTTTCCTTGTCGGCTCGAGGGGCTAGTGGCATCGGACCCTTGTCCGACCCGCTCTCCTCTCGGGCTTGCTTGTAAGCTCGGCGCCGACATCGACCTCGAGCCTTCCCTCTCAGTGGAGCCGGGCATTCCTGTTTCCTCGGGCGGGATATTCCGGCCTCCGGGAGGGAGCCTTTGAGGTGATGGAGTGTCCTGGCCTCTGAGCCTGGTCAGCGGTCCATCCCTCTAGCTCCTCCCTCATCAGTGCCTGCAGACGCCTCTTGCCAGCCTCTTGCTCTCAGGCCCAGGGATCCATCGCCCCAGGTTTCCCCATTGGGAATTTCCTCCTCTTCCGTGGTTTCTCCTGTTCCTGCAGGGGAACCCCCTCGGAAGAGGCGTGTAAGGAAACACACAGACTCCCTGAGTCTACTACATCTGATACCGACTTAGATGAGTCGGAGGGTTCCCCACGATCCCCCTCTGAGGATGTCTCCTTTTCAGACATCCTTGAGCTCCTCAAACAGAGGGGGAATTGGCCCTCCATTGACTCCTCCGAGGATGAGTCGGTATACCTGGAGGCTTTTGGATCCCGACCCTCCACCTCCTGGGTGTCTCCGCCTTTCGACCCACTGATGCAGGTAGTGGCTCGGAAGGCGTGGGCGGCTCCAGATTCTGTGGAACCTGTTCCCAGGAGACCATCCAAATTCATCACTGCCCCTTCGGACAAACAGTTCCTTTCCAAGGGTGTCTCTGTGGATGCTATGGTGGTGGCGGCCACTAAGAAGGAACTGGCGGATCCTTCAGTACCTGTCCATCCTCCTAACAAGGATTCTAGGACCATGGACAGGTATGGAAAGCGGATGTTTTCTTCAGCGATCTTTGCTATGCGTTCGCTGAATTATCTTTGTCACTTCACCAGGCTTCAACGAGATGTTCTCAAGGAACTGGGTGAAATAGTCCAGGATCCTTCTGCTGCTGGGGCTCAGGAAAAGATTGCCTCGCAGCTTGCAATCCTGAATTCCATATCTAACTCCTCCATGCGGCTCATATCCTATGCGGCCGATGGAGCGAGCAGGGCCGCAGGCACAGGACTTGCTCTTAGACGCCAAGCCTGGATGCGGCTTTGTAATTTTGCGGACCCCTTTAAGGCGTCCTTCACTAATACCCCCTTTGATGGTTCGGCTTTGTTCGGATCTCAGGTGAAGGATACCTTGACAAGGTGTGAGCAGGACGGTAAAACTCTTTCTGCCGTTGGAGTCCAGTTTTCCACTCCTTCTAGACCATACCCCAAGGGTCAGAAGGGGGGGGAGATGTGGTTCCGTAAAGCCCAAGGAGCTACACCGGACACACGTGGTCAGTTTACCCCCAGAGGCAGAGGGGGTAACAATAATAGACGCCGCCCTAGAGGCAGGGGGGTCCTCAGAACCAGGGCAACAGGGAGTCTCTTCCTGAGAAGCCCTTTCAGCACCCCTGAGGTGTTGCCTGACTGTCCACCCTTGGAGGCAGTCGGGGGAAGGATTTCAAGAGATGTGGGTACAGTCGATCATATCCGAGGGTTACAAAATCCCCTTTGAAAGGTTTCCCGTACCTCTACAATCCCTTCCAGACATCTCACCCGGTCAAAGGGATTTGGCAGAACAGGAGGTTTCAAAGCTCCTAGAAAAAAGAGCCGTCCAGACTGTGCCGGCAGACCAGGTAGGATCCGGCGTCTACTCGAGATTCTTTTTGGTCCCCAAAAGGATGGGAGATTGGAGACCAATATTAGACCTGAGCAATCTAAACAGATTTGTCAAGAAGGCAAGATTCCGGATGGTCACGCTTCAGTCCATTCTGCCCTTTCTGGGCAAGGACAACTGGATGTGCTCTATAGACCTTCAGGATGCTTACTATCACATAAAGATTCACAGACGCTCCAGAAGGTTTCTCCGCTTTCGGCTAGGGACCAGTCATTACCAATTCAGAGCACTGCCCTTTGGCCTCACTTCAGCCCCCAGAGTGTTTACCAAATGCATGGCAGTGGTCACAGCTCATCTGAGACGTCAAGAATTCCAGGTGTTTCCCTATTTGGACGACTGGCTCCTCTCCGCCACCACCAAGTGTCAGCTTCTTCAGTCCAGAGACTACACTCTACAGCTTTGCAGGAGTTTGGGAATTTCAGTAAATTTGAAAAATCTTCTCTGCTGCCTTGCCAATCTATCACCTTTATAGGCAGAATTAAACACCGTCAAAATGTTAGCCAGACTAACAGATCAAAGAATTCTGGACATCCAAAAATTGCTCGCTTCTATTGCAAAGCAACAAGATCAAAGCCAGATTTATACTGAAGGTTCTAGGTCTTATGGCTGCGGCCATTGTTCTTCTACCACTGGCTCGCTTCCACATGCGTCTTCTGCAGTGGATGCTATTCACGCAGTGGTCGTACCACAGTCTCCCGATGAGGCACGAAATCTTGGTAACACAGTCGTGCAAGCTCATCTGAACTGGTGGATATCTTCCCCTCTTCTTCATCAGGGCCGACCCTTTATTCCCCTCCTCCAGTTGCCACAGTCACTACGGATGCCTCTCTGATCGGGTGGGGGGGGGCATTATCAGGGCAGGATGGTCCACGGGACGTGGCAACCCATAGAATACCATCTGCACATAAATGTCCTGGAGATGAGAGCAGTGCTTTTAACGTTGCAAGCCCTCAACGACTTTCTTCCCACGGGACTATTGCAGTACAAACGGACAACATGTCCGTAGTCTGGTACATCAACAAACAGGGCGGGACCAGGTCCTATCCGTTATGTCGAGAAGCTCTCAGACTTTGGCAATGGGCGATCTCTTCTCAGCGGTTTCTGATAGCAACGCACATCCCCGGCAGGTCCAACCTATTAGCGGACAGGCTGAGCAGATCCATTCTGATGCCTCACGAGTGGTCTCTCAATCAATCTGTAGTGGATCAGATTTTTCTGAAGTGGGGCACTCCTTGTTGCGATCTTTTGCTACTCCTCAAAACAACAAGTGCCCGATTTCTTCACTCTTTCCCCTTCCAGGCCAACCCCTGAGAGACTCTCTAACCCAGGATTGGCCCCGGGGACTTCTGTACGCTTTTCCTCCTTTTCCCTTGATTCCACAAGTCATTCAGAAAGCAACCGTTTTGAGAGCCAAGTTGATCCTCATTGCCCCATATTGGCCTCGACAAATTTGGTTTCCGTCTCTGCATCGTCACCTTCTGGTGCAGCCCTGGCATCTGGACCCAGTTCCGGATGTCTTGATCCACCAATCGGGTCATCAGCACCGGGCCATTCATTCTCTCAACCTCACTGCTTGGTTGCTCCACTTCCTACCCTAGCCAGGCTACCGATGATTTCGGACTCAGAGACATTTTAGTGTCTTCCTTGAAGTCGTCCACTAGGACTATTTATGCTAGCAAGTGGCGACGTTTTTCTATTTGGGCAAATTCCCGAAATATTGACCCCTTTACTGCTCCTGTACATTCGGTTTTAGATTTCCTGGCGGAGGTTTTTCATTCAGGATCCTCGTCATCTACAGTCAAAGTACAACTGGCTGCTATTTCCAAGTATCATGTTGGCTTGCATGACAATAACATTATGTCTCATAGGTTATGCAAGGCCTTTTTGAGAGGAGTTTTCCTCCTAAAACCACCTATAAAGCATCCTCCTCCGCAATGGGATCTAAACTTAATGTTGGCATCCTTGATACTACCTCCCTTCGAACCGTCTGCTTCATGTTCTTTGAAGATGTCCTTCATGGATGCATCTGCAGTCATAACAAATGGGTTGTCCTGTCATCAGGCAGCCCTTCGGTCGTCCGGATTCCAAAGTCTGGGTCCGGCTTCGGCTGATGTCGCACTTCACCCGACGTCATCTCTGCTGGTCTTCGGGTATAAAGGCATCAGCCGACGCCATTTTCCTCAGTCTTTCTTGCGCGTGGCCGAAGCAGAAGCTGTTCGCAAGTGCCGGTCGGTCAGATCCAGAGATTACTACTACCGAATACTACTTCGAAGACTTCTAAAAAGCTAAGTACCCCATTGGGAACTCTTTCTTGCCTCAGCCGATGTCAGAAAAAGTCAATAACTGTTTAACTTGTGGGAACCAAATTATTAAAAAACGCAAAGACAAAGACCGACACTCGCGGTCCGCGGTTTCGGCCGAAACCACGGTTAAGCAAGCCGCGAGTGTCTCAGTTTCGGCCGAAACCGAGAAAACGGGTCAGTCTTCAGCCGAATCCATGACTACTACTGAGGCTCCTGCTACCTTACTTGAATCGGCCTCAGACATTTTGCCTATAACTGTGGTTCCTAGTGATATCAGACACCATCCCTTTGGATGTCTCTACCCCAGCACGTGGTGATGCTAGGCCTCCTGCAGCCATGTCTATTAAGGCCTTTGCCAGGGCTAAAGCAGCCAAATCTGCTAAATCAGTGCCTGTTAAGCCCCCCTCACACAGGCCCACTTCTAGTTCCCAAATGCTTACTCTGGCAGAAGATTTAATATCCTTAATTAGGGGATCCCAATCTCACCCAGACAGAGCCTCTCAACCCCCAGAAAAAAGACCTAGAGCAGAGCCCCCCGAGCCAGTGTCCACTGATGATTCTGCGGATGACTCAGACATTACAGACCAGCCAGAGGCTCCTTTTTCTACTTATGAAGATTCCGATGCTGAAGAATCCATTCCAGCTGCCTCTCCACCAGAGGAATTTTCCTTTGGGGAAACCTTACATGCCATGAGAGAACAATTCTAATGGCAGGGACAAGATTTCTCAGATTCAAGAAAAAGGCTTAGGACTTTTCTGCACTTACCACAACATAGGCCCTTAGCTATACCTCCTGTACTGCCTGTTGTGGATGATGCATTTAATGATGTTTGCACAGATAGATTTTACAGGGTGCCAGACACTCATCACCACCTATACAAGGCTCCACTTGCAGACCCCGAAACTATATCCCAGGGGCCTAAGGCAGTAGCCTCGACCACAGCAAAAAACCCTACTCCTTCTGAAAGGGAATCCAGGTCCTTAGAGAGATGGGGGAAAAAAGTTTACACCTCTGCTACTCTCTCAGCTAGAGCTTTAAACTGTCAGTTTCATATGATCCAATACCAAGAGTTTATGCTTGATCAGTTAACTAAAAAACTGTCCTCTGATGAATCCTTAGATAAGAAATATGTATTAGAAATGGTGAATAACATCCAACAGGTTAGTAACCATTCCTTAAAATGTGGCTATGATGCACTGGAGGCTTCATTTAGATCAGCCATGACTGGCACAGTGATAAGAAGGCATGCATGGTTGAAAGAACAGGTCTTACCGGATCATGTTAAAGCAAAGCTATTAGATGTTCCTATGGATAAGGCCAGTCTATTTGGTACACCTGCCCAGCAAGTAATGAAGAAAATAGAAGAAAAGGCAAAATCTGTACAAACAGTTAAAGATTTCTTACAGGTTCAGCCCCCAAGGTTTAGCAGGAACTGGCCTGCCAAAAATTGGCCCTTTCCTGACTCCACAAGATCCCAAAGGGGCAGGAATAGACGCTCTAGAGGCAGAAATCAATCCAGAGGAGGTGCCTACAGAGGACGACAGTGGCAAGGCAATAACCGAGGCACAGACACAACCACTGCCACTGCAACAGGACAGTCACAGTGACTTGGCTCTGACACCGCCTACCAGGGAGCAAATAGCAGCACCTTTAGGCGGAAAGTTAGCCTTATTTTCGAAAAATTGGCACTATATCACAAAAGACAAGTGGATTTTCAAACCATAGACCAAGGCTACCGGTTCCACTTCCACACCTTACCAGTAAAAAGAGGAATGCCAAACCTACCTCCAAATCAAAAAATAGAAGCTCTACAGCAGATAGCGGAATTATCAAAGATGAGAGCTGTGGAAAGAGTACCAATAACAGAACAGGGCAAAGGATTCTACTCCAGACTCTTCCTAATACCAAGAAAAGAGAAAAGTTGGAGACCTATTCTCGACCTGTCCGTCTTAAACACATACATCATTGTCCCAAAATTCAAAATGCTGACCCTACAGCAACTCCTTCCCATGCTGGGCAAGGAGTGTTGGCTGGTAACTCTAGATCTCAAGGAGGCATACCTACACGTCCCCATTCGACCAAATTGTAGAAGATACCTCAGATTTCTTGCAGGATCAGAGCATTATCAATTCTCAGCATTGCCCTTTGGCTTATCTACTGCGCCCAGAGTATTCACAAAATGCCTGGCATCAGTAATCGCTCACTGCAGACTACAGGGAATCCAAATTTATCCATACCTGGACGACTACCTGTTACAAGCGTACAACAAAAGCAAGCTGACAACAGATTTACAAAGGGTCATTTACTTGCTACAAGCCCTGGGATACACAGTCAATTTACAAAAGTCAAGGCTGATACCATCCCAAACAAGAACATTCTTGGGCGCGGAATTGGACACAGTAAAACAAATGGCATTCCTAACTACAGAAAAACAAAAAGAGCTCCCTCTTTACTTCTTGGCATTAACAAAACAGAACAAACTAACAGCAAGAAAAGTTCTGCAGGCCTTGGGCTTCATGGCATCATGCATAATCTTGGTCCCACATGCCAGACTGCATATGAGAAAGCTACAGTGGTACCTAAAGAATTTATGGTCTCAGCACAGGCACAGCTTAGAAACAGAAATCCCACTAATCCCATGCCTAAAACAGGAGATCTGAAGTAGGCAGACTTCATTCGTCTGCAACCTGTGGGTATCGGATCCGACCTCGGATCCGAGCCGGCAATTCAAAAGCTTAGGCTCCGAGCTCCTAGCTCCTCCCTCTTACCCATAACCCCTTGCCAAGCCCTGACTGACCTCAGATTTCGTTTGCCGCTTTTCAAGTAGCTACGGAATTCCAGAGCTCCTGGCGTTGGTGAAAGATAAGAGATAGTTTTTGACTGAAAAAGTTTTCAAATTCTTTAATTTCTTTCTTGTTTCAGATAGTTTAGTGTGTGTTTAGGCTTTCCTCTCTCTTTTTGTTTAATTTTATCGGGTTTTGCGTAGTGTTTGTGTGTGTGTAGTGTGTTAGGCCTTAGGGTTACTATGTCGGAAGCCCATAAGGCTGTGTTTTCAAAATGTACCGAGTGTGGCCATAAGCTATCCCCAGCAGATGGCCACACTCGGTGCGTTAAATGCTTGGGGGTTGAACACCTGTCATCTGGTTGTACCATTTGTGCAGGGTTCAACCCCCGGGCTTTGAGGGAACGGAGGTCGAAGTTGGTGCTGGCGGGTCTTTTACCCCCAGATACCGCTTGCCTCTGCCCTTCCACTCAGCAACCTGTTGCTGTGAGTTCTTCCCCTCCGGCTGGGACTCAACCTCCCTCAAAGTTGCCGGAGGGGAAGGATTCTTCTAAGGAAAGACAGAAGGAGAGGCACAGGGAGAAGCACCATAGAGGAGGCGAAACTTCCAGTTCGGCTCCTCTGTCTAAGCGGGCCTCCCCTGTGCCTTCTAGCTTTCCTCCTCCTCGGCTCCACTCCCTCGGTTCTCTCCTGGACCCGAGGAGGAGGAGGCTAGCCCTTCCAGGAGGTCACCGAGGCTCTCTAGGTCCGCCGGTGGCCTCCTCTAGATCAACCTTTTCTATGAGCGAAGCTGATATGGACGGATGATGAGGAAATTCATCCAGGCCCAAATGCAAATGGGAGTGCTCCTAGCCCCCATCCGGGAGGGCTTGACCCCTTTTTCGCCCCTTAGCTCCTTCTCCGACCCATACCACGGGTTCGGAGCTATCGGCGCCGTGCAGATTTGGATCCGGGGTGGGTCGGATCCGATAGGTCGGCGCACCTCGGATCCGTCCCAGCCCTTGAGTGCTTGGTGCTTCGGACCCGACCTCTCGAGCCGAGGCGAGCCTCGGATCCGAGGGAGCTGGTGTGTCTTCGGCTCCGTCCAGGTCGGAGCACACTGGTCTCGGATCCGGCGGTTTCGCTCCGACTCGATCCGTCGTCGGATCCAGTGGGGTCGGCTCGGGGCTTAGAAGCTGGCTCCCCTCGGCTTTCAACGTTATGGAAAGGGCACTGTCGAGGACATCCGGACCCCGGTCCCTGCCACGGCTCCATCCGCACTCCATTGCAGTTGGGCCAGGCCCCACCAGCCGGTCCCAGGGACAGCCCGCCTCGATGTCCCAAGTGGTTCCCTTGGAACATCCAACTGCTGAAGAGTACTCCTCGGACAGCCCCGATGAAGTACCTCGGGCGTAAGTGCAAGAGGAGGCACATGGACTCCCCTGAGTCCGTCACGGAAGACACGGACTTGGATGAAGGG
The DNA here is from genome assembly GCF_019279795.1 of Protopterus annectens. NCBI lineage: Eukaryota > Metazoa > Chordata > Ceratodontiformes > Protopteridae > Protopterus > Protopterus annectens. Next base: position 920,143,023 of record NC_056744.1, read on the forward strand.
AAGGCTCCCCTAGGTCACCCCTGAGGGCGTCTCATTTGGAGACATCATGGAGATGTTAAGGATCAGGGGGTGGTCTGCCCCAAGGCTTCTTCGGACGAGTCTGTGTTCTTGGAGGTATTCGAGGCGGCCCTTCTACCTCTTGGGTGTCCCCTCCTGCTGACCCCTGGTGGATCTTATATCCATCAGGCGTGGAAGGATCCGGACACCATTGAGCCTATCCTAAGCGCCCGGACCGCATTCTTTCTCCTCCATCAGACCGCACCCACTGGAGTAAGGGTCCCCCAGTAGATGCCATGATGATGGCTGCAGCCACGAAGAGGGAATTGGCCCAGGAGAGTCCCTCCGTCCATCCTCCGGGCAAGGAGTCCCGTTCGATGGATCGCATTGGGAAGCGAGTTTTAGTTCAGCGACCTTCTCCTTGAGCGCCGCGAACTACATGGCACATGTCATTAGGATGCAGCGGGATCTGATTAAAGAATACGCTGCATCTCCCCCGGAGTCCATCTCGAGTGAGGACAAACAGGTTTACTCCACCCGGATGGCCACTCTCAGATCAGTTTCCAATACATCTATCGGCTGCTGTCTTATGCTACTGAGGGAGCCGCTAGAGCCAGCGGAGCAGGCCTAGTCATGAGGCGACAGGCCTGGCTCCGCCATTGTGATTTTGCAGAGCCCTTCAAGGCGACCTTCGAATGCCCTTTCGATGGTTCTGCCTTGTTTGGCAAGACTGTTCGCGAGACATTAGTCCAGAGCGAAGGACGGAAGACGCTGTCTGCCGTCAGTCCGCTTCTCAGCTCCCCAGAGGTCCTTCTCTAAGAACCAAAAGGGACAGAAGAAGATGTGGTTCCGAAGTCGCAGCAGTCCCAACCTGCTCCGGATAACCAGTCCTTCCGTGGCAGAGGAGGACGGGGAGGTCGTCGTGCCAGAGGCAGGGGGGCTCCTGGCAACTTTGGGTCCAGAGAACCCTTCTCGGAGAGACCCACGCAGCAGCCCTGAAGGGTTGCCCGGCTGTCCGTCTCTGGAGGCAGTCGGGCGGTTCGATGCACCTGACTTCTTGGGAGTCCATAACAACAGACAGTTGGGTGCTTGAGTTATATCCAGAGGATATTCAATACCCCTATTCAAGATTCCCAAATCTCGCAGCCTCCCAGATGTTCCACCCGACCAAAGGGAGGCGGCAGCTATCGAAATCGAGCAGCTGCTAGGAAAAAGAGCCATCCAGCGCGTCCCCCCAGATCAAACCGGATTAGGGTTTTACTCCAGGTTCTTTTTGGTGCCAAAGAAGACGGGGGACTTAAGACCAATCTTAGACCTTTCCCAGTTGAACCTGTCAGTAACCAAGCAAAAGTTCTGGATGGTCACCCTGGAATCTATACTCCCCCTCTTGTGGGAGAACGACTGGATGTGTTCCATAGACCTCAAGGATGCGTACTACCACATTCGGATGGACAGACGATCCAGGAGGTTTCTTCGCTTCCGGCTGGGAGTCAGTCATTATCAGTTCAGGGTCCTCCCCTTTGGTCTCACCTCAGCCCCCAGGGTGTTTACCAAGGTGCTAGCGGTGGTAGCGGCCCACCTGAGGCTCCAGGGATTACAGGTCTTTCCGTACCTGGACGACTGGCTCCTGACGGCATCATCAAGGCATCTTCTGTGCTCAGCCAGGGATTACTTTCTTCAACTAGCACCAAGGCTGGGTATCACGATCAACTGGGAGAAATCTTTTCTGAATCCCACTCAAATTATAGATTTCATAGGAGGAAGACTAGACACCAGATCAATGCGAGCCTTCCTCACCCCAGACCGTATCGCCAGCCTGAAGTGTCATGTGACAGCGATCCTGCAACCATCTCCATCTGCAGCTTGGTCCTGAGGGCCCTAGGTTCTATGGCGGCAGCTATCCGCTTCTCATTCATGCCCGTTTACGCATGCGGGTTCTTCAATGGACCCTTCAAGTTCAGTGGTCTCCTCTTTGTTCGTCTCTAAACGCTCCGATTGTGATCAGCAGAGCGTGCAGGGACTCCCTTCTTTGGTGGCTTCTTTCTCCGGAGCCCTGGCAGGGAGACCTTTTGCTGCATTTCCCGAGCCACAGTGACCACGGACGCTTCTTGCCTCGGGTGGGGGCATTCTGCGGAAAGATTGTCCAAGGCACGTGGAATCCCACAGAGACGTCATTGCATATAAATGTCCTGGAAATGAGGGCGGTGCTCCTAGCGTTGCAAGCACTTCACCACGTTCTTCCTTCAGGGACTATTGCGATTCAGACAGACAACATGTCGGTAGTCTGGTATATCAACAAGCAGGGAGGAACCAGGTCTTACCCCTTTGTCGAGAGGCCATGAGAGTCTGGGAATGGGCAATTTCCACCAAACGCTTTCTGGTAGCAACGCACATTCCGGGAAAGTCCAACATCCTTGCGGACAAGCTCAGTCGCACTATCCTTTCTCCACACGAGTGGTCCCTCAATCCTCAAGTAGCGAAGAAGATTTTTGCCGTTTGGGGGCAACCCTGTTGCGATCTTTTTGCCTCTCCCTCAAACGCCAAATGCGACAATTTCTTCGCTCTGCTTCCCCACCAGGGAGTTCGAGGATGCTCTGGTGCATGCTTGGCCTCGGTCTCCTTTATGCCTACCCTCCACTTCCTCTGATGCAGAGGCTTCTGCAGAAAGCCAACAGTTTGGGGAGCAGAATGATTCTCATTGCCCCATTCTGGCCTCGACAGCCTTGGTTCCCCTTTGTATGGTCTCACATAATCAATCCACCATGGATTCTGGATCCAATTTCGGATCTCATCTCTCACCCTCTGGGAATGTCAGTTCCCAATCTGCGGACCCTGAAGTTGACAGCTTGGCTGCTCCAGTTCCAACCTTAATTAGGACTCCCGGTATCTCTTCACCGGTCAAGGCCATTCTAGTGGCTGCTCATAAACCTTCCACCAGACAGGTTTATCGGAGTAAATGGAAGAGATTCTCTATATGAGCAGGACAGAGAACTTTGGATCCTTTCTCAGCTCCTATGTCAGTGGTGCTGGATTTTCTAACAGACCTCTTTCATCAAGGGGCTAGTTCTTCCACGATTAAGGTACAATTGGCAGCTATCTCTTATTATCACATTGGTCATGACACAGCTCCCCTTATGACGGCGAAATTATGCAAAGCATTTCTCAAAGGAGTTTTTTTGTTAACTCATTCACTCCAGAGCAGCTCAGGAAAAGCTGCCTGCTGAATTCCACCATAGGAACAACAGAGCAGCCTGAGCTCATTTTCAGAAAATCCATTTGTAATACTATACAGAAAACAAATGCTCATAACTCTTTAACTATAAGAGCTACACTAAAAATGTAAACGCGAAAGTTGTTCAGCAGACACTGACCTTTCCAACAGTGTAAATGTTGATAGTGCATATCAAAGTCATAATGAAATGTTTGGCAAGGAATGCTGATATTGTGCAATTTTTTAAATTTTTTGGAAAAGCAAAGCACAATATCTTGGTCTATGTACCATGCAAACCCATACAATTTGAATTTAATTTGTTAGTATGAATGTCAGCTTTAAAATGATACTTTAACCATAACTGTGTGACACTCCTTTCATGAGATATTCACAGAAATATGATTAGTATATTATTTCTCATAATTGATAAATAAACATAGCATAATATCTCATCACCTGTAACAGACAGAGCCTACATATCAGTGTAGAAGTTGTGCATCTGAATGTCAGCTTCAAAATGATGCATCATTTGTGTGATTACCATGCTCCCTCGCAAAGATATGGGCATAATAATGAGAAGTATTGTAAATGTATAATTTTCATATTTTTACAAGACTAAACAAACTGTGATATCTGTACGTGTGTACAGTGCCAAGACACAGTTCTTTTACCATGATGTAAGGAGTAACACTGTCTTCAAAATGATGCATTATTTCACACAATGTGGTGCTCCCTTGCAAAGTTATTTACCAAAATATGAAAAAAATCATAATTTCCATAACCTAAGTCGGAAACAAACTTTGATATCTGCCTATGAGTACAACATACAGGTACCATTCTTTTACCATGTTAGAACTATAAATAATCTTTTCAAAATGAGGTATTACTTAGCACATTCAGATGCTCCCTTGCCAAGTTATTTACCAAAATATGAAAAAAATCATAATTTTCATAACCTAAGTCCAAAACAAACTTTGATATCTGCACATGTGTCAAACATACAGGCACAATTATTTTACCATGTTAGAACCAGCAATACTGTCTTCAAAATGAGATATTACTTGGCACATTCAGATGCTCCCTTGCAAAGTTATTTACCAAAATATGAAAAAAATAATAATTTCCATAACCATAAGTCTCAGACAAACTTTGATATCTGCACATGTGTCAAACATACTGGCACAATTCTTTTACCATATTAGAACCAGCAATACTGTCTTCAAAATGAGATATTACTTGGCACATTCAGATGCTCCCTTCCAAAGTTATTTACCAAAATATGAAAAAAATCATAATTTCCATAACCTAAGTCCGAACCAAACTTTGATATCTGCCTATGAGTACAACATACAGGTACCATTCTTTTACCATGTTAGAACTATAAATAATCTTTTCAAAATGAGGTGTTACTTAGCACATTCAGATGCTCCCTTGCAAAGTTATTTACCAAAATATGAAAAAAAATCATAATTTCCATAACCATAAGTCTCAAACAAACTTTGATATCTGCACATGTGTCCAACATACAGGCACAATTCTTTTACCATGTTGGAACCAGCAATACTGTCTTCAAAATGAGATATTACTTGGCACATTCAGATGCTCCCTTGCAAAGTTATTTACCAAAATATGAAAAAAATAATAATTTCCATTACCATAAGTCTCAGACAAACTTTGATATCTGCACATGTGTCAAACATACTGGCACAATTCTTTTACCATATTAGAACCAGCAATACTGTCTTCAAAATGAGATATTACTTGGCATATTCAGATGCTCCCTTGCAAAGTTATTTACCAAAATATGAAAAAATCATAATTTCCATAACCTAAGTCCGAAACAAACATAGATATCTGCACATGTGTACAACATACAGGCCCAATTCTTTTATATGTTGGAACTATCAATATTATACATATACACATACAATACATATTCGATTGTACATGCTAGCACTCTCCTGAAACAGTTCTTTCTCAGCATCTTCACCAGCTTCTTACCACAGTTATTTGCCAAACTCATAAAAATATATTTTACACAACACATTTCATAATAGAGTTGTACTTACCATACTGGTCCCTACTTGGTCATGGGTGTTTTCCATTCTTCTCACAAGCTGCATATTTCCAATCCTGCATAGCTCTCCTCACACCATTGTGGATGTCAGTCAATAAAAAGGCAATGCCTTCCTCAGTTAGGTGAACGCCATCCCTTCTGAACAGGTGAACATCTTTTGTGGTGATGCTGTCAGGACAGATTGTAGATCCACCGATCACACAAAATGACAACGTGGCCACCACAACTGCAGGTGTTCAAAAATTGCTCTGATTTGAAACCGCAGCCTTCCCAGTGGTTGACTGATGACAGTGTCAGAATGTGGACAAACCTGTACAGCAAAGAAAATGCAAACAGTTTACTACTGATGTTTGACAGATCTATTGGAAAAGTACATATATATGTATATCATAATACATTACCTGATTAGACCATCCAAATCTTCACTCCTATCCACAGGGGCATTATTCTTTTCATAAGGTATATAAGTGGTGATAATGCTGCGGAGGTACATACCTACCACCCGTGAAAACACAAAATTACACACAACGACTGACAAGGGGGCACAGAAAGGGCACATGTAAAGATAAAAAACAGAGTAAGGACTGCAACTCCACTAATATGCTAGGACAGGCACGGGACATCAGGCCGTGGGCATCTGAAGTGTCCCATACCTGTGCTGGCTACCCACTCAGACTGCTGGTAGCAGCAATGACTCCTGATTGCATGCAGTGCCAGCACTCTGCCTTACCTCTACCTTTTCCATGTACATGTGTCCTTTCTTCATGGTCATAAGGACTGAAAGGGGGGAGCTAATGTAAAGGGTCTTACCCTGACCTACATACATTTACTACACCTGAAGGGAGGGAAACTAAGTGGAGAGCTCATCCAAGTTCCCAACTGCAATCCAGGTCGATCACAAGATCCATGGATGGCTGGGTATGCCCCCCGTGATGCACCCACCAACACAAGAGAAGTTGGCATAAATCTCTGAAGAGGAACCTTCCTGACCATACTGATATTCATGTGTATGTGTATATGTGCAAGTACATTATGTACATACATATATATCGATATACACACATATGCACAGATATATATATATATATATATATATATATATATATATATATAGATATATATCTATCTATCTATATATATATATATATATATATATATATATATATATATATATATAAATAAAACATCAGAGGTTTTGGAGGATAGGTAGTTGATGAACAATGGAGGGGGTGACTTGCAATGACTACAAATAGAGAAAAAACACAATCTGGCTTGTGCATTCATCAAAGTGATAACGACTTCTACTAAAAGTGATAACTCACTGCTGTATTGTAATTGCACTTATTGCTAATGTGATAATGACCTTCCTTTCAGTACTGAAAAGTTATGTATGCTCAGACAAAGGTGATAATTGCTGCACATAACCTGTTGACTAGGCATTCATTATATTACCTTGTGCAGCTGTTGTGTAACACAGACTCATTATCAGTAAGGAGAATACCTGAGTAATTCAGTAAAATAGTATAACACTTACATATTACTGAGCCCTTCCTCCCACGTAAATTCCACACGACTGACAAAGCCAGGAAAAATGCACAAAAATATGGTAGCTCCATTCTGGCAGTTGTCAACAAGTGATAACTTTTATCTCACTCATGCAACTACTAATCACAAATAGAATAATACAAGCAGAAGTGATTTCTTGTCTGCTTATTTTACATTATTTAATTAGTCAGTGGTGTGTGTGATGTCTTATATGCTGGCATATTACACTATAATTACATTTCTGTGCTGTATTCTAAGTAATGTAACCATATTTAAATTTCAGACTTAATTTCTATGTTTCCCCACTAACCCCTCCAGTTGTTTGCATTGTGTATGCACAAGCACCAAAATGGCACAATCAACTATTTTGCTCAGTGGTCACATCAGCAGTCAGACCATGTACTTCCCCGATACACAATTAATTATTTCCCCAAGCAACATCCTCATTAGTATGTCCAGGTATACATGCATCTAAATAAAATGTTTTACCAAACAAGCCTTCAGTAACATTTCCTAGTATGTACTACCACCAGCATGAACACTTCACCCAAGCAACCCCCTTCAGTAGAATGTTGAGGAAAGTACAATCACCAAACTTAAAACGATTACCCAAATGAAACGCATGTAACATTTCTTAGTATGTACAGCCACCAAAATGAAGAATTCACCCAAGTGAGCCCTTCGATATAATATATGCACAGGCACCAGAATGAAAGATTTTCCCTAAACAACCATTCAGTAAAATTTCCTCCTATGTACAAGCACCAACAGGAAAATCAACCAAAATATAATTTTTCTTGGATGGTTGAAGGGTATGTGCAGTCATCAGTAAAATTATAAAAAATGGACATAGGACATGTACCATTCCTTTCTTCAAAATTTTAAGTCACCCCAATTCATATCTCATTTATGACAGATTTGCTGTAGTAATCACCACTGGTGCAAAAAAAAACATTTGGTGGGGTTGCTGCCCGTCACCTGACTCACAAGATATTCCCATTCACAACAGCAACATGGATTTCTCACTCTGCTTAGACGTTTCTAAAGATTGTTGAACACTAAGACATGTTACCTAGTCTAGATAGCTTGTCTTCTGATAGAAGACATACTTTACCAGTGATTCAGTACAACACAGCCAGCTCCCAGGATGACAAAATGGCCAGATGGATTAGCCAACCATGCAACATCTTTTCTGTGACACTAAAATGTTGATGTATGCACAAGCACCAACATGAAGCATTTCCCTGAACTACCCTTCAGCAATAGCTCCTAGTGTCTGCAATCACCAACATGAAGCATTCACACAAGCGACCCCACGTTTCATAAGCAATACAATGCATCTATGAGAAACACCATCTTGGTTACCTGTCTAGAGGTTAAAAAAAAAAAAAAAGACAAAAAATAAATAATAAATAAAAACATACACAGAATTTGCCAGGCCAAATAAACGAGGCAAAGAAATCTCAACATTCTGCGAAAATATGTACAGATGAGCTGCCTCCAGCTCTCACGCACAGCAAATGCTTCTCATAAAGCAAGAAGGATTTGATGTCAATATCGCATCCAACTGACAACATCCGCTGGATAATGAAGAAAAACAAGAGTGCAAGAAAATATAATAAATATATATATAAAACATTGGACTGTGTCAACTAAAAAGAGCTGTGGGTAGTCTCTTAGAAGCCAGGTCACAATATATGCCTTGAATCTTGAAAGTGCCATAAGCCAAATCCCATAGCACTTACTTGCAAGACATAGGTCCCCCTCTGTGACCCAGGAAACCCATGTATTATTGGACACACTGACCATGCAACCCAACAGCTAAACCAAAATAAATAACAGCCACCCTTGGTGGAATCACAACATCAATAGGCTCTGTAACAGAAGGATGGCCAAAAGTAAGAGGTGCAGCACCCAGCAAGATAAAAGCCATCTAAAACTAAACACATCTGAAGACAAATAAAATCTAGCAAATGACAGCTTTAAAATTCACACAAGAAGCTCTGAACAAATGTCTATACTGTAAATTTCTGACACATTATTGAAAACTTCCAAGGTTATATGACACCATATCAAATGCAAGCACTAAACCATAGTGGTTTTCACATGTTTACATTGGAATATAATCCTTTTTTGTTTCTTTTAAACATGCATCATGAACTGTGTGTGTGTGTGTGTGTGTATATATATATATATATATATATATATATATATATATATATATATATATATCTGAACTGTTTTAACTTTTCCCAGGAAAGTGAGGTCATTCATTCCCTACAAAACTACATTACGAGTAAATGTAGAATATTATTGTTATAAATTACGACACAGAATTTCACAGGTATAATGTAAGGGAACATATTTAAAAAAATGTTGCATTGTCACACTGAATAAGACATAAAGTTCTAGATTGATGTATAAACAGATATGGAGAAAATAATACTCTAGGCTGTGAAAGGTGAAAGGAATTATCTCCCTCAGAAGAATATATAGAGCTACGACTCTTCTACTGTCCCTGGCACTGTGATGCCAGCGTTACATTTTTACAGTTCAAGCAGTGTTATGCTTAAGCAGATTTGATTATAAGGAAAACGGATCCTTATAAAAATGCCCAGATTCACCATAAAGTGGTTATGCTGAGCATGTCATTCTGCCAGCTCTATTTTTCACTAAAAAGATACAGGATTTGATCAAGTCTCAAACCAGGCAATGCTACACATGAATATGGACTTCCCATGGAAGTTTACAAGTTCCTTTTGCCTCAAACAAAGTCTTTCCTAATGTATATCTTTACCTTTTTATCTAACAGCTCTTTCAGGTTCTCGTATGATTGCAAAGGCTTGTAGAGATCCTTCAGACCCATTCTTACTACTGTAGATTTACCTTACAAAGTCATAATATAACTTTTTAAAGATATTTTGGTCAAGGAGGGTTAAGAATATGTTAAAATTCACCCCTACTCTCAGTTACATGAATGGAGTCTACTACCGGCAATATGAAGACCAGTTGCTACAGCTCAAAAAATGAGCAGTAGTAACTACAAATAGGTTTATAGATTACTATGTAAGAATCAAACCCTGCATCTTGTGTGAATAATGAAAACATTTTAAATCATTATACCAATCTCCCAGAACTTTGCCCAGTTCTAATTTTCACAATACTAGATTTGGATATAGTTTCCTTCCCAAATGATATTCTGCAAGATCAAGTAAAATATCTAAAACACATGCTGACAATTCACAGATATTGTTCACATCACAAACATCTCAAGTCTGGTCATGTATCAAGCATAGGGTTACCACCTGTCCCACTTTGCGAGGGACAGTCCCTCTTTGGGCAGTTGTGTCCTGACAAAAAATTGTAAAAATGGCAAATGTCCTGAGATTTTAGGACAAAATTATTTCCTGTATTTTATGTAATAGTTGCATAAAACAGTTATTCTGTATCTTAAATACCTAAATGTTATAAGAAACAGAATAAGCAACTAAAATGCTACAAGAAAAAGCTTTTATTTAGGCAGAAAATTTAAGTTCTAACTTTTGTACTGACCACGGGTATGTGTCGTCCTGTAAAATCTGATGTTTATACCAAAAATGTCCCACTTTGGCCATTTGAAATGGTAGCAAACCCTAATCAAGCATGTTGTAATAATAGCAATACTCAAAGAAACTTTAAGACTGTGCTACAACATGTTGATGCTTGTCAGTACTACTACACTCTCAAACTGGTGCAATACCATAAACATTACAAATAGTATTAAGAGATAAATCATGGTATATGAAAAAACACTTTGCCCAAATTCACCCACTAAAAAGTGAATATAGCATTATGCAAAGGGTAACCAATAAAAAAAAAAAACAAAAAAAAAACAAAAGTACATATCAAATGGGTTACTAGACTTGAATAATCAAAAGTAACCCCAATTCCAAACAGGGCAGCCCACACCACTGCAGAATAGTAAAAGCACAACATGCACTAGTAATGTACCACAGCGTTTACTACAAGCTAGTTCAGTTTACACAGCATTAGTGTGCACCCACTATTGTGCATACTGAAAAACTACGACAGAAAGTCAACCAAAACACACAAATACAATAATGCATACTGCTTGTGTCGAGGAGTAGTTTCCAACATGCCCGACGCATGATTGCCGAGATCCAGGATGTTGACAGTAGCCATCAATTAACTATGGGACTCTGAACTAACATCAATTTAACATAATTACATATTGTGTTCTTTCAAAAGTTAAATTACACAATGGGGATGAGAACAAACTACAAATCTCACCAAATATGCAATACATGCTTCCGAAAACAAAACCGGCACTCGAACTCAGATTTGCGTGACGTTTACTTGCGACTACATAACTGTCTAAAAAAGTCAACGTAAGGGACAAGTGAGAGCACTTTACAAGATTTTGCTTCAGGAATTCCATAACAAAGTAGACAAAGAAACAACCTGTGGTCTCCGAAAGAGCATGCCAGCGAAAACACAGCAGTGGCAGTATAGTTAAACAGATTGTGTTCCAATTGCAAACTGAAAATCTACATGGCTCATCAAAAAAAAAAAAGGCTGGCTTCCCTACGACAAGACGAACTTAAAACTGTATTTTTATTTCAGGCCAAACCATTGTTAATTAACATGAATAAATTGTTGCCCTGCAGTACCCCTTATTCCTACCTGTATCGGTGATCCGTGTTTTTTTTTTTGCCAACAGATTTTACAAGCAGCTGCATATTTTTTTCTGCCAAACTGACATACGAGTTAAACGTGCATACAGACGTGTACAGTTTTAACCTCCTTTGTGGCTAAAATAACAAAACAGTAATATGAAAATATTATGACACAACGAGTGTTCAGTTACATAACTTATCAGCTTCTTTGCTCAGTAATTATGGGCAAAGGCAAATTAATTGAGGGACAAAGTTCCAAAACCCGGTACTAAAAATACACGTTACTCTGATTAATTAGTTAGCACCAGATTTTGCATTAACTTACCAATCTTGTTCACAGTAAAGCACTGACAGTCTGATGCTTGGTTTGCTTACTTTCATGCTAAATTAAAAATGGACAGCTCACGAAAAGGAGAGAAATTAAGTTGGGAGTGGAGGTGTTACACAAGTGGAGGCTTGGATTGCAAGAATCCGATTGGCTGCCTCCACTTGCTTTCTCATTAAGTTTTTAAGCACATTTTCTACGAAAAGTTTAATGTGACCTTAATGTAAAAACACGCTGAATTGTAACTACATAAGGCAAATTACAAGTTCAGTTACAATTTCAGCATGTTTTACATTAAGCTCAACTACAAATCGGCACTGCAGTTTCTTGCACTTGTGGAAGGCACTCGGGGTTAACAGCTTCCAATTTGTATCTTCTCATGGCGCGCTCGGTGTTAAGCACAGAGGCGCCATGAGAAGGTACTCGGGGTTAATGAGTTAAGGCCTCCAGTCAAGGAGGTTGTACCGCCTTGGGACTTGTCTTTAGTCCTGCAGGCCCTTACTGCTCCTCCCTTCGAGCCTGCAGCTTCTTCTGATTTAAAATACCTTTCCTGGAAGACTGCCTTTCTGGTAGCTATCACTTCAGCCAGAAGGGTGTCTGAGCTTCAGGCTCTGTGTGTCAAACCGCCTTATCTTTCTTTCTACCCTGATAGGATGTGCCTCAGGACCAATCCATCTTTTCTTCCGAAGGTCTCTTCTGAATCCAATATTAACCAGTCAATCAATTTGCCAGTGTTTTTTCCCAAGTACTCAAACAAAGGAGAATACAAATTGCATTCCTTGGATGTTCATAGACAATTACGTTTTTATATTAACAGAACAGCTGGCCACAGGAAATCAGATCAGCTGTTCGTCTCCTTTGCTAAATTTGCTCTGGGTAAAGCAGTATCTAAAGTCACTCTATCTAAATGGATTGCTAATTGTATTCTGCAGGCATATGACACTTCAGGCAGACCTGCTCCTCAGAGGGTTACGGCTCATTCTACTAGGGCAGTTTCTACGTCAGCCGCCTTTAAGTCCCGTGTTTCATTGGATGATATCTGCGCGGCAGCTACTTGGGCCTCGCCTCATACTTTTATTTCTCATTACAAAGTGGATGTTGTTTCTAGAGGAAGAGCATCCTTTGGCTCAGCGGTGCTCCGGAACATCCTTCCATGATGGCCACCCAAGATTCAGGTAGCTAGGGACTCTGTCCCACAGGTTGCAGACGAATGAAGTCTGCCTACTTCAGATTTAGAAGTTATGTACTCACCATAACGTTCCATCTGAGTAGGTGACTTCATTCGGATGCAACTCCCCCCTCCATCCCCCTGACCTTTATAGAGCGAGTATTTATGCTGTTTTAGTGTACTGTTGTCAGTATTTTGAGGCAAATTCAATCTGAGGTCAGTCAGGGCTTGGCAAGGGGTTATGGGTAAGAGGGAGGAGCTAGGAGCTCGGAGCCTAAGCTTTTGAATTGCCGGCTCGGATCCGAGGTCGGATCCGATACCCACAGGTTGCATCCGAATGAAGTCACCTACTCAGATGGAACGTTATGGTGAGTACATAACTTCTAATTCCTATGGTGGGCTCAAGCATGCCAGTCAAACCCAGGCTTACCCTTCCACAACTTTCGAGCAAGCCAAACCATCACAACGGACGCCTCAGACCTAGGATGGGGGGGGCGCACATGCTGGACAAATGCATACAAGGATTGTGGACTCAAGACCAGCTGCACCTGCACATAAACCAAAAAGAAATGCTGGCAGTAAAAATGGCAATCCAAACATTCAGACCATTCCTCAAAGAAGGCCATTTGATGATAAGGACAGACAACACCACAGTCATGTGGTACATCAACAAACAGGGAGGCACTCATTCATACCCCCTATGCAGAATGACTTTGGACCTTTGGAATCTGGCTCTCAGCTACAACATCCAGTTACAGGCAATATTTGTGCCGGGAAAAGGGAACACCCTAGCAGACATGTTAAGCAGAACCACCTCGGATGCTCAGACGAATGGATGCTACACCCGGACATCTTCAAGGCCATCACAAAGAAATGGGGAATGCCACAAATAGATCTATTCGCTTCCCCACTCAGTCACCAGCTCAAAAAATTCTGCACAAGGACATTCCACCCACTTGCATGGAAGGTGGACTCTCTATCCTTCAGCTGGACAGGCCTGACAGCATATGCATTTCCACCTCTTCCCTTGATACACAAGGTACTACTGAAAATCAAAGAGGAACGTCCAAGGATAATCCTGATGGCTCCGAATTGGCCAAGACAACACTGGTACCCACTGCTGAGGAGCATGTCTTGGGAAAGAATGTGGTCAATACCCCTGATGCCTTTGATGTTAACTCAGAACAACTACAACATCATGCATCCAAACCTAAAAACCTTGCAACTGACTGCCTGGAACATCACATAGCAGCAACTAACCCAGACCTTTCACAAAGGGTTAAAGACATTATCCTTGAAGCCCACAGACCTTCAACAAGAAGGAACTATGCAGGAAAATGGAAAAGATTTGTCATTTGGAGTACTGAAAGAGGAAAAGATGTGTCGAACATAGATATTGCTAACATTCTGGAGTACTTGGCAGAGCTTCTACATACAGGCCTGTCCTACTCCTCCATCAAGATACATGCATCAGCTATTTCAGCAGAATACAGCTTCGATCCACCTGTCTTTTCGCATCCTCTACTCAGGCAGTTCCTCAGAGGGATCAAGAATGTAAAACCTCCTAGGAAACCACCATTACCAGCATGGGACTTGAACTTTGTGTTAGAAAAGTTGACACTCCCTCCGTTTGAGCCAGCAGCAACAGCAGATCTGCAACACCTGTCATGGAAAACTGCTTTCCTACTGGCAATTACCTCAGCAAGGAGGGTTTCGGAACTACAGGCCTTAATGGCAGTGCAACCCTTCCTAATCTTCCATCAAGATAGGGTGTCCATGAGAACTAATCCTACATTTATGCCTAAGGTGGTATCCAGAGTGTCTTTAAACCAGGCAATCCACCTACCTACCTTCTTTCCCAATCCACAAAACAGGGGAGAAAGACTACTGCATACCTTGGATGTACATAGACAGTTACGCTACTACCTGGACAGAACCAAAAGTAACAGAAAAACAGACCAGCTTTTAGTAGCCTATACAACAGGAAGGGAAGGAAAAGCAATTTCCAAACAGACAATCTCCAAATGGATAGGAAATTGCATAAGATTCTGTTACTCCTACCATGGAAAACCAATTCCACAGAACATAAGACCTCACTCTACAAGGGCTACAGCCACTACCACAGCTTTCTTACGAGGAGTGGCAACCAAGGACATTATTGAGGCGGCTACTTGGACCTCCGTGCATACATTTGCCAAGCATTATAATTTACCTCTATACTCTAGATCCCGAGCAGGGTTTGCCACTGCTGTACTTCAAGGGATCCTAACTACACCATAATTTTTCTTCCTCCACCCCTAGTTTGGCTATGGTATTCTACCCATTTGTTATGACTGCAGATGCATCCATGAAGGACATAGTACAGTTTTGTACCTACCATAAATGTAGATGTCCGAACTGGATAGCATCTGCAGTCAGGATTACCCACCCTCCTTCTCCTCTGTGGTACTCCTAGGGTATTTACCCTCCTAATAGCTAGCTGGGGGGGGAGTCTCTTATGGTGTATTTGTTTGTATATATGTACATACATGCTTATTTTTTGTGTTTGCCTTCTGCTTTTTTGGAAACATTGGCATTTCTCCAAAATTTAGCCTTCCAAGAGGGCAACTGGCATCTGGGGCAAGAAACACTGAGGAAAATGGCGTCGGCTGATGCCTTTATACCCGAAGACCAGCAGAGATGACGTCGGGTGAAGTGCGACATCAGCCGAAGCCAGACCCAGACTTTGGAATCCGGCCGACCGAAGGGCTGCCTGACGACAGGACAACCCATTTGTTATGACTGCAGATGCTGTCCAGTTCGGACATCTACATTTATGGTAGGTACAAAACTGTACTTTGACCTGGAAAACTATATTTTTACTGGCTGTCACTTCTGCAAGAAGGGTTTCCGAGATTCAAGCTCTCTGCATTCGTTCCCCTTATTTGGTTTTTCATAAGGACAGGGTATCATTAAGAACTAACCCTTCCTTTCTCCCCAAAGTTGCATCTCAAACCAACATTAACCAATCTATAGACCTACCAGTCTTTTTCCCAAACTATTCCGACAGAGCTGAACAGAAACTGCATTTTTTGGATGTCCATCGTCAGCTCAGGTACTATTTGCATAGAACTAAACAATTCAGAAAATCGGACCAATTATTTGTCTCCTATGCAGAAAACAGGATAGATCTTCCAGTATCTAAAGTGACCTTATCCAGATGGTTGACTTCCACTATTTCCTATGTGTACTCTCTCAGAGGCAAACAGCTATCTTCTAAGCCAAAAGCACACTCAACCAGGAGTCTTTCCACTTCTGCAGCTTTTCAGGATAGACTACCCATTGATACCATTTGTGCAGCAGCTACTTGGGCTACGCCCCATACCTTTGTCTCTCATTACAAGTTGGACTTGGCCTCCAGAGATAGGGCCAGTTTTGGTTCCACAGTTCTCAAGAGTCTGTTCCATTGAGCCACCCGGGATACAGGTGCTAGGGACGCGGTCCCATCCAGCAAGAATGAAGGCGAGATTGACAACTTAACATTTAGAAGTTATGTACCTACCATAACGTTCCATGTTAGTTGTCTTCTCTCACCTTTTTCTTGCGTCCCTCCCTCCTTCCCCCTGGCCTCGACAGATCTTGAAGAGTTCCTATTAGGTTGTTTCCTCCGGAGCCCTCATATGAGGACTTCTTTTAGGAACTTGTGTTCCTAATTATGTTAGGATAGGCTTTAGCAGGGTAGGTTGGCTACCAAACGAGATCTGAGGTAGTTCCGCCTTGCATCATGGGATATAGGGTTGCCTCGAGCTGGTAAAAGGAGTTCCTAAGCTAAAGCAAGTGCCGAGTCGGAGCCGAGGATCGGCTCCGAACCCATCCAGCAAGAAAGAAGGCGAGAGAAGACAACTAACATGGAACGTTATGGTAGGTACATAACTTCTAATTCCTTTGGATGATGATTGTTCTGCAGCCACTTGGGCTTCATCTCATACCTTTATCAACCACTACAAGCTAGACCTGCTTTCTAGAGGGAGAACATCCTTTGGCTCTGCGGTGCTTCGTAATATCCTTCCATGATGGCCACCCAGGGTGCAAGTAGCTGGGGACTCTGTCCCACAGGTTGCTGACAAATGAACAATCCTACTTCAGATTTAGAAGTTATGTACTCACCATAACATTCCATCTGAGTAGGTAGTTCATTTGTCTGCAACCATCCCCACCTCCTTCCCCCTGACCTTCTTTAGATCTATTAGTTTTTAGATATCCTTTGTTGGATATATATGGAGAGGCAAACTCGATCTGAGGTCATGGAGGGTTAGCAGGGGATTATGGGTGAAGGGAGGAGCTAGGAGCTCGGATCCATTAGCTTGAAACAAGTTGCCGGCTCGGATCCGATATCGGATCCGTAACCCACAGGTTGCAGACAAATGAACTACCTACTCAGATGGAACGTTATGGTGAGTACATAACTTCTAATTACCCACATTCCCTGCCTGCAACAGGAGTTTCGATAGTGGGCAAAAGCCTGTCACCACAACACGGGACAGCCAGTCACCTTACCCACAGCCAGGCAGACATTGACAGCAGATGCATCAGATTATGCCTGGGGGCACATATGGCAGGAAGATGTATTCGGGGCACATGGTCCGCAAGTCAAATGCATCTACATGTCAATCAGAAAGAGATGCTAGCAGTTCAAAATGCCCTGACAGCCTTCACTGATCTACTTCATCCAGGCCAACTACTGATAAAGACGGACAATACCACAGTCATGTGGTACATAAACAAGCAAGGGGGCACACATTCCTACCCCCTCTGCAGACTAGCCATGAACTTGTGGGACACAGCATTGACTTACCAAGTGCATCTGCAAGCAAAATTCCTGCCAGGAAGGATAAATACTCTGGCAGATGAACTAAGCAAAAACCTAATGGAGCCCCACGAGTGGAAATTGGATCCACAAGTCTT
The DNA here is from genome assembly GCF_019279795.1 of Protopterus annectens. Taxonomy (NCBI): domain Eukaryota; kingdom Metazoa; phylum Chordata; order Ceratodontiformes; family Protopteridae; genus Protopterus; species Protopterus annectens. Next base: position 920,160,966 of record NC_056744.1, read on the forward strand.
CAGCATGATAACAAGGAGCTGAGGATGCCCAGACATAGACATATTTGCCTCTCCTCATAATTGCCAACTACAAAGATTCTGCACAAGGACTTATCACAAGCAAGCATGGAAAGTGGATCTATCTTTCAGCTGGAAAAACCTAACAATATATGCCTTTCCTCCTCTGCCTCTCCTCCCCAAGGTGGTACTCAAGGTCAGACAAGCAAAGCCAAAAATGATTCTGATTGCCCCAGACTGGCCCCCCCAGCACTGGTACCCAATCCTAAAGAGCTTGTCCCAATGTCCAGCTTGGACACTACCTCAAATTCCTCACTTATGGACTCAACAAGGCAGTGAGACACTGCGCAGCCAACTCAGGACCCTAAACCTGGCAGCATGGCGGATAATGTAGCCATTCAAGATGCACCTCTTTCTAAAGCAGTTATGGATGTTATTTTGGAGGCCAGGAGGCTTAGCACCAGAAAATCTTATGCAGAAAAATGGAAGTGATTCTGTGCTTGGAACCAGGCATAAGGTATTGACACTATTGTTCCAAATATTCCTCAGATTTTGCAATACTTAACTGAGATGCTGGATAAAGGCCTTTCCTTTTCATCCATTAAAATCCATGCCTCTGCCATTTCAGCTCATTACAATACAGAACCACCTATTTTTTCTCATCTATTACTAAGGCAGTACCTCAGAGGGGCCAAAAACACAAGACCCCCAAGGAGAGCACGAATACCTGCATGGGACCTCAACTGTGTCTTGGAAAAATTTACACTGCCTCCCTTTGAGCCAGCCTCTGCAGCTGATATAAAATTCTTATCCTGGAAAACAGCTCTGCTCCTAGCAATAACCTCCGCTAGACGAGTCTGAGTTGCAGGCACTCATGGCTGTGGAACCTTTTATCATTTTCCATCCTGACAGGGTTTCTCTGAGGACAAACCCTACATTTATGCCTAAGGTAGTGACCAGTGTGGCCCTTAACCAAACAATTCATTTGCCTACCTTTTAACCGAACCCACAGAATAAGGGTGAGAGACTTCTGCATTCTTTAGACATTCACAGACGGCTACGCTTCTACTTGGACAGAACCAAAGCTTTCAGAACGTCTAGTAGCATATGCTGCAGGATCACAAGGAAAGCCTATCTCAAAGCAGACTATTTCAAAGTGGATAGGCCACTGCATTTGTTTCTGCTATTCACAGCATGGCAAATCAGTGCCTAAGGGCATTAGGCCACATTCCACCAGAGCAGCAGCTACTTCAGCAGCCTTCCTCAGAGGAGTACCAACCAAAGACATCTTAGAAGCTGCAACTTGGAGTTCAGTGCATACTTTTACAAAGCACCATCACTTACCTCTCTATTCTAAACCCAGGGCAGGCTTTGCCACTGCAGTTCTGTAGGGCCTGATAGCCTCTCTTAATCCTATTTAGCACCAGCCTCCCAACCATAGCTTTGGGATTCAACCCAATTGTAATGACTGCAACAGTGAAACACGAACATAGTACAGTTGTGTACGTACCATAAATGTAGATGTTCGAGTGTATTCACTGTTGCAGTCCAGGTTACCCTCCCTCCATCCCCCTTTTCCTTGCTTGGACTTATCTGTACTTCTCTATTCTATACAACCTATGTGGTGTATTTGCTTCTAGATGAAGGAAAAGTTGTTTTTTTGGTTATGCATGCTTTTTGGCATTAGTGAGCCTACCATTTTAGGGGCACCTGACATCTGGGGCAAGAAAAACTCAAGAAAATGGCGTCTGCTGCATCTTTTATACCCCTGGCGCACTGACGTCAGGGAGGAGTTGACAGCATCTGACGCCTGACCTAGACTTTGGAACTCAGGCCAACTGTGGATAGCCTGCCAGCAGAATAACCCAATTGTAATGACTGGAACAGTGAATACACTCTAACATCTACAGTTATGGTAGGTACACAACTGTACTTTTCCTTTTCTTCCTAGATTTTTAAGATTGGCTGTTTCCAAACAAAACTATTCCTTCTTGGATATCTAAAGCCATTTCTTTTTGTTGCTTTTAAGGCTCATTCTACTAGGACTGTGGTTTCTTCTGGTCCTTTTTTCAAGGGTTTAGATACTAACACTATTCTTGAGGTAGGTACCTGGGCTTCTTTGCTTACTTTTACCATGCAATACAAGTTGGACATGATATATCCCGGGCTAGAGATGGTTTTGCTAGAGCCATTCTCCATGGGTCGCTAGAGGGTTCTGCTGGTCCTTCTTCCTCACTGTCATCTTCCTGAGGGTTTGCACTCTCCCTCTTGCAAGGAATACTGAAACATTGAAATTGAAGGACAAAGTACAGTTGTGTAAGATCTTACTAAAACGGTAGAGGTCTTCTTCATTGTTGCAATATTCATTGCCTCCTTCCACACCCTGGTTCTTTTTCTTTCTGGATGTGCTTGTTATCTCTGTAATCCTTGGACTGACATTCCTACTTGAGCTGTCAGTTCTGAGGATGGTACATCTGGACGTCACATTTATGCCTTATTGTGTACGCGAGGAGCATGTATGTGATGTATGATGTATCTTGAGCAACCGGAAGATTTTGGTATACTAGCCAGATGTCAGGGTGCCCTTGGCAGTGGATCTTTATTGTAGGGAATACTGCAACAGTGAAGAGAAGCACATCTACCGTTATGGTAAGATCTTACACAACTGTACTTTCTGCAGTCAGTGTGTTGATTTAAAAATCACCAATTCATAAATTTGGATTAAATGACTTTTTAGTATCTAAGCCTTTCCAATTACATTTTTGAATCAGACTAGTTGCCATGCATTAAGTGACATTTTTAGGTGAAGGAAAGATGAGAAAAATCTGAATTACCAGGTGCTGTTCCTATGGGAGGATGTTGCTATTTCATGAGGTGGCAAGAAAGTAGCAAGAGTTTAGTCACTGGCTGCTTATATAGGTCCCTCTAAGTGGGCTTAACTTCTAAGCAGCCAGTAATTTTTGGGGAGGGGTTAAAAGCATTGGGAAGCTTCTAGGCAAGGTGTAACCAGTAGGCTACTGCAGCAGTAAGGAAGTGAAAGATGTACCGTTACAGGTAAGTAGAGCTTAAACAACTGTACTTCAGTAGTATAATAAACTTTGTCTAGTTTATGAAACTAAACTCTGTGCTGAAATGCTGGCTGCGTGGTTTAATGCTGTATGAAAAATCATTGGTATTGATGCATTTTATTTTTTTTTTAATTCGTTGTTAATCTGTTTTAATTCACAGAGAGGATCCGATGACCTCCTTTCTGGCAGTTTACTCAATGGTCCAAATTCTAATATGAGCAATGTAATAGGTAAATTTTTGTACATGTTTGAGTACAGCAGTTAAAAATATATTTCTTGGAAGTAGCATGGTAAAAAAACCTGTGTATAACTGTTAACAACTGTTGTGTTCCTTATAAATTTAGTGCTGCAATTTCATTTCTGAGTTTTTAATTTAACTTGAGTACCAGAATGTTAGCAGAGTATTATAAGCAGACTTCAGAAATCAATGATGTATAATATATGCCATGTTAGAATGCACCAATAATGCTAGCTGTCTGGCACAAAAAGAGGCTGTTACCTTTAACTCTGTTATGCATGTTGCCATATGATGCCATATGCTGCCCGGTTAAAGAAACTCCAGCTCTACTCAGTGGCATACCCGCCTGCTCAGAGGCAATCTGTGCCTGACGTATAAAGCCATGTCCAACCCGGAATTAATGGACATGCTGCACCTCAGAAAATCCAAATCCCATCGAGCTACACGCTCGAGAGACTTGAACCTCAGCACTGAAATAAATAGGACATGCTGGAGGGACAGATTCATAACCCAGAGGCTCCCTTCACTCTTGAATAAAATCCCAGTCCAGGTTAGGCAGAGACCCTCATTGACTCTCTTCAAGAGGAATCTTGATGAGTGGATGGTGGATCGTAGGTTTACCCTGGGTATCACTTCTGTGTCACTGTTAGACAGAGGCACAGTATACTAACCTCGAAAAAGGGCATAGCAAAATTAATTTAAAATGGGTGGCGAAAGCCAAACACACTCTGGCTAGGCTTATAAATGCCCTAGGGCAGATAGCCTAGTATGAACCTATGAAGAACTAAGGATTGCATTGAGTATCTATCTTTTCTTTCCTTCCCCTGTATTTCCTTTCTAATAGTCACTTTTTTAACAAAATGTCTTTTCAGATGTTCTTCGTGTTTCACTGTTGCAGTCATCACACTAGGGATGTCCTTCAGGGATGCATCTGCAGTCCTTACAAATGGGGTTGTCCTGTCGTCAGGCAGCCTTTCGGTCGGCCGGATTCCAAAGTCTGGGTCTGACCTCGGCTGGTGTCGCACTTCACCCGACGTCATTGCGGCAGTTCTTCGGGTATAAAGGCATCAGCCGACGCCATTTTCCTCAGTCTTTCTTGCTGCGTGGCGCCCGAAGCAGAAGCTGTTCGCAAGTGCCGGTCGGTCAGATCCAGAGATTACTACTACCGAATACTACTTCGAAGACTTCTATAAAGCTAAGTACCCCGTTGGGGACTCTTTCTTGCCTCAGCCGATGTCAGAGAAAGTTAATAACTGTTTATCTTGTGGGAAACAAATACCTCATAAAGATTTCCACTCCTATTGCATTCATTGTTTAGGCCCAGACCACGACGTAGCAGCTTGTCTAGCCTGTGCTTCTTTTAACCGACGGACGCTTAGGCGTCGCCGGACTTTGCTGAACAGATTTTCGGCTCGATTTTGCCTACATTATGCCGTCTGATCCTCCGACTACGCAAATAACCAAAAGCGCAAAGAAAGGACCGACACTCGCGGTCCGCGGTTTCGCTGAAACCGGTTAAGCAAACCACGAGTGTCTCGGTTTCGGCCGAAACCGAGCAAGCGGTTCTTTCTTCAGCCGATAACTTGCCTTCTACCGAGGCCTCTTCTATCCTGGTAGAAACGGCTTCTGAAATCCAGCCTTCTGTTGCGATTTCACAGGATTTATCAGACACCATTCCCCTAGATATTTCTACCCCTGCACGTGGAGCTGCTAGGCCTCCTCCAGCTATGTCTATTAAGGCCTTTGCCAGGGCTAAAGCAGCCAAAATTTCAAAACCTGTGCCTGCCAAGCCCCCCTCTCACAGGCCCAGCACTAGCTCCCATATGCTTTCTTTGGCAGAGGATCTCATCTCTTTAATTCGTGGATCCCAGCCTCATCCAGACAGGGCCTCTCTCCCTCCTCCAGAAAAGAGGCCTAGAGCAGAGCCCCCTGAGCCAGTAGCCACAGATGATTCCTCTGATGATTCAGAACATACAGACCCTTAGGCTTAGGACCTTTCTACCCTTGCCACAGCATAGGCCTTTAGCTATTCCTCCAGTTCTATCTGTTGATGATGCATTTAATGATGCTTGCACTGCTCCTGATACTTTACCTCCGGCTCCTGCTAAGCCCGATAGGTACTACAGGGTCCCGGACACTCATCACCACTTATATAATGCCCCTTTTGCAGATCCAGAGACTATCTCCCAGGGCCCTAAAGCTGTAGCAGCTGCTTCTTCTAAAAACCCCCTCCCCTCAGAAAGGGATTCCAGGTCCTTAGAGAGATGGGGTAAAAAAGTTTACACCTCTGCTACTTTGTCAGCTAGAGCTTTGAACTGCCAATTTCATATGATTCAATATCAAGAGTTTATGCTTGACCAGTTGACTAAAAAGCTGTCCTCTGAAGAATCTTTAGATAAAAAGTATGTTCAAGAAATGTTACATAACATACAGCAGGTTAGTAACCATTCTTTAAAATGTGGCTATGATGCACTGGAGGCTTCCTTTAGATCAGCCATGACTGGCACAGTTATCAGGAGGCATGCATGGTTGAAAGAGCAGGCATTACCAGACCATGTCAAATCTAAGCTTTTCGATGCACCTATGGACAAGGTCAATTTATTTGGTGCCCCCGCACAGCAGGTACTGAAAAAGATGGAAGAGAAAGCAAAATCTGTGCAAACAGTAAAAGATTTCTTACAAGTTCAACCACCACGGTTTAGCAGGAATTGGCCCTCCAAGAATTGGTCCTTTCCAGACTCCTTTAAGGCACAAAGAGGCAGGAATAGGCGCTCTAGAGGCAGAAACCAATCCAGGGGTGCCTACAGGGGTCGCCAGTGGCAGGGTAACAACCAACAAGGCACGGATACAGCCACCACCACTACAACAACTCAATCACAGTGACTTGGCGGTGGCACCACCTCCCAGGGAACAACTAGAAGCACCCTTAGGCGGAAAGCTAACATTATTTTCAAAAAACTGGCACTGCATTACAAGAGAAAAATGGATTTTGCAGACTATAGACAAAGGTTACAGGTTCCATTTCCATACACTACCAGCAAAGAGAGGAATGCCAAACCTACCACCTTCTCAAAGGGCAGAAGCTCTAAAACAAATATCACAATTATTAAGAATGCGAGCTGTGGAAAAGGTACCACTTATGGAGCAAGGGAAGGGATTTTACTCCAGGCTCTCCCTGGTACCAAGAAAAGAAAACAAATGGAGGCCTATTCTAGACCTGTCCGCTCTAAACACATTCCTCATTGTTCCAAAATTCAAAATGCTGACCCTACAGCAGCTTCTTCCCATGCTGGGCAAGGAGTCTTGGCTGGTAACTCTAGATCTCAAGGAGGCATACCTGCACGTCCCCATAAGACCAATTTGCAGAAGATACCTCAGATTTCTTGCAGGATCAGAGCATTATCAATTCTCAGCATTGCCCTTTGGCTTATCTACTGCGCCCAGAGTGTTCACGAAATGCCTGGCATCAGTAATCGCTCATTGCAGACTTCAGGGAATTCAAATCTATCCCTACCTGGACGACTGCCTGATACAAGCGGACAACAAAAACAAATTAACAGAAGACTTACAAAGAGTCATCTACCTGCTACAAGCCCTGGGATACACAGTCAATACAAAAAAGTCAAGATGATTCCATCCCAAATAATAACCTTTCTGGGTGCAAACTGGACACATCAAAACAAATGGCATTTCTAACTGCAGAAAAGAAAGAGCAACATCCTCTCTATTTCTTGGCATTAACAAAGCAGAGCCATCTAACTGCAAGAAAAGTACTACAAGCTCTAGGCTTCATGGCATCCTGCATAATACTGGTCCCTCATGCCAGGCTTCATATGAGAAAGCTACAGTGGTACCTAAAGAATTTGTGGTCTCAGCACAAGCACAGCCTGGAAACCAAAATTCCAATGATCCCATGCCTGAAGCAAGAGTTCTTATGGTGGGCTCAGGCCTGTCAATCAAACACAGGACTGCCCTTCTGCAAAAGTCAACCAAGACAAACTATCACGACAGATGCCTCAGACCTCGGTTGGGGGGCACACATGATGGACAAGTGCATTCAGGGCCTATGGACTCAAGACCAACTGCATCTGCACATAAATCTGAAAAGAAATGATGGCAGTAAAATTGGCAATCCAGGGATTCAGACCTCTTCTCCAAGAAGGCCAGTTGTTAAGGACAGACAACACCACAGTTATGTGGTACATCAACAAACAGGGAGGCACACACTCATACCCCCTATGCCGGCTGGCACTGGACCTATGGGATGTGGCTCTGAGCTACAACATCCAGTTACAGGCAATTTATGTACCAGGGAAGGAAAACACTCTTGCAGACATATTAAGCAGAACTACAACAGATGCCCACGAATGGATGCTGCATCCGGACATCTTCAAAACCATCACAAGAGAATGGGGATTACCACAAATAGACTTGTTTGCATCCCCATACAATCACCAGCTGAAGAAATTCTGCACAAGGAATTACCACCCACTTGCTTGGAAGGTGGACTCCCTATCCTTCAGTTGGAAAAGCCTGACAGCATACGCATTCCCACCACTTCCTTTGATGCACAAGGTGCTTCTCAAGATCAAAGAGGAACGCCCGAGGATCATTCTGATAGCCCCAGACTGGCCAAGACAACATTGGTATCCACTGCTGAGGAGCATGTCCCGGGAACAAATATGGAAACTGCCCCTGATCCCATTACTGCTGACGCAGAACAACTACAACATTCTGCATCCAAACCTAAAAACTCTGCAACTAACTGCCTGGAACATTACATAACAGAAATTAACCCAAATTTATCCCAAAGGGTTAAGGACATAATCCTGGAGGCTCGTAGACCTTCAACAAGAAAGAATTATGCAGCAAAATGGAAAAGATATCTCATCTGGAGTACTGCTAAGGGGCAAGATGTGACACTGGTGAAAATAGCCAACATCCTGGAGTACTTGGCGGAGCTCTTCCATACAGGCCTGTCCTATTCCTCCATCAAGATACATGCATCAGCTATTTCAGCACAATACAGCTTGGATCCTCCTGTCTTCTCGCATCCTCTGCTCAGGCAGTTTCTGAGGGGAATTAAAAATGTAAAACCTCCCAGGAAACCTCCATTGCCAGCATGGGACTTGAACTTTGTGCTAGAAAAACTGACTCTACCTCCATTCGAGCCAGCAGCTACAGCAGACTTGCAATACTTATCCTGGAAGACTGCCTTCCTGCTGGCAATAACTTCAGCAAGAAGGGTCTCTGAACTTCAGGCATTAATGGCAGTACAACCCTTCCTGATCTTCCATCAAGATAGAGTGTCCATGAGAACAAATCCAACATTTATGCCTAAGGTGGTATCCAGAGTCTCTTTAAATCAGGCTATCCACCTACCTACATTCTTCCCCAATCCACAGAACAGGAGAACAGCTCTTACATACCTTGGATGTACACAGGCAATTACGCTACTACCTGGACAGGACAAAAAACAATAGAAAAACTGACCAGCTTCTGGTAGCTTATGCAACAGGAAAAGAAGGAAAACCAATTTCTAAACAGACAATCTCCAAATGGATAGGAAATTGCATTAGATTTTGTTACTCCTACCATGGAAAGAAAACTCCAGAGAACATCAGACCTCACTCCACAAGGGCCACAGCCACTACCACAGCTTTCTTACGAGAAGTGGCTACCAAGGACATTATAGAGGCTGCTACTTGGACCTCCGTGCATACATTTGCCAAGCATTATAACTTACCTCTATACTCTAGATCCCGTGCTGGCTTTGCCACTGCTGTTTTGCAAGGGATCCTGACTACACCATAATCTATTCTCATTACCTCCTCCCCTAGTTTAGCTATGGTATTCTACCCATTTGTAAGGACTGCAGATGCATCCTTGAAGGACATAGTACAGTTTTGTACCTACCATAAATGTAGATGTCCGAGAGGAATGCATCTGCAGTCAGGATTACCCACCCTCCTTCCCCTCTGAGGTACTCCTAGGGTACTTACCAATCTTCAGCTAGCTTGGGGGGCATCTATTATGGTGTATTTGTTTGTATATATGTACATACATGTTTATTTTGTGTGTTTGCTCTCTACTATTTGGAAACTTTGGCATTTATCCAAATTTAGCCAACCAAGAGGGCACCTGGCATATTTGGCAAGAAACACTGAGGAAAATGGCGTCGGCTGACGCCTTTATACCCGAAGAACTGCCGCAATGACGTCGAGTGAAGTGCGACACCAGCCGAGGCCAGACCCAAACTTTGGAATCCGGCCGACCGAAGGGCTGCCTGACGACAGGACAACCCCATTTGTAAGGACTGCAGATGCATTCCTCTGGGACATCTACATTTATGGTAGGTACAAAACTGTACTTTGTCTTCCTGCAGGTAGCCCTCAGTCGGCCAGAATACCAGAGAACTTAGTATTTCTGTATTGGATACTTTCGCTTCTTCCATGACGTCAGGGGTATAAAAATAGGCAGCTGACACCATTACCCCAGTCTTTCTTGCCGAGGAGGAGCCCGAAGCAGAAGCATTTCGCAAGTGCCGTTCGGCCACTACCTGAATTTTTCATTTTCGAGTTGAATAATCCACAAATTTTCTAAAGATAAGTACCCCATTGGGGATCCTTTTTTCTTGCTCTAAACCGATGTCAGAAAAAGTTAACAATTGTCTTGCCTGTGGAAAGCAAATACCTCACAGAGATTTTCATTCTTACTGTGTCAGCTGTTTAGGCCCCGGACCACGACATCCCTCGCTGTCGGTTTTATGCCTTGTTTAATGCCTGTACCATTCGTCATTGAGCTGTCTTTGTTGCTAAATTCTTTCACTCTCTATCACCGTATTCCAAAATGGCTTCGGTAGCCATCCAACTACCGATATTCCGAAAAAATGTAAAGACAAAGACAAGACCACACAGGTCCGAAACTTCCGACGACTCTTCCGTTAAGCTAGTCGCCAGCCAGCCGGTACTCAGTGAGACGCCTTTGTAGCCCCTGATGGCCAATTCTGTGGATTTGCAGGCTTCTGCTGAGACCCATTCGGAGTCCGGTATGCCACGAGATGCTTCTTTGACTATGGAACCAGAGGATGTCTGTACCTTTGAGTCTGGAGCCGCTGTGCAGGCACCGGCTTCTGAGGGAGATTTTCGTCCTACTGATATTTGAATCAAACAGACTTCATTTTTAGCTAAAACTACTGAGATGTTCATCGTGCATAAAGCTGCAGTCATAACAGATGGGTTCTCCTGCCGTCAGGCGGGTCCTCGGTCGGCCGAATTCCAAAGTCTAGGTCCGGCGTCGGTTGTTGTCGCTTCTTCCCTGACATCAGTGCGACAGGGGTATAAAGGAACCAGCCGATGCCATTTTCTTCAGTCTTTCTTGCCGCGCGGTGCCCGAAGCAGAAGCAGTTCAAGTGCCGGTCGGCCAGCTCCTGAAATTACGAAAATTTTGAAACCGAAGTCTTCTTGAAAGCTAAGTACCCCGTTGGGGAAACTTTTCTTGCCTCAGACCGATGTCAGACAAAGTTAATAATTGTATTTCATGTGGGAAGCAAATACCGCATAAGGATTTCCATTCCCTCTGTATTCCTTGTTTAGGCCCAGACCACGACATCCCGGTCTGTCGCTTTTGTGCTACATTCAACAAACGCACCATCAAGCGTCGGGCGGAGTTCGCCCAGCATTATTTTGGCAAAACATTTAACTATATTGTGTCGTCGGATACTCAGACTCCAGTTTTGTCTAAAAAGCGCAAAGGTAAGGACCGACACACGAGGTCCATGGCCTCTACCGACACCACGCCAAAGCCGACTACACGTGGTCCGGTTCTCAGCGAGGCGCCTACGCAGCCCCTGCCTACCGACGACACTTCATTGGTGGTGTCTCTTGTGCCCGAGGTCGCAGGCTGCTCGGCTCACACCCCGACTACAGATACCGAAGCCACTCTTGGCGTTGAATCTCAAAATGTAGACAGGTCTACCTCCTCTCAAGTTGTCTTCAGACCTTCCTCTTCTTTTTCCATCAAAGCTTTCACTAAGTCTAAAGCAGCCATGCATTCTAGGAGGCAAGCTACACGGGGCCCATCTCCAGGCCTAAAAAACAGATGCTTAAAATGGCTGAGGATTTAATTACTCTCATCAGGGGTTCTCAACCCCCACTGGACAAAAGGCCCAGAGTGGAGGAAGAATCCCCCTCCTCTGATCAGGGCTCCATTATTTCAGAGCACTCTGATCAGGAACATTCTTACTCCGCTTTTGAAGACTCTGATGCAGAGGAGTCCATTCCTTCTGTATCTCCCCCAGAGGATTACTCATTTGGGGAAACTTTGCAAACCTTAAGGGAACACTTCCACTGGGAAGGCCAAGATTATTCAGATTCCAAGAAAAGGCTTAGGGAATTTCTCTTGCTACCTCAGCACAGGCCTCTGGCTATACCTCCTGTCTTGGACATCCTAGATGATGTTTACTCGGAGGCCTGCCTTAACCCGGATTCTCTACCTCCAGCCCCAGTCAAGCCTGACAGGTACTACAGGGTTCCTGACTCACACCAATTTCTATACAAAAGCCCTGCTGCTGACCCAGAAACCATCTCACAGGGCCCCAAGGGAATTAAGGCCTCCACTGCTAAAAATCCATTACCTTCCGAGAGAGATTCCAGATCCTTAGAAAGGTGGGGAAAAAAGGTGTATACCTCGGCTACCTTAACCATGAGGCCCTTAAACTGTCAGTTCCATATGCTAAAATACCAACAGTTTTTGTTATCACAATTGAAAAGTAAAATGTCACAACCTGAACAACCAGACTTGAAGGAGTTGCAGGATTTGATGCATAGTGCAGAACAAGTGGGTAAGCATACCTTACAATGTGGTTTTGATGCTCTAGAGGCCTCATGTAGAGCTGCTGTTACAGGATCAGTCATACGCAGACATGCCTGGCTCAAGGAACAAACCTTGCCAGATCATGTCAAAGCAAAATTACTAGATGCCCCTCTACAAAAGGATGTATTATTTGGTGCTAATGCTGAGGAGGTATTAAGTAAAATGGAGGAAAAGGCTAAATCAATGCAAACTGTGAAAGATTTTCTACAGGTACAACCCCCACGTTTCAGTAGAAATTGGCCTCCAAAAATTGGTCCTTTCCAGCCACGGACAGACCCCAAAGAGGTAGATACAGGCCCGAGGGGCAGAGGACAATCCCAAGGATCGTTTAGAGGCAGACAATGGCAAGCTCCTACACAAAGAGGTGGTGAGGATAACTCAACCATTCAGAAAGCAAGCCCAATGACTTTTCCTTTGCATGCCAAGCAAGACTCAAATGGCAGCCCCTTAGGAGGAAAACTGGCATTATTTTCAAAAATTGGCATATTGTCACAAAAGACAAATGGATCCTGGACATTATAAACAGAGGCTACAGATTCCATTTTCACACCCTTCCAAAAATGAGAGGCATGCCAAACCTGCCACACAATCAAAGGGCAGAGGCACAAAGGCAAATTACAGATCTCATAGACATGAAAGCTATTCAAGAGGTACCTACGCACGAACAAGGTCAAGGTTTTTATTCCAGACTATTCCTGGTACCAAGGAAGGGAAAAGATTGGAGACCTATTTTGGACCTATCCATCCTAAACACATTTCTACTCGTACCAACTTTCAAGATGCTCACTCTACAGCAGCTTCTTCCCATGCTGGGCAAGGAGTTTTGGCTGGTAACATTGGACCTCAAGGAGGCATACCTGCATGTCCCAATCAGACAAAATTGCAGAAGATACCTCAGATTTCTTGCAGGTTCAACCCATTATCAATTCTCTGCATTGCCCTTTGGCTTATCTACTGCGCCCAGAGTATTCACGAAATGCCTGGCATCAGTAATTGTCTACTGCAGACTTCAAGGGATACAAATATACCCCTATTTGGACGACTGCCTGATCCAAGCGGACAGCAAGCACATTCTTCTGAAACATCTGGCTTATGTGATAATGTTGTTGAACTCTCTGGGATACACAGTCAACAAAAAGAAATCAAGACTAATACCCTCTCGGAAAATAATTTTCCTGGGTGCCAACTTGGACACAAACACCCAGATGGCCTACCTCACGCCAGAGAAGCAGGGGCAACTAACTCAATACTTCAGAGCACTAGCAAATTGCACCAGGCTGACTGCAAGGAAAATCCTGCAGGCTCTGGGATTCATGGCATCTTGCATCTTACTAATCCCATGTGCAAAGCTGCATATGAGGAAACTTCAATGGTACCTGAAAAACCTATGGTCTCAACACAGCCACAGTTTGGAAACAATAATACCACTAATTCCATGTCTTCAAAACGAATTTCTGTGGTGGGCTCAAGCATGCCAGACAAACACAGGTCTTCCATTCAGCAAGCCTCATGCAAATCAAGTCATCACAACAGACGCCTCGAGCTACGCCTGGGGGGCGCACATGACATATTGGTGCATTCAGGGCAAATGGTCCCAAAAAGAAAAGCACCTTCACATCAATCAAAAGGAAATGCTAGCAGTAATAAATGCTATTATAGCTTTCAAAGACCTTCTGCAACCAGGTCAACTATTGATAAGAACGGACAACACCACAGTTATGTGGTACATAAACAAACAGGGAGGAACCCATTCATACCCCCTATGCAGACTGGCCATGTCACTTTGGAACATGGCCATGGACTTACAAATCGAACTACAAGCACAGTACTTGCCAGGCAAGGAAAACACGCTGGCAGACCACCTAAGCAGAAGTATGACAGATCCACAGGAATGGAAGTTGCATCCAAAAGTTTTTACAGAGATAATCCAAGCATGGGGAAGGCCAAACATAGATCTCTTTGCCTCCCACAAAAATCACCAATTGACAAAATTCTGCTCAAGGATTTTCCATCCAAAGGCCTGGAGAATGGACGCTCTCTTTCAGTTGGACATCAATGACAGTTTATGCCTTCCCACCTCTTCCCCTGCTGCCCAAAGTTCTATTGAAAACCAGAGCAGACAGACCAAAGATGATTCTCATTGCTCCAGACTGGCCAAGACAACACTGGTACCCACTCCTGAGGAGCCTGGCGCATTCTCCACCATGGATCCTGCCTCTAATGCCTCTTCTCCTGACTCAGCACAGCTTCAAAACTCTTCACAGCCAGCTAAAAACACTCAGTCTAGCCGCATGGAAGATTCCTTAGCTTCACAGCAGACCCTACTCTCTAAGGAGGTGCAGGATGTCATTTTGGAGGCCAGAAGGCAGTCAACTAGAAAAGCTTACTCCGCAAAATGGAAACGGTTTTGTGTCTGGAATGAGAAAAAGGGCCAGGATCCTGGAAAACTGAATTTACCTCAAATACTACAGTATCTAGCTGAGCTGCTAAGCAGTGGACTTTCATTCTCCTCCATCAAAATCCATGCCTCAGCCATTTCTGCAGAATACAACACTGATACACCCTTATTCTCTCACCCTCTCTTAAGACAGTTCCTCAGAGGGGCTAAGAATCTAAAACCCCCAAGGAAACAACCAATACCTGCTTGGGATCTCAATTTCATTCTGGAAAAACTGACCTTGCCTCCCTTTGAGCCAGCTGCCTCATCAGATGTGCAATATTTGTCCTAGAAAACAGCTTTCCTTCTGGCTATTACCTCAGCTCGTAGAGTTTCAGAACTACAAGCTCTCATGGCTGTGCAGCCTTTTATCATCTTCCATCAGGACAGAGATTCCTTACGAACCAATCCGTCCTTTATGCCAAAAGTGGTATCCAGGGTAGCTTTGAATCAGGCCATACACTTACCTACCTTTTATCCTAATCCTCAAAACAAAGGGGAGAGATTACTACATTCCTTGGACATCCACAGACAACTGCGTTATTATTTGGACAGAACAAAGCCTTTCAGAAAATCAGAACAGCTCTTTGTGTCCTATGCTATAGGAGCTCAAGGAAAGCCAATTTCCAAACAGACAATCTCAAAATGGATAGCCCACTGCATACGCTTTTGCAATTCTTGTCATGGCAAAACTGTACCTACAGGCATCAGATCTCACTCCACAAGGGCCACAGCTACCTCTGCAGCTTTCCTCAGAGGAGATCCTACCAAAGATATTTTGGAAGCAGCCACTTGGAGTTCTGTGCATACCTTCTCCAAGCACTACCACCTACCATTATACTCCAAAACTAGAGCAGGCTTTGCCACTGCAGTCTTGCAGGGCATCCTGGCTCCTCCTAGTTCCACCTAGTGCCTACCACCCCTTTCTTAGCTTTGGGATTCTACCCATCTGTTATGACTGCAGCTGTATGCATGATGAACATAGTACAGTTTTGTACCTACCATAAATGTAGATGTTAGAGTGCTAATACAGCTGCAGTCCAGGTTTCCCTCCCTCCTTCCCCTCTTGGGACAGGCCTATTGGCTAACACCTCCTCATACAACCTGATTGGGGTATTCATTTATGGTGTATTTGTTTGCAACTACTGTATTTTGATTATATTGCATTGCTTTATTACACAAATTTATGTATTGCCTTCCTTCTGGGGGCACCTGACATATGGGGCAAGAAAAACTGAAGAAAATGGCGTCGGCTGGTTCCTTTATACCCCTGTCGCACTGACGTCAGGGAAGAAGCGACGACAACTGACGCCGGACCTAGACTTTGGAATTCGGCCGACGGAGGACCCGCCTGACGGCAGGAGAACCCATTTGTTATGACTGCAGCTGTATTAGCACTCGAACATCTACATTTATGGTAGGTACAAAACTGTACTTTTCTTAGGCCCAGAGTACGTACTACGCCTAGAAAACTGACCAATGTGCATGCTGAGGCACCTATGCCTCTAAAACAAATACTTAGAATGGCTGAAGACCTTATTACGCTGATTAAGGGAAGCTAGCCTTCCCCTGCTAAGAGACCAAGAACCCAGTCCCCTGCAGGTTCTACAGATCAGGAGTCCTATGACTCTGACATGCTGTTATCCGCCTGTGAGGATTCAGAGGCAGAGGAATCGATTTCCTCTGCCTCCCCTCCAGAGTATTTTTCTTTTGGTGAAACCTTGCATACCTTTAGGGAGCATTTCCATTGGGAATGGCAAGACTATCCTCAGTCCAAAAAGAGAGCTGGAGAATTTTTAGTGTTGCCTCCGCACAGGCCCTTAGCTGTACCCCTGTCCTGGATGTTTTCATGGAGTCCAGTCTTACTCCCGACACTTTACCTTCAGCCCCTAGGAAACCAGACAGGGACTACAGAGTACCTGATTCTCACAAGTTTTTTACAAGAATCCTGCTGCTGATCCAGATATTATTTCCCAGGGACGTAAAGGTATTAAGGCTACTACAGCCAAAAATCCTACCCCTTTGGACAGGGATTCCAGAGATTTGGAAAGATGGGGTAAGAAGGGTCTATACCTCTGAAACTCTTGCTATCAGGACATTGAATTGCCAGTTTCACATGCTGAAATACCAGCATCATATTATGGAACTTGTTAAACAAAAGTGGTAACCTTTCCAGATTGTGCAGAAAATAAAGAATTGCAGGAGATTTTGATCTCTGCAAACCAGGGTAGTAAGCATACTTTACAGTGCGGCTTTGATGCCCTAGAAGCATCTTGCAGGGCAGCAGTTACTGGCTCTGTACTAAGAAGATATGCTTGGTTGAAGGAACAGACCTAGCCAGATCTTGTCAAATCTAAATTACTAGATGCTCCTGTGAATAAGGACTGTTTGTTTGTTTGACACCAAAGCAGAAGTTGTTCTTAAAGGCTAAATCTATGCAGACTGTTAAAGAACTCCTACAAGTGCAACCACCTAGATTCAGTAGGCATTGTCCTTAAAAACACTGATCCTTTTTAGTCCCCTCCAAGCCTTCCTAAACAAGACCCAGGGGAAACAGACCACCCAGACTACAGTCTCAGGGTATGCAGAGATCTAAGCAATAGAGTGCTCCCACCCCTAAAGCAGGCAGTGATAAACCACCTCCTTATGGAAAAAACTCACAATGACTTCTCAACTCTACTTCTCAGCCCTGCCCAATTGCTTGTGCCACTAGGAGGAAAACTTGCCCTTCATGCAAAAAACTGGATGTCCATTACTCAGGACCGATGGGTCATCAACATTGTATCCCAGGGGTACAAATTTTATTTCCGTTCACTGCCAACCCCAAGCGGGTTTCCAGACCTTCCTCCAAACCAGTGGGCAGAGGCTCAAAACCAAGTACTTTCCCTGCTCAATATCAGAGCCATTCAGCCTGTTCCAGTAGAACAGAGGGGCCAAGGATTCTATTCCAGACTTTTCCTGGTACCTTAGGAAAGAGGGCTCTTGGCGCCCAATCCTGGATCTTTCCACTCTCAACACCTTGCTGGTGGTACCAAAATTCAAGATGCTTACCATGCAACAGCTTTTCCCAGTGTTAGCCAAGGACGCCTGGTTAGTCACCCTAGGCTTAAAATAAGCCTATCTGCACATCCCCATAAGGGAGTCATGCAGGAAGCATCTACATTTCAGAGCAGGGCCTATGCATTTTCAGATGTTCTTCATGTTTCACTGTTGCAATCATTACATTTGGGTAATCTGCTAGCAGGTTGCCCTCATTCGGCCTGAATAACAAGAGTCTTGGGTCCTGCGTTGGTTGCTGTCTCCTCTTCCATGACGTCAGGTCGTCAGGGGTATAAAACATGCAGCCGACGCCATTTTATTCAGTCTTTCTTGCTGAGCGGTGCCCAAGCAGAAGCAGTTCGCAAGTGCCGGTCGGCCGACTCCTGAAATTTTTACTTTCGAGTTTCAGAACCGAAGTCTTCAACTTAAGCTAAGTACCCTGTTGGGGAAACCTTTTTCTTGCTCCTTACCGATGTCATTAAAAGTTAATAATTGCATTACTTGTGGAAAGCAAATACCCCATAAGGATTTTCATTTGTACCGTATTCCTTTCTTAGGCCCAGATCATAACGTGCCTTGCTGTCGGTTTTGTGCTAGATTTAACCAACGCACTATTAAGCGTCGGTATATTTTTGCTTTAAAATATTTTGGATCCATATTTAATTACCCATAAATGTCGTCTGTTAGCAAACCGACTACAGGAGTTCACAAAGAACGCAAAGAAAAAGACAGAGACAGACCGTCGAGGTCTAAAACCGACGACAAAGCTTCTCCTAAGCCAGTCGCCAATTCGCCGGTACTCAGTGAGGCGCTTTCGTAGCCCCTAATACCCGATACTTTTGAGTCGCAAGCCTCTACAATGACCCATGCAGAGTCTGGTATGCCACGAGATTCTCAGAGTATTGAACCCGTGGATGTCTCTCCCTTGGATGACTCTGGAGCAGCTGAGCAGGCACCAGCTTCTGAGGGTGTTTTCAGAGCTCAACATTTTTATATAAAACCGAAGCCACCCTCAAAAACATCTTCTAAGTTTAAAAAACTGACGCATGAGCCACGTGCTTAGGCCCCCATCCCTAAAAAACAGATGATCAAAATGGCTGAGGACTTCATTACCTTGATCAGGGGTTTCCAACTCCCGCTGCTAATAGGCCTAGGCAAGACACTGAATATGAATCTTCAGATCAGGTTTCCATTTCTTCTGATTCCTCTTCTGATCAGGAGTTTCCTGATGTTCACCGTGCATACAGCTGCAGTCATAACAGATGGGTTCTCCTGCCGTCAGGCGGGTCCTCGGTCGGCCGAATTCCAAAGTCTAGGTCCGGCATCGGTTGTTGTCGCTTCTTCCCTGACGTCAGTGCGAAAGGGGTTTAAAAGAACCAGCCGACGCCATTTTCTTCAGTCTTTCTTGCCGCGCGGTGCCCGAAGCAGAAGCAGTTCGCAAGTGCCGGTCGGCCAGCTCCTGAAATTACGAAAATTTTGCAACCGAAGTCTTCTTGAAAGCTAAGTACCCGTTGAAACTTTTCTTGCCTCAGACCGATGTCAGACAAAGTTAATAATTGTATTTCATGTGGGAAGCAAATACCGCATAAGGATTTTCATTCCCTCTGCATTCCTTGCTTAGGCCCAGACCACGACGTCTCGGTCTGTCGTTTTTGTGCTACATTCAACAAACACACCATTAAGCGTGGGGCGGAGTTCGCCCAGCACTACTTTGGCAAAAAATTTAACTACATTATGTCGTCGGATATTCCGACTCCAGTTTTGTCTAAAAAACGCAAAGATAAGGACCGACACACGAGGTCCGCGGCCTCTACCGACACCACTCCAAAGCCAACTACAGGTGGTCCGGTTCTCAGCGAGGCGCCTATGCAGCCCCTGCCTACCGACGACACTTCATTGGCGGTGTCTACTGTGCCAGTCGCAGGCTCCCTCGGCCCCGACTACAGATACCGAAGCCACTCTTGGTGGTGAAACTCTAAATGTAGACAGGTCTGCCTCCTCTCAAGGGGTCTTCAGACCTTCCTCTTCTTTTTCCATCAAGGCTTTCACTAAGTCTAAAGCAGCCATGCATTCTAAGAGACAAACTACACAGGGCCCTTCTCCAGGCCCCATGCCTAAAAAACAGATGCTTAAAATGGCTGAGGATTTAATTACTCTTATCAGGGGTTCTCAACCCCCCCCCCCCCCCCCCGGACAAAAGGCCCAGAGTGGAGGAAGAATCCCCCTCCTCTGACCAGACCTCCATTATTTCAGAGCACTCTGATGAATAGGAACATTCTTACTCCCCTTTTGAAGATTCTGATGCAGAGGAGTCCATTCCCTCTGTCTCCCCCCCAGAGGATTACTCATTTGGGGAAACCTTGCATACCTTGAGGGAACACTTCCACTGGGAAGGCCAAGAGTACTCAGACTCCAAGAAAAGGCTTAGGGATTTTCTCTTGCTACCTCATCACAGGCCTCTGGCTATACCTCTTGTCTTAGACATACTAGATGATGTGTATTCGGAGGCCTGCCTTAACCCAGACTCTTTACCTCCAGCCCCAGTCAAGCCTGACAGGTACTACCGGGTTCCTGACTCACACCAATTTTTATACAAAAGCCATGCGGCTGACCCAGAAACTATCTCACAGGGCCCCAAGGGAATTAAGGCCTCCACTGCTAAAAATCCATTACCTTCCGAGAGAGATTCCAGATCTTTAGAAAGGTGGGGGAAAAAGGTATGCACCTCGGCCACCTTAACCATGAGGACATTAAACTGCCAGTTCCATATGTTAAAGTACCAACAGTTTCTGTTATCACAGTTGAGAAGCAAAATGTCACAACCTGAACAACCAGACTTGAAGGAGTTGCAGGATTTGATGCATAGTGCAGAACAAGTGGCTAAACATACCTTGCAATGTGGTTTTGATGCTCTAGAGGCCTCATGTAGAGCTGCTGTTACAGGATCAGTCATACGTAGACATGCCTGGCTCAAGGAGCAAACCTTACCAGATCATGTCAAAGCTAAATTACTAGATGCCCCTCTACAAAAGGATGTATTATTTGGTTTTAAAGCTGAGGAGGTATTAAAGAAAATGGAGGAAAAGGCTAAATCAATGCAAACAGTGAAACATTTTCTACAGGTACAACCTCCACGTTTCAGTAGAACTTGGCCTTCCAAAAATGGGTCCTTTCCAGCCACGGACAGACCCCAAAGAGGTAGATACAGGCGCCCGAGGGGCAGAGGGCAATCTCTAGGATCGTTTAGGGGCAGACAATGGCAAGCTCCTACAGAAAGAGGTGGTGAGGATAGTTCGCAGCCATTCAGAAAGCAAACCCAATGACTTTCCCCTTTGCATGCCAAGCAAGGCTCAAATGGCAGCACCCTTAGGCGGAAAACTGGCATTATTTTCGAAAAATTGGCATATTGTCACAAAAGACAAATGGATCCTGGACATTATAAACAGAGGCTACAGATTCCATTTTCACACCCTTCCAAAAATGAGAGGCATGCCAAACCTGCCACACAATCAAAGGGCAGAGGCACAAAGACAAATTTCAGATCTCATGGACATGAAAGCTATTCAAGAGGTACCTACTCAAGAACGAGGTCAAGGTTTTTATTCCAGACTATTCCTGGTACCAAGGAAGGGAAAAGATTGGAGACCTGTTTTGGACCTATCCATCCTAAACACATTTTTACTCGTGCCAAAATTCAAGATGCTCACATTACACCAGCTTCTTCCTATGCTGGGCAAGGAGTCTTGGCTGGTAACATTGGACCTCAAGGAGGCATACCTGCATGTCCCAATCAGACAAAATTGCAGAAGATACCTCAGATTTCTTGCAGGTTCAACCCATTATCAATTCTCTGCATTGCCCTTTGGCTTATCTACTGCGCCCAGAGTATTCACGAAATGCCTGGCATCAGTAATTGCCTACTGCAGACTTCAAGGGATACAAATATACCCATATTTGGATGACTGCCTGATCCAAGCGGACAGCAAGCACATACTTCTGAAACATCTGGCTTTTGTAATAATGTTGTTGAATTCTCTGGGATACACAGTCAACAAAAAGAAATCAAGGCTAATACCCTCTCAGAAAATAATTTTCCTGGGTGCCAACTTGGACACAAACACCCAGATGGCCTACCTCACGCCAGAGAAACAGGGGCAACTAACTCAAAACTTCAGAAAACTAGCAAATTTCACCAGGCTGACTGCAAGGAATATCTTGCAGGCTCTGGGATTCATGGCATCTTGCATCCTACTAATCCCATGTGCAAAGTTGCATATGAGGAAACTTCAATGGTACCTGAAAAACCTATGGTCTCAACACAGCCACAGTTTGGAAACAATAATACCACTAATTCCATGTCTTCAAAAGGAATTTCTGTGGTGGGCTCAAGCATGCCAAACAAACACAGGTCTCCCATTCTGCAAGCCTCAAGCAAATCAAGTCATCAAAACAGACGCCTCGGACTACGCCTGGGGGGCGCACATGACAGATCGGTGCATTCAGGGCAAATGGTCCCAAAAAGAAAAGCACCTTCACATCAATCAAAAGGAAATGCTAGCAGTAATAAATGCTATTATAGCTTTCAAAGATCTTCTGCATCCAGGTCAACTATTGATAAGGACAGACAGCACCACAGTAATGTGGTACATAAACAAACAGAACCCATTCATACCCCCTATGCAGGCTGGCCATGTCACTTTGGAGCATGGCTCTGGAATTACAAATCGAACTTCAAGCACAGTATTTGCCAGGCAAGGAAAACACGCTGGCAGACAACCTAAGCAGAAATATGACAGATCCACATGAATGGAAGTTGCATCCTCAAGTTTTTACAGAAATGATTCAAGCATGGGGAAGGCCAGACATAGATCTCTTTGCCTCCCACAAAAATCATCAATTCACAAAATTCTGCTCAAGGACTTTTCATCCACAGGCCTGGAGAGTGGACGCGCTCTCTTTCAGTTGGACAACAATGACAGTTTATGCCTTTCCACCTCTTCCTCTGCTGCCCAAAGTTCTATTAAAAACCAGAGCAGACAGACCAAAGATGATTCTCATTGCTCCAGACTGGCCAAGACAGCACTGGTACCCGTTCCTGAGGAGCCTGACGCATTCCCCACCATGGACCCTACCTCTAATGTCTCTTCTTCTGACTCAGCACAGCTTCAAAACTCTTCACAGTCAGCTGAAAACACTCAATCTGGCCGCATGGAAGATTCCTTAACTTCACTACAGACCCTACTCTCCAAGGAGGTGCAGGATGTCATTTTTTAGGCCAGAAGGCCGTCTACTAGAAAAGCTTACTCCGGAAAATGGAAAAGGTTCTGTGCCTGGAATGAGAAAAAGGGCCAGAATCCTGGAAAACTGAATTTACCTCAGATATTACAGTATCTAGCTGAGCTGCTAAGCAGTGGACTTTCATTCTCCTCCATCAAAATCCATGCCTCAGCCATTTCTGCAGAATACAACACTGATCCACCTTTATTCTCTCACCCCCCTCTTAAGACAGTTCCTCAGAGGGGCTAAGAATATAAAACCCCCAAGGAAACAACCAATACCTGCTTGGGACCTCAATTTCATTCTAGAAAAGCTGACCTTGCCTTCTTTTGAGCCAGCTGCCTCAACAGATTTGCAATATTTGTCCTGGAAAACAGCCTTCCTTCTGGCTATCACCTCAGCTTGCAGGGTATCGGAACTACAAGCCCTCATGGCTGTGCAGCCTTTGATCATTTTCCATCAGGACAGAGTTTTCTTACGAACCAACCCGTCCTTTATGCCAAAGGTGGTATCCAGGGTAGCTTTGAATCAGGCTATCCACTTACCTACCTTTTACCCTAATCCTCAAAACAAAGGGGAGAGACTACTACATTCCTTGGACATACACAGACAGCTGCGTTATTATTTGGACAGAACAAAGCCTTTCAGAAAATCAGAACAACTCTTTGTGTCCTATGCTATAGGAGCTCAAGGGAAGCCAATTTCCAAACAGACAATCTCAAAATGGATAGCCCACTGCATACGCTTTTGTTACTCTTTTCATGGTAAAACTGTACCTGCAGGCATCAGATCTCACTCCACAAGGGCCACAGCTACCTCTGCAGCTTTCCTCAGAGGAGTTCCTACCAAAGATATTTTGGAAGCAGCCACTTGGAGTTCTGTGCATACCTTCTCCAAGCACTACCACCTACCATTATACTCCAAAACTAGAGCAGGCTTTGCCACTGCAGTCTTGCAGGGCATCCTGGCTCCTCCTAGTTCCACCTAGTGCCTACCACCCCTTTTTAGCTTTGGGATTCTACCCATCTGTTATGACTGCAGCTGTATGCACGATGAACATAGTACAGTTTTGTACCTACCATAAATGTAGATGTTCGAGTGCTAATACAGCTGCAGTCCAGGTTTCCCTCCCTCCTTCCCCTCTTGGGACAGGCCTATTGGCTAACACCTCCTCATACAACCTGATTGGGGTATTCTTTTATGGTGTATTTGCTTGCAACTACTGTATTTTGATTATATTGCATTGCATTATTACATAAATTTATGTATTGCCTTCCTTCTGGGGGCACCTGACATCTGGGGCAAGAAAAACTGAAGAAAATTGTGTCGGCTGGTTCTTTTATACCCCTGTCGCACTGACGTCAGGGAAGAAGCGACGACAACTGACGCCGGACCTAGACTTTGTAATTTGGCCGACCGAGGACCCGCCTGACGGCAGGAGAACCCATCTGTTATGACTGCAGCTGTATTAGCACTCGAACATCTACATTTGTGGTAGGTAAAAAACTGTACTTTCCTCCCTGTGAGGATTCAGATGCAGAAGAATCCATCCCATCTGCATTTCTCCTGAGGGTTATTCTTTTAGTGAAACCTTGCATACTTTAAAGGAACATTTTCATTGGGAGAGTCAGGTTTTCTCTGAATCAAAAAAGAGGCTTAGGGATTTCCTCCTTCTTCCTCAGCATAGGCCTTTGGCTATACCTCCTGTATTAGACATTGTTGATGACGTGTTTTCGGAATCAAGCACATCTCCTGATTCCCTACCTCCGGCTCTTAGTAAGTCAGACAGATATTACAGGGTTCCTGACTCCCACAAATTTCTATTCAAAAATCCTGCTGCTGATCCTGAGACTATCTCACAGGGTCTCAAAGGTGTAAAAGGCGCCTACAGCTAAAAATCCTACCCCCTCTGATAGAGATTCCAGGGTGCTGGATAGATGGAGAAAGAAGGTTTATACATCTGCAACCTTGGCAGTTAGGGCCTTAAAACTGCCAGTTTCATATGCTTAAATATCAACAGCATGTTATGGGCTTATTGAAACAGAAAATTATGTTGATTTCTGATTGTGTGGAAAATAAAGAATTACAGGAATTATTGCATGCAGCAGAACAGGTTGGAAAGCATACTTTGCAATGTGGTTTTGATTCCTTGGAGGCCTCTTGCAGGGCCACAGTTACTGGATCTGTGATTAGAAGGCATGCCTGGCTCAAAGAGCAAAATCTGCCTGATCATGTTACATTGTTGGATGCCCATTTGCAGCATGATACTCTGTTTGGTAATAAGGCAGAAGAGGTTTTAAAGAAAATGGAAGACAAAGCTAAATCTATGGAAACTGTAAAAGATTTCTTACAAGTGCAGCCACCCAGGTTTAGTAGGCACTGTGTCCAACACAGCCTCTCAAGGCAAATCCAGGCGCTCAAAAGGCACTAGATACCAAACACAGGGTTCTTAAAGGTCAAAGCAATGGGGTGGTTCCACCTCCAAATCTGGAGGAAACAAAGCACGACCCTACAGTAAGCAGCCTCGATGACTTTCCTGTACCTTCACCAAGCACTTAACTTTTGTCAGCCCCCTTGGGGGGGAAATTAGCACTTCATGCTCAGAATTGGCAGATGTTCATCGTGCATACAGCTGCAGTAATCACAGATGGGTTTTCTGCCGTCAGGCGGGTCCTCGATCGGCCGAATTCCAAAGTCTAGGTCCGGCGTCGGTTGTCGTCGCTTTCTTTCCTGACATCAGTGCGACAGGGGTATAGAAGACACAGCCAACGTCATATTCTTTAGTCTTTTTTGCCGCGTGGTGCCCGAAGCAGAAGCAGTTCGCAAGTGCCGGTCGGCCAGCTCCTGAAATTACAAATAATTGGAAACTGAAGTCTTGTTTAAAGCTAAGTACCCCGTTGGGGAAACTTTTCTTGCCTCAGACCGATGTCAGACAAAGTTAACAATTGTATTTCTTGCGGGAAGCAAATACCGCATAAGGATTTCCATTCCCTCTGCATACCTTGTTTAGGCCCAGACCACGACGTCTCGGCATGCCGCTTTTGCACTACTTTCAATAAACGCACTATTAAGCGTCGGGCGGAGTTCGCCCAGCACTTTTTTGGTAAAACCTTTGATTATGAAATGTCGTCGGATACTCCGACTACCGTTTTGTCCAAAAACGCAAGGACAAAGACAGACACGCGAGGCCCGCGGTCTCCACCGACACCACGCCAAAACCGGCTACACGTGGTCCGGTTCTCAGCGAGGCGCCTACGCAGCTCCTGACTACCGACGACACTTCTTTGGCTGTGTCCTCTGTAACCGAGACCGCAGGTACCTCGGCCCATACCCAGACTACAACCACCGAAGCCACTGTGAGTGTGAGCCTCCTAATGTGGATAGGTCCACTTCCACCCATGGTGTTTTTAGACCCTCATCTTCCTTCTCCATTAAGGCCTTTACTAAGTCGAAATCAGCCATGCATCCCAAGAGGCCTGTTGCACAGGGCCCATCTCTAGGCCCCATGCCTAAAAAGCAGATGCTAAAAATGGCTGAGGATTTAATTACTCTTATCAGGGGTTCCCAGCCCCCTCCAGACAAGAGACCCCGAGTGGAGGAAGCTTCTCCCTCTTCTGACCAGGATTCCATTTTTTCAGAACATTCTGATGAAGAGGAACACTTGTACTCCCTTCCCTGCCTCCTTCCCCAGTCAAGCCTGATAGGTACTACAGAGTTCCTACCTCTCACCAATTTCTTTACAAAAGCCATAATGCTGACCCTGAAACCATTTCTCAAGGCCCCAAGGGAATGAAGGCCTCTACTGCTAAGAATCCACTACCTTCCGAAAGAGAGTCTAGATCCTTAGAAAGGTGGGGAAAAAAGGTATATACCTCGGCCACCCTAGCCATGAGGGTCTTAAATTGTCAGTTCCATATGCTTAAATATCAGCAGTTTCTGTTATCACAATAAAGAAATAAAATGTCTCAACCTGAACAACCAGATTTGAAGGAGTTGCAGGATATGATGCATAGTGCAGAACAAGTGGGTAAACACACCTTACAATGTGGCTATGATGCCCTAGAGGCCTCAAGTAGAGCTGCTGTGACAGGATCAGTCATTCGTAGACATGCCTGGCTTAGAGAACAAACCTTGCCTGACCATGTTAAAGCTAAGCTAATAGATGCTCCTTTACAAAAGGATGTACTATTTGGTACTAATGCTGAGGAGATACTATGGAAAATGGAAAAAAAAAAGCTAAATCTATGCAAACTGTCAAAGCTTTTCTACAGGTTCAACCACCACGTTTTAGCAGAAATTGGCCTGCAAAGAACAGGTCCTTTCCAGCCACGGACAAGCCACAAAGAGGTAGATACAGGCGCACAAGGGGCAGAGGACAACCTCAAGGATCATATAGAGGCAGACAATGGCAAACTCCAGCAACAAGAGGTGGCGAAGACAGTGCACAGCAATACAGGAAACAAACCCAATGACTTCCCCCTTTCCATGCCAAGCAAGTCTCAGCTGGCAGCACCCTTGGGATGAAAGCTGGCATTATTTACAAGAAATTGGCATATTATCACAACAGACAAATGGATCCTGGACATTATAAACAGAGGCTACAGATTTCACTTTCACACTCTTCCAAAATGAGAGGCATGCCGAACCTGCCACACAATCAAAGGGCAGAGGCTCAAATACAAATTTCAAAGCTTATGGCCATGAAAGCTATTCAAGAGGTACCTACTCACGAACAAGGTCAAGGTTTTTATTCCAGACTTTTCTGGTACCAAGGAAAGGAACCGACTGGAGACCCATTTTGGACTTATCCATCCTAAACACATTTCTGCTCGTACCAAAATTCAAGATGCTCACATTACAGCAGCTTCTTCCCATGCTGGGCAAGGAGTTTTGGCTGGTAACATTGGACCTCAAGGAGGCATACCTGCATGTCCCAATCAGACAAAGCTGCAGAAGATACCTCAGATTTCTTGCAGGTTCAATCCACTATCAATTCTCTGCATTGCCCTTTGGCTTATCTACTGCGCCCAGAGTATTCACGAAATGCCTGGCATCAGTAATTGCCTACTGCAGACTTCAAGGGATACAAATTTACCCTTATTTGGACGACTGCTTGATCCAAGCGGACAACAAGCACCTACTTCTGGAACATCTGGCT
The DNA here is from genome assembly GCF_019279795.1 of Protopterus annectens. Lineage (NCBI taxonomy): Eukaryota > Metazoa > Chordata > Ceratodontiformes > Protopteridae > Protopterus > Protopterus annectens. Next base: position 920,189,054 of record NC_056744.1, read on the forward strand.
TACACAGTCAACAAGGAGAAATCCAGGCTAACACCATCTCAGAAAATAACTTTCCTGGGTGCCAACTTGGACACAAACACCCAGATGGCCTATCTTACGCCAGAAAAACAAGGGCAACTAACTCATTACTTCAAAATACTAGCAAATTGTACCAGGCTCACTGCAAGGAAAATCCTGCAGGCTCTGGGCTTTATGGCATCTTGCATTCTTCTAATCCCTTGTGCAAAGTTGCATATGAGGAAACTTCAATGGTACCTAAAAAAACCTATGGTCTCAACACAGCCACAGTTTGTAAACAATAATACCAATAATTCCATGTTTGCAAAAGGAATTTCTATGGTGGGCCCAAGCATGCCAAACAAACACAGGTCTTCCATTCTGCAAGCCTCAAGCAAATCAAGTCATCACAACAGACGCCTCACACTACGCCTGGGGGGCGCATATGACAGACAGGTGCATTCAGGGCAAATGGTCCCAAAAGGAAAAGCACCTTCACATCAATCAAAAAGAAATGCTAGCAGTGATAAATGCAATTACAATTTTCAAGGACCTCCTGCATCCAGGGCAATTGTTGATAAGAACAGACAACACCACAGTAATGTGGTACATAAACAAACAAGGTGGAACACATTCATACCCCCTGTTCAGGCTAGCCATGTCGCTTTGGAACTTGCCTCTGGAATGGCAAATCGAACTTCAAGCACAGTACTTGCCAGGATTGGAAAACACGATGGCAGACAATCTAAGCAGAAATATGACAGATCCACACGAATGGAAGTTGCATCCTCAAGTGTTTACAAAGATAATCCAAGCGTGGGGAAGACCAGACATAGATCTCTTCGCCTCCCACAGGAACCATCAATTGAAAAAGTTATGTTCAAGGACCTTTCATCCAAAGGCCTGGAGAGTGTACGCCCTTTCTTTCAGTTGGGCAACATGGACAGTTTACGCTTTCCCACCTTTGCCTCTTCTGCCCAAGGTGCTCTTGAAAGCAAGAGCAGACAGACCGAAGATGATACTGATTGCTCCAGACTGGCCAAGACAACACTGGTACCCACTCCTGAGGAGCCTAACACATACTCCTCCCTGGACCCTACCTCTAATGCCTCTTCTACTGACTCAGCACAGCTACAAAACTCTTCACAGTTAGCTGAAAACTCTCAATCTGGCTGCATGGAAAATTCCTTAACACCACAACAGACCCTACTCTCCAAAGTGGTGCAGGATGTCATTTTGGAGGCCAGAAGGCCATCTACTAGAAAGGCTTACTCCGCAAAATGGAAACATTTTTGCGCTTGGAATGAGAAAAAAGGCCAGGATCCTAGAAAACTGAATTTGCCTCAGATATTACAGTATCTAGCTGAGCTGTTGAACAGTGGGCTTTCATTTTCCTCCATCAAAATTCATGCCTCAGCCATTTCTGCAGAATACAACACTGATCTACCCTTATTCTCTCACCCACTTTTACGATAGTTCCTCAGAGGAGCTAAGAATATAAGACCTCCAAGGAAACAACCAATACCAGCCTGGGATCTTAACTACATTCTAGAAAAATTAACATTACCTCCCTTTGAACCTGCTGCCTCTACAGATTTGCAATATTTGTCCTGGAAAACAGCCTTCCTTCCGGCCATTACCTCAGCTCGTAGGGTTTCGGAACTACAAGCCCTCATGGCTGTGCAGCCCTTTCTCATCTTCCATCAGGACAGGGTTTCCCTACGAACCAACCCTTCATTTATGCCTAAGGTAGTATCCAGGGTAGCTTTAAATCAGGCCATACACTTACCTACCTTTTACCCCAATCCTCAAAACAAAGGGGAAGGCTGCTACATTCCTTGGACGTTACTATTTGGACAGAACACAGCCCTTCAGGAAATCAGAACAACTTTTTGTGTCCTATGCTGTAGGAGCTCAAGGGAAGCCAATTTCCAAACAGACAATTTCAAAATGGATAGGCCATTGCATACAGTTTTGTTACTCCTTTCATGACAAACCTGTTCCTACAGGCATCAGATCCCACTCCACAAGGGCCACAGCTACCTCTACAGCCTTCCTCAGAGGAGTCCATACCAAAGATATTTTAGAGGCAGCCACTTGGAGTTCTGTGCATACCTTCACAAAACACTACTACCTGCCTTTATATTCCAAAACTAGAGCAGGCTTTGCCACTGCTGTGTTGCAGGGCATTTTGGCTGCTCCCAGTTCCACCTAGTGCCTACCACCCTGTGCGTAGCTTTGGGATTCTACCCATCTGTGATTACTGCAGCTGTATGCACGATGAACATAGTACAGTTTTGTACCTACCATAAATGTAGATGTTCAAGTGCTAATACAGCTGCAGTACTGGTTTCCCTCCCTCCTTCCCCTCTTGGTAAAGGCCTAGTGGCTAACACCTCCTCATACAACCTAATTTGGGTTATCCTTCTATGGTGTATTTGCTTGCAACTACTGATTTTTGATTATATTGCATTGCTTGACTATATATATATATATATAATTTATGTATTGCCTTCCTTCTGGGGGCACCTGACATCTGGGGCAAGAAAGACTGAAGAATATGGCGTCGGCTGTGTCTTATATACCCCTGTCGCACTGAAGTCAGGAAAGAAAGCAACGACAACTGACGCCGGACCTAGACTTTGGAATTCGGCCGACCGAGGACCCGCCTGACGGCAGAAAACCCATCTGTGATTACTGCAGCTGTATTAGCACTCGAACATCTACATTTATGGTAGGTACAAAACTGTACTTTAATTACCCAGGACAAGTGGGTATTAAACATAGTATTCCAGGGGTACAGATTTCATTTCCATACTTTGCCAATTTCAAATGGTTGGCCAGATGTGCCACAAAATCAATGGGCAGAGGCTCAGAAGCAAGTTACATCCCTCATGGATATGGGGGCTATTCATCCAGTACCAGAACAGGAAAAAGGACAAGGTTTTTATTCAAGACCGTTCCTGGTACCCAGAAAAGACCATGCCTGGCATCCAATACTGGACTTATCAATTTTGAGCACGTTTCTGGACATTCCAAAATTCAAAATGTTGACTTTACAACAGCTACTGCCTATGCTGGGCAGGAAAGCTTGGTTAGTGACTCTAGACTTAAGAGGCATACCTGCATATCCCAATAAGGGAATCGTGCAGAAGATCCCTCCACTTCATGGCAGGTTTTTTGCATTATCAATTCTCTGCACTGCCCTTTGGCTCATCTACTGCGCCCAGGGTCTTTACAAAGTGCCTGGGACCAGTAATTGCATTTTGCCGACAAAGAAGCAATACAGATTTATCCTTACCTGGACGACTGTCTCATTCAAGCAGAGAACAAGGACATTCTTCTTCAACATCTGGCATTTGTAAAAAGGCTTCTAACATGTCTTAGGGTACAGAATAAACAAAACGAAATCACAACTGGTACCCTCTCAAATAATTACATTCCTAGGTGCAAGCTTGAATACAACTGCCCAGATGGCTTACCTCACGTCAGACAAACAAAGGCAACTGACAACATACTTCAAACAGATGGCAACAAAAACCCAATTATCTGCAAGACAAATTCTGCAGGCTTTGGGGTTCATGGCATCCTGCATTCTACTAATTCCATATGCAAGACTGCATATGAGGAGACTTCAATGGTACCTAAAAAGTTTATGGAGTCAGCATTGTCACAATCTGGAAACAATGATTCCTGTCATTCCCTGCTTACAACAGGAGTTTCTTTGGTGGACAGAGACATGTCACCAAAACAAGGGATTGTCATTCACTCTACCCCCTGCCATCCACACCCTAACTACAGACGCATCAGACTATGCTTGGGTGGGGGGCACCTGGCGGGGAAATGCATTCATGGCACATGGACCCCAAAACAAATGCATCTGCATATCAACCAGAAAGAGATGCTAGCTGTTCAGAATGCTCTGACAGCTTTCAAGGACTTACTTCATCCAGGACAACTACTGATAAAGACCGCACAACACCGTGGTTATGTGGTACATAAACAAGCAGGAGGGTACACATTTTTACCCCCTTTGCAGACTAGCCATGGCATTGTGCAACACAGCCTTGACTTAACAAGTACATCTTCAAGCTCAATTCCTGCCAGGAAAACAAAATACTCTGGTAGACTACCTAAGCAGAAATTTTATGGACCCACACGAGTGGAAACTGGATCCACAAATCTTCAGCATGGTAACACAGAAATGGGGGAGCCCAGACATAGATCTATTT